>NC_034602.1:86949086-86979590 GCF_900095145.1 Mus pahari
TCCTCAGGAGGTAAAGTAGTACTCAGAGGAGAGTTCCGATGAATCTGACTCCTCAGGAGGTAAAGTAGTACTCAGAGGAGAGTTCCAATGAATCTAACTCCTCAGCAAGTTTGGTACTAACAATGACATAGATAGCTTTCAAAGTAACAACGAGGATGTAAGAGTTGTTTGTCTTTGAAATGTAGACCAATTATCATTTAATTTGATTTTAAAATATAGTCATGAATGTGACAGAAAAGGTTAGTTATAAGACACTTCTTTTGTTTTTTTGTTTTTTTGAGACAGGGTTTCTGTGTAGCCCTGGCTGTCCTGAAACTCACTCTGTAAACCAGGCTGGCTTCGAACTCAGAAATTTGCCTGCCTCTGCCTCCCAAGTGCTGGGATTAAAGGAGTGCACCACCATGCCCGGCAGTATAAGACACTTCTAATTTGATGTTTATGTTAATGGGGAAAAAGTATATTACATTATATTCAAAAGATTTTCTTCTGAGTTCCCTGTTGGATGTAATTTAATACCACAAGAGATTGGCGTACACAGTGTTAGCAGCATTTGCATATATGTTACAGTGGCTTCTCTCCCAACAGGAAGTACAAGCATCAAAAAGCTGATTTATCACTTTGGTCAAAACTACCAACACCACAGGGTTTGTGTAGCCCAACATGGGCACCTGGGTTCTGGAGAGCCTGAGAACTTTGTAGCTGTTCTGCCTGTGAGGGTAGATACCTTAGTGTTCTCAGTCCGGTGTCCAATCTGGACGATTTCTCATACTCAATTCATGGTGCAAGGCTTAATGAATAACCTGATGAAGTTGGCTGCCTCAGCAGCCCCAATCATGGCTAAAAGTTTGAAGATTCCTGGAGAGTCTCTTGTATTGAGACCGTAGTGGAGGGCTGTGAAGATGGAGTACATTTTTATTGTATTATACAAAGTATACAAATAATTATATGTAACTAATATATTATTATATGCATATTATGTGATATAAGATCAGTTTCAGCAATAGGCGTGCATGTTCAGAAAAGGAAGGTAGGTTGGCAACATTGCATGTCCCTCATGGTTCACTGTCTATGAAAGACAGTCTTCCCCTTCCTTAATGTCCTGTAAGTGTCCTCCCAGATTCACCCAGACATAGTACTGCTATCCAGATCCCATCCATAGGCAGGTTAGCCATCAGTATCAGGAACAAAGGAATACAGCAATTATACCAGGATCTGTCGCCGTCCTTACTAAGTGGAGTTTAGGAAGTGCTCTTGATAGGGTTGATTCCGAACCAGTATCATGTTAGATACTCACAGGCATTCTTTGTTGGACCAGTTTTAGATCAGGTCTTGATATTTATTCACATGGGTGGAAGAGGGTTGGGGAGGTGGCTCTGAACCAAAGATTTCACTACAATCAGGACAGGGACATACTTGTGTGGGTTTTCAGAGGAGCCTTCAATTGCTTTGGTTCCTAAAAGATGAGGGAATGTCTTCTAAGGCTTGTTTCTCCATCTTTCTTTTTTCCTCAAAAATGTCTAGTTTCCATTTTATATTTGGCTAACTTAGGGGCTTTTCAATATCAGGAATTACAACTGTAGTTAAAGTAGTCATGCCGAGCAGAGCACTTGCTTTGGATTGTCCCATGTAATTTAACCCTTACTTGCAGTAAGCTACCATAAGCTCTTTTTTTTTTCCCAATTTTTTATTAGATATTTTCTTCATTTACATTTCAAATGCTATCCTGAAAGTTCCCTATACCCTTGCCCCGCCCTGCTCCCCTACCCACTCACTCCCACTTCTCGGCCCTGGCGTTCCCCTTTACTGGGGCATATAAAGTTTGCAAGACCAAAGGGCCTCTCAATATTTTATGTTTCTTAAATCTACAATGGATTCACACTTTTTATTCTTCATCCTGAGCACTACTAACCTCTTGAGCTGTCCTCCTAAAGATGATTAATTTTTTAACCTCAAAGAATCAATATTTTCATTCGTCTTTTTTTCCTCATAAATTTTATAGCTTCTAGATTAGTACTTGCTTGTCTTCTCCATATTCTGTAATTCTGCAAGTCTGTGGTGTCATCAGCAAGCCCTGCAGGGAGGACAACCAAGAGTAATGATAATATTTTGGTGTCTTTGGGAACTTATAGGCCATCTACTCCAAAATAACTTACTCATTTCTAGCCTTAGGGTTTTATCTAGCCTCTGTGTTTAGTAGGAATATTATTATTGTTATCTGAAAGCGAATTAGTTTTTAAGAACTTGAGTGTTTCTAGTGTCACAGACTTTCCTGGTTTCTCTAAGATTACTGAGTTCATCAATTTTAATTATCCATTTCCATTTTTCAGTAAGAGTTGTGATGTTGTTTCTTAGGTACACTAGGAGTGCACTGAATAAGCCTATCTGCATTCCTCTCTGTGATGTGTACATTATGTCTGTAGTGTGAGTCTTCCTAGCATATACATTCTTTAAAAATTTTTCACTCATTTATTTGATGCTCGTACATCTTACTATTGTGTTATTTAACCTCTGAGGAGATGGTAGTTTTGAAAAAAAAATTTTTTTTTGGTCTTTTTACATTCTTTGGGTCAATTCTGTTTCCAAACTAAATTTCCTTTTTGTATTTACTTCTGTAATGCTATACTGTTCTTCTCAAATACGTAGAGCCCTTTGGGCCTGAATACTTATTTAAAGAAATGGTAACATAAAGGCTCGCAGGAGATGCTGTGCACTTAGGGGAAACTAGTTAGATGTAGCTGATAGGCTTCCTGTTATCATGTTTGCCCAGAGAGCTTGTCATTAGGCAGAGGCTCAGTTACATTGTATTTGCCATTTAGCCCCAAGACCCGAAGTATCTGCTGTCTTTTGAGGTGTGTTCTTTAGTTTTGTTGGCTAATTGTGAAGTGCCCTGCAGGCCCATGTCTCTGAACACATCATCTCCAACCATGGACAGACCTGAGGTGGAGTTTGTCTGGAAGAAGGGAGTCATTAGCTATAACATGTCTTAGTCATGCGCCACTTCCTACTTCCCTCCACCCTGACCGTGAATGCAGTATGCCCACCTGGCTTGCTTTCCAGCGACCGTACCTTCCCCACCACAGTGGCTATATCCCCTCGAATGGAAGCTAGATTAAACTCTACCGTCTTTGTCTTGGTCACAGCAGCAAGAAAAGTACCTAATGAACATTTCTTCAGGCATGATGACTGTGTAACTCATTAGCGGGTTCATGAGAGACATGGTTTTCTGTTGATAACTCTGTGTAGGGTAGAGAATATTTTCAATTGATTTTCTTGTCTTAGACCTACTTTAAATTGATTGTCTTCCAAAAGTCTTGATTTCTCGAGTTTGGATTGCCAGAGTTCCATTTATAAGACAGGTTTCCTTCTTGGATGAGGCCTTTGCTCTCTCCCTTCCCACATCAATTCTTCTTTACTTCCCTCACAAACTAAAGCCTTGCTTTTATTAGCAGCGTCCACTTCTGTACGGACCATTTAATATGCAGTGGACTGTGCTTGATATTAACACAATGCTTTGTTTCTCTCAGTGGCTTCGTATCTTGCTAAAATTGTTGAAAACAAATCCGATACAAAGGCATCTCAACTATTTGAGAGTGCATATGTCAAGATGAATGTAATAGCTTATAGTTGCTACGTTAGTGGTGGTCTCTGTGTACCCAAGAGCTGCAGGTGTCATTTAGAGGATGCTGCATACCACCCTGACATCTGTAATCAGGTTTTAATTGTTTCATAAATTATCTAGCAAGAGAAATTGTACACATATGTGTGTGTGTGTGTGTGTGTGTGTGTGTGTGTGTGTTTTCTGAAGTGGCAAAATTTTCCAGATTCTTGAAAAACTATTTGCGGAGGAGAAGCACCCAGTTCTAAATGCTTTGATTTGGGGTAAACAGATTGGTATGAAGCACAAAATGTCTTACATCTGACCTCCATTAAGGACTCCATCACAGCCCCAGATCTCCGGAACTCTCCAGAGGGGAGAGGAGTAGGGAAACTGCAGGAATGCATCTTTTGTCCTAAGGTTCTAGGCAGAGAAGAGGAGAGCGAGGGCCTGTGGAAGGCGGGAGCAGAGGAGGGGCAGTGGAAGGAGGATGCGTGTTGGATGCCAGGTTCATCCTAAGCTGTAACATCCCAGAAATGACAGGAGCAGAGTTTATCTTGATTTGTAGCTCTCCCATATGGGAATCTCCTTTGCACTCTCTGACAGATGGCTGCTTAGTCTCTTCCTAAATAGTTTAAATATTTGCAGTGATAGGAAACTCATTCCTTTGTAAATTGTCTTTTCCATTTCACCAAGTCAGAATTAGGCTGTAAATGGTATTTATTAACTTTGGTTATTGAAGCCTGACTATTTATATCATCTTTTAAGAAAGTTTTCTTGGTCATTTTAGGCTAAAAAAGAGCAGTTCTTTCTGTCATTATTATTCTATGTGACTTTCTAGTAGCTCCTAAATTTCATTATTCCTTAATAAAACAAAACAAAACAGACCAGAAAAACCCCATCTCCATTTTAAAAAATCAAAGTATAGCATACATATTAAAGTATGTAGTTTATCAGTGTGTATGGATTTCTGTATTTCATAAACTACTAACAAATGAAGCAGCGCCTAGCCATGACCCTGAATAAGAACGTAGATGTCACTGAGAGCAAACAACTCCCACGTATGTCCCTTCAGTCATAGCAGCCCCATTCTCTTAGGAGTCACAGTTCTTGTTCTGCCAAGATTGCTATTCTATGCAGTCACTCTTGAACTACTGTAACTGTAAATACAATGGTCCTTTCTGAGTTCTCTCAGCAAATGTTTTGTTTGTAAGAATCACCATGTTACTGAATGCAGCTGTGGTATGTTTTGTTTCATTTGTTGAGTTTTTTGTTTGTTTGTTTGTTTTTTTGTTTTTTGTTTTTTGTTTTTTTTTGATAGTGAATAGAAAAATGGAATCCTCACAAGAGATAGCTATATAAGGGTCCTGTCAGCAAAATCTTGCTGGCATATGCAGTAGTGTCTGGATTTGGTGGTTGTATATGGGATGGATCCCCGGGTGGGGCAGTCTCTGGATGGTCCTTCCTTCCATCTCAGCTCTGAACTTTGTCTCTGTAACTCCTTCCATGGGTATTTTGTTCCCCATTTTAAGAAGGAACAAAGTATCCACACTTTGGTCTTCCTTCTTCTTAAGTTTCATTTGTTTTGCAAATTTTATCTTGGGCATTCTAGGTTTCTGGGCTAATATCCACTTATCAGTGAGTGCATATCATGTATGTACTTTTGTGATTGGGTTACCTCACTCAGGATGATATCCTCCAGATCCATCCATTTGCCTAAGAATTTCATAAACTCATTGTTTTTAATTGCTGAGGCTATGCCAGTGCCAGGAAAATACAGAAGTAGATGCTCATAGTCATTTATTGGATGGAACACAGGGCCCCTAATGAAGGAGCTAGAGAAAGTACCCAAGGAGCTAAAGGGGTCTGCAACCCTATAAGAGGAACAACAATATGAACTAATCAGTACTCCACAGAGCTGTGTCTCTAGTTGCATATGTAGCAGAGGATGTCCTAGTCGGACATCGATGGGAGGAGAGGCCCTTGATCGTGCGAAGATCATATGCCCCAGCCAGGACCAGGAATCAGGAATAGGTGGGCTGGGGAGCAGGGCAGTGGGAGGGTATAGGGGACTTTCAGGATAGCATTTGAAATGGAAATGAACAAAATATCTAATTTAAAAAAAAAGAAAGAATGGAATCCTAGCATAACTTGATTTAGGTTTTTCTTTATGGCTAGAACATTTTCTATCCCACTTAAGGTACATTTACTATCTCAGATCACTAATATGTGCCCCTTTCATGCCATACTTCCATTGGGATGTATATTTACCTGCGATGGCTCAGGTAATAAATAGTGTGAAAAAGGAATCATGGCAAACCACGAAACTGCACATCTCTGAAGGATGCCAGACAGGTATAGATATGTGAAATTGGATTTCAAAATAGAAAGTCTAGGAAGAAGTTGAACTTCAGCTTCTAGTGAATACGGTCTACTCAGTCCTTGTCTGTTGGGATGCTTAAATGTAGTCATCGACTGAGGAGAATAATTCTGGTAAAGCCAGCATCACTTGGTTATATCATCCAAAACTAGACTTGGTACTTTATGGCATGCTCATGTATTTTACAATATAATGCTATTGAATAGAATGTGTTATACTTTCTAATAATCTGGATATTATTTTAAATAGTATATCCTGTGATTATAGTCAGTGCTTATATTACATTATGCTACACTATAATTAAAGTGTAATTTTAATTAAGACGTATAGTAAACCAGGCTCTGTATGAGTGATTCAAAAGCCATTTCTTTTTTCTTTTTTTCCTGGTGCAGTGGAATTAATTTGAAAGCTAGAATTTACATTTTCCTCTAGCTGTGCACTCAATGCCAGGAAGTTTCATAAGCAAGTGACTGATGGTCAGGGCTGGGTATCCTAGCGTTATCTCTCTCAGCATCCCTGGTCATGGGGTCTTGAGCTGGGGCTTATGATGTTGTCAGAGAAATTCACCTTCAGACTTTATTTGTTTTACCTCTGTGTAAAAGACTAGCCAGAGGACAGTGTGGTGTATGTCCAAATGTCATACTTTGGCCTTGAGGCATGTCTACTGTGAGAGAACAAAGGATTTATGAAGAGTAGCATTCAAAGACAAATCTAAAAGAAAACAACCAAAAAAAAAATCCAACCTAGGTATGCATTTATTCCAACTGCAATTACATTAGGTGTTGTGAAGGCATGATATGAATCCTGGACCTCTGTCCTCTCTTGTTATACCTGTCTCTAGGACCGTCCTTTACATTTCCATTGGCTATTCGGTTCTTTACTTGGTGCATTACTTCTTTCCAGTTTAAATCCTGGGATTATGCTCGCCCTCATGACACCTGTGTGTCATCACATGATGCTCACTCAACTCCTTCTCGCAGGTGGTGCCACCGCTTGGATCTTCTTTACGTATTTTACACTGCTGCCTTAAGGACTGACGTTTGTTTGTTTGTTTCTCTGATGTACTGGTAGGAATAGGAGACCAGAACATGGAGTCCTGCTGGAGTTAAGCCATGTTGTTTGTTAACCAAAGGATCTAGAAAATAACATCCAATCACTATTGGTGATGTGTGCGCATTTTTAAATTGTCTAAAAAATTTGAATTATTGGAGATAATGAGTTAAAAGACATATTAACACCGAGTACACATTCAAAACTCTCTTAGTTGTACTTGGTGATTGTGTTATTATTGAACATTCCATATAAAATGAGGCTCCAGTAATCTTCACCTTTCAGGCTACTACTCAGGTTACATCCTCAGGAAATCTTTCAGGACTGAAACTTGTTTTTCAGGTGCAAGGGTTCATTTATTCCTCAAGCACTACCAATAATGTTTTTATAAGGCATGTGACCAAATCATAATATGTGCTTTAAGCAATGAAGTAATGAGAGTTGTTGACTATCAGTAGGAAACTTGGATGCTATACAGTTGATTTTGGGAGATGAGAAAAGAAAAAAAAAACCCAAAAATCTGAAGCCCACAAGATCTCAAAGGGAAAACTCAAAAATCCATGAATAATAAACAGAGGAAAGATTTTTAAAAGGCAGGGTGTCAAATACCTATGACATCAGTTTAATATATACGATCCGCACTTATATATAGCACATTACCAACCGTTGAAGTGACCTTGGCCATTGAATGAGGGCGATAGTTTTGAAAGACTGAGTTGTACTGAAGCAGTTACTGAAATAGAGTAGGCACAGATATCCTTTCCTCCGTTGGGTATACAGAACTTTCCCCCACCTGTTTATTTTTCCTTAAACAAACATATTATCTGATAGAGCCAATCCAAAGAAAATGTTCTCTTCCTACACATGAATAAAACCCCATCTTACCACCCTTATGTGAAGTCCTGGAGATTCTGATGTAGCTTGGGCTCTTATATCACAGCATGCCACTCTTGGAATCACTTCAATGAGTGCCCAGAATTCTATTCAAACATCTAACTAGCTTCTGTTGAAGGCTGCTTTCTCCACTGACAGTGGACGGTTATTTCCACAAGCAAGTATAGTGTAATACAAATGGGAATCCCTGTGCTGTGGTGGAGTTTTATGTGAGAAATCAGCCATAGTCTTAAAGTCGTTGTTAGATGCACAAAATAGCAAAAGTAAAAAATGTTTCATCAAGTCTTGTACCATGGCCTTCATGAAATTCTTTCATACTATAGTTGTTCTGATAATTAGATACAGACTCATGCTATGCTGTGGGCAATAGGCCTTGAGGTAGATCTCAGATTCATGGTTGAACTGTGGTACTAGTGAGAAGACTTTAGGGCAAGCTTCTGTTTTGTGTTTTAGTTGTGGATGGCAGTGATGATGACAACCACTTGGTGACTTTTAGAATGTCTTCAACAATTCAAGGTGATGTATAGTGCGGTGTCTGTGCTTACTGAATGCTCAACAAATATCAGATAATAAAACATTCTAGACTATTATATGAAGTAGGAACTTTGCCAAGAAAAACTAATTGTTGTTGCTTTTAGTTTATAGTTGATGAAATTGAGGCTCAAAATATGTACTAGCGCCTTCTGTCCACCCTCACTACCCTCTACATAAAATTGGAGTGGCTAGCATTTTAATCTTATTGCCTAATTACTTGACATTATTAAAAATCTGAGCTTCTGTTATGTACCTTTGTCTAAATGTTGAATATAATCGATTTACGTATTTAATTCTTTTTCTGTATATAACAAACTGTCCTTGAACACACGCACCATGTGTTTATGCATACCTCCTCATGGGTCTCACTTAAACTTACACTCAATTGAAGAAGATTCCAAAGTGAAATTTGGATGAGAACATGATCTTGACTCTGAAACTGATAAGGCTACACTGGATGAATGGTGAAGGAAGGAAACACATGTTAGAAAATACTCATGGTTTCAAGACCTCTTATTTGTTAATAACTAATTTTTGCTCTTTGCAGTCTAATTATAGATTAAGTAATCTTTACATTTTCAAAAAAACTGTTGTCTGTATATAATTTAAGAATATGGATACTGCCAATAGGACTAAATGGCAGCCTACAGAGTGGGAAAAGTTTCACTGACTTCACATCTAATAAGACACCTATTTTCTAAATTATATAAAGAACTTGAGGAACTAGACATCGACAAGCCAAATCCAATTTAAAAAATGGGGTCCAAATCTAAACAGAGATTTTCAACAGAGGAATCTCAAATGACTGAGAATCACTTAAAGAAATGTTTACATCAAAGAAGTGAAAATCACAGTGACTCTGAGGTTCCATCTTACACATGCCAGAATGGCTAAGATCAAACACACAAGTTCATACTGACAAGGATGTGGAGGAAGGGGACCACTCTTCCATTGCTGGTATGAATGTAAACTTACACAGACACTTTGGAACTCAATATTGTGGTTTCTCAGAAAATTAGGAATTGTTCTACCTCAAGACCCAGCTACATCACTCCTGGGCTTCACCATAGCATTAGAACACTTGCTCACCTATGTGCATAGCTGCATTATCACAGCGGTTGGAAGCTGGGAACATCCTAGATGTCCCTCACCCAAAGAATGGATGAAGAAAATGTGGGACAGTTACACATGGAATATTACCCAGCTGCTAAAAAAATAACATCATGAAATTTGCAGCCAAATGAATGGAATTAGAAAAAGTCATCCGGTGTAAGGTAACCCAGCCCCAGAAAGACATAGTATGTACTTACTTATAAGTGGATATTATCTGTAAAATACATTCATGCTACAATCCCATAGACACAGAGAGGCTAGTAAACAAAGAGGCCTCAAGGAGGAACCCATGAATTTCCCTGGAAAGGGGAACTTGAATAGGCATCATGGGTGGATTGGGGGCAGGTGAGAATAACAGGGGGGATTAGGTGTGGGAAAGACGGACAGAGAGAGTACTAGGAGACACACTAGAATTAGGGGGCGACTCTGGAATATGTTTTAATATATATTTAATCCCAATCAGTAACCTCTACCCTGCCTTTGATTATTCAGTTCCTGGATAAAAACCACATACAACCTTTATATTTATAATAAGCCTCTATTAGCACTAATGCTGGGGAGATATGTTCCTTCTATGATTTTTTAATATTTCCTATCCATAACCCCAAGTTATTACTATGTTTCATCTGGGCTGCTCTTATCTCCAGTTAGCCAGCATTCATGGGCATGGTTTCTTGACTCCTAACACATCGTGTCTTTTGGAAGCCCAAGACCCCACCTATCTCTCTTCTCCCCAGCTGCTGATTGTGGCATCTTTATGCACCAATCAGGGATAACTTGCGGGGCAAGGCTACACAGCATCATTTGGGTATATTATGTCACTTGGGCACAGGCAGATTCTCTCATCCCTGGAGACAACCAGGCCTTGTGGGATAATATTTAGCATTACAGTTCAAGCAAAAGACCAAACTTCAACAGCGTTAAGCTGGAAACTTGAGTCTATGGGAACTCCCAGGAATCTAAGAGGATGATTTTAGCTAAGACTCCTAGTGAAGGGGATATGGAACCTGAACTGACTATCTCTTGTAACAAGCAAGACCTTTAGTGGAGGAATTGGGACACCAACCCTGTAAAATTAATTATTTTTATATAAGTGTAACCAGATGATTAATCTGCCATCTGTATTTCTTTACCTTTGCTAGTATTCCAGTAACCACATAGAGAAACTAAGATTTATTTCAAGCTCTGCCGCAGTAGCTGAGCAGTTAAATAATCTATCTTAACCTCTGTGCTAATCTGACTACCCCTCAGACCTATCCCATGAGATTCAAATATTGTCATTGTCTTTTTGGGCCCTCCTCTCCTCATGCCATCCGGAATCTCCCCCCTTTCCTCCTTCTGGCTGACTAAGGCTTCTGCCCTATTTTCTCTTTTGCCCAGCTATCGGGTGATGAAATGGTTACAGAAAAAAAAAAAATGTTCATTTAATAAGGGAACATGAAAAGAAAATTTTCTATTGTCCTCAGATTTAGGGATTGTGAAACCTGATTTTTTCTTGTTAAAGCCATTATACTCAGCACAATCACAATTACTTCCTTCAGGTGTTTGCCTGAGTGGGCCTAAAGTGATGCTTTAGCTGTTAAGAGCACTACTCTTCCAGAAGAGCTGGCTACAGTTCCCATCATCCACTAGGCAGCTCAAATAATTCCCGTTCAAGGAAATCCAGTGTTTTCATCTGGCCTTTCAAGCAGTAGATGTGCACGGTGCTGCAGAGATATGTAAGCAGGCAAGCATGGACACTCAAGTAAAGACAAAGAAGCGAGGCAGGAGAAGGAGAGGTAGATCGCCCTAAGCAAGTAACATAAAATAAAAATGATGGCAGTGGCAATGGTGAAGGTGATGGTGTTGGCGTTGGCGTTGGCAATGATGATACAAGTTTGTACTTGAAAAACTAGGATTTTATGGGAAGAAAATAACATTTGTTATCAAAAATGTGAGGAACTGAAAGTGTTTATACAAAATCATAAAGTTGGAGGACAAAGAATGCAAACTAGTGAACCACCATTCAATACTCCATACACAGCACTAGTTTGTCCAACTGGCTGTAAAAGAAGTGGATGTGCCCTTAGTATATGACTTCAAGGAACCTTGGGAAACAGTTTAATGCCCCTCTTTCTTGTCACATTTTGACTTATGGCACCAAGTCATGCCAGTTGAAACTGAAGGTGTCGTTTATGAACTCCCAAGTGTAGCCTTGTTATAGGCCAATGAAAAGCTTTCTTTCATGCACAGTTTACAGATAGTAGCATGAATGGATATGGTGCCTGGGCAGGAGGCTCGAAGTCAGGTTCATGTAGGCCTAAAGATGCATGACTTAGAGCACAGTTAGTTCATTAGAATCCGAACTAAAGAGCCAAAATGGAACCAGTGTGTGTCAAGGTGAATTCAGGGACAACTGTGGAACATGAAAATAATGATGATGTGTACATCAAATTGCACATTACAAAGGTAGGCATTCTTGCTGTTCATGACCTTGGCTTAAACACTTGCCTTCTAGGTCAGTTTAATAACAGAAGGAAAATTCTCTCATTACCACGATGAAAGAGAGAATGAAGTAGGAGAGAATTTGGAACTGCCTATATATTGTCAAGCTTGAAACACAATGGAACCGAGTTCGCTTTACATTGGCACGATCACATACTTTACCACCAATGAGAAAGGCTCGCAGGAAGTTACTTTCTGTTACAGAGAACATTTTGAAGCTAGTTTTCATACCAAAGTTGTATACAATGCCTACCTCAGCTGAGAGAGAGATGAGGTTGCACTGAAGTAGTTCTCTGACACATTGGAGAGCGGGGTGTGATGCTGTCCACGGAGGTGATGCTTCCATGCAGATACTTTTTCCCCCCACCAAGCATTTCCCCTTCAACCAGATGCAAAATATGAATGTCTGCAACTTTATTTTCCAAAAGCAAAAGTAACCTAATGGGAGGAGAAGAAAAATGCCAAAAATGATTTTCCTAAAGTGTTTTTGCCATAATCATTTTTCCTTAAACATAAAAGAAATTACACTCATACATCTTACTCTGACTACAGACTGGAAAACTGCAAGCATAGATTATACAGCCAAGAGGAAATGATTACGACGTGTTCCCTCGGACTTTACTGCATCTTTTCGAAGAAAAGAAACAGAAACTGATGTCAAGAATGTGTTTTTGAAAATGAGTCTTTAGCTTGTGGTATTTTTTATGAGTTTAACCATAACCTGCAGATAAAATTAAAAGAAGATGTGTATTTGGAAATAAAATAGTTTGTATGTTATTTACTTAGCAATACCATTATGTCAGCCTCCTCTTTTTGATTTAGATCTATTTATTAGGAACAAATATGAAGAATAAATGAAATATCAGAATCCCTGGCCTAGATTCACCTAGTTTTGCTTATCATTTTAGCAATACTTTAAATTGGCTATTAAATGTTTTATTTATTTATTTATTTATTTAATGTCTTGTGTGTGAGTGTGAGTGTGTGTGTGTGTTTGTGTGTGTGCATGTTGTATACATGTGCATGTGTGCTTATGCATGCATGCATAAGTTGTGGTCACAGTTGTACATTCTGCATTTTCCTCTATCATTGACCACTTTGTTTTGTGAGACAGCATTTCTGAGTGAACTAGTAACTTATTGATTCTGCTAGACTGTCTGGTGAACAAGACACCCAAGACTTCATGTCCAGACCTGAGCTTATCAATGTATACCTCTATACCCATTCCCATTCTTTATATTGTGTGGGATCAGACTCACAGTCAGCACTTCACCCTCTGAGCCATCTCTGCAGCCCAACTGACTTCTGTATTCCCAGGACGGTCTTGTCCCCTGTCAGTGAGGACTCAGTGAGATTCCTGTCTATTCTAACAAGTGTGTCAACAAGTGGATGAATGAGTTAGTGAATGAATGTATGGGCTAGGCAACAATAAATCTTAATAACAGCTGTAACTGTTCCAAGTGGGAGTCATAGTCTTCAGTCACATTGCCTCACTCTGTGACTAATGGCATGTCATCAATCACTCCAGAGACATGCTCAGTCCAAAGAGAAGTAGTCACCACTGCAGTGATAAACGTCAGCAACTCAAACCGACACACAAGTCCAACATGTCTGGAAACTGAATTAAAAATACAAATGTAGAAGGCCTTTTCCAAATTTTGCCTAATTGATTAGACTGTGCCCATGTGTCTAGAGCTTGCTTTTTCTATGTAACAATGTATCAATTAGCTTGTTATTTGTTCAAATAAATCCACCTCCGTCTCTTTAAAGGCTGCATAATATTTACTCATATAAGAATAATAACTTTTTAATCACTCCACAAATTACTAATGAAAAATTCCCTTTGACTTCCACTGTTACAAAATTTTCTAAGGTCTACTATGTGTGTTTTCCAGTTGAGTGAGATTTTATGTAACATGCAATTCTAGTGGATTTTACACTTAATTTATGATAATTCTTGAATAATTTTGAAAATTATTGTTTGGAATTTCAGTACATAGGAGGCATGGAGTGAGGAACAGAAGGGAATAAAGTCAGACTAGGTTTTAGAGAAAAGTAATGGAACATAAAAACCATGTATAAATGCCATTTCACCCGTTTTCTATTGTGTCTTTGGAAATCGGAGTAGATTTTACTTTCCTAGTAGTAATGATAAAATAGTTTATGAATTATTTTTGTGGAGTAGCCCTATGGTATCCTAAACTATCAATCACACTGGAAATGCTTTTATATAGACAATAAAAAAGCATTTAAATTTCTGTCTTCTTATTTAATGTATTATTTCTGTAGGAGCGTGCATTGTTTAAAGGAAGAAGGGTCAGACACTGGGTTATGTTTATAGTCTCAGAACTGAGGAAGTTGAGGCAAAAGAACCACAACCCTGAGGTCAGCGATGGCTATGTAGTGAGACCCAGTAGAGCTGTATCAAAACCTACTCCATTATGCTCACAGTCATCTATAGGATGGAACACAGGGCCCCCAATGGAGGAGCTAGAGAAAGTACCCAAGGAGCTGAAGGGGTCTACAACCCTATATATGGAATAACAATATGAACTAACCAGTACCCCCAGAGCTCATGTCTCTAGCTGTATATGTAGCAGAAGATTGCCTAGTTGGCCGTCATTGGGAAGAGAGGCCCCTAGGTCTTGCAAACTTTATATGCCCCAGTACAGGGGAACGCCAGGGCCAAGAAGTGGGAGTGGGTGGGTAGGGGAACGGGGCGGGGGAGGGTATAGGGAACTTTCGGAATAGCATTTGAAATGTAAATAAAGAAAATATCTAAAAAAAGAAACTTCCTAAAATATATGCACATATAAAAGGGATTTAAATGAAGTTATATAATGAAAGATACAGTGCCCCAACTAGTCAGCATTTGTTACCAATTAAAACCACCAATATGGGGAATTGGTTACATGTTTTTGAGCTGCTGACCAAAGTGGTCCCATAGAACCCCAAAATTACAGACCATGGTCAGTGTTACTGATTACCTTCCACAACCTAGTGGTAAGACCCAGTTTCTGATGATACTGTTTACTTATGGCACAGGACATGGAGAAATAGAGGTGGATCTCAGCAGGAAGCACCCCCCCCCCAACCATTGTTCCTAGCACTGGAGGGTCCTCCACATACCACCAAAGAGGAGAAAGTTAATTATCATTTTTATTCAGCTACAAATCCTAGAAGCTACCGTCGCAATCTGCCAATAAGATATACTTCTCTGGTGGAGGGGGGAGGGACAAATTAGATCAAGGTAATTTGATAAAGCCTCAAGAGATCATATTATGTTATATTTACCTAATATTATTTTACATGTTTTCTCCCCTTTTTCCTCCTCCTCTTCCTCCTTCTTCTCCTCTTCCTTCCTTCCTTCCTTCCTTCCTTCCTTCCTTCCTTCCCTCTCTCTCTCTCTCTCTCTCTCTCTCTCTCTCTCTCTCTCTCTCTCTCTGCTGTGTGTGTCATAAGGTTATGCCACTTGGGCTGAAAAGTGCCCTGGTTGTGCCTTGTAAGAACCAGAGACTAACAAAAATCTCTATAAAAGTAACAAGAAACTTCCCTTTGAGTAGTTGGCCAGACTAGTCCAAAATAATATAGACTATTGCTTTTGCCTCTGGATGTCTCCCAGAGGTTGAAGACAAGCCCCTACTTCTGGAGACACTGTACATTTAGGTCTATCAATAGCACTATGAAGTTGTTAAGGAGGTCTGGAGGAAGCAATTAACTTCCTACCCAGAGGTGACACCTCATCTATGAATCATGGTAGCATGTCATGATACCTGTCAATTTACAATCGTGACACTCTGGTGGTGGCAGTAGCCAGCCAGCATCCTGATAAGTGACTTTAAGACCCACTAATAGAAAAGAAATTATTTTCAGTAATCAAATGCGACCCAGCAACCCAGTGCTGGTGATGTCATGAATCTCCGAGTTTCTACACCGGTCAATGGCCTAGGCCATCATAACTTCTCAGGTACATTCTAACTCTTATCAGTATCCCCAGAGATCAGTGTAGTTGTTACTTCTCACTAAGAAGCTCCTCGCTCCAGCAGATGGAGACCATTGCCGAAAGCCAACAAGAGAACAAAAAGGGATCAGTGCATTGGTAGATGGTGGGGATCACAACCCCAGTGTGTGTATGCAAGCAAAGCTCTTGTATCTAAGTCTCAGGACACATGGCTAAAGAGGGGGCAGAGCAGTTGTAAGAGCAGAAAGACCAGGGGGTCTGCTGTGTGAGCGCCTCTCTTAGAAATGGCTGCTTAAACCAGAGTGGAACAATGAAAATATCAATAGACGTGCTAATGCAGATTGGGGGTATTTCATTGGGTTCCTCCCCTAGACAAACAAATACAAGCAGCATATGACTGCTCAAAGAGAGAGAACTGGCCATTCCCAGGAATGTGTCTCCTGATCAGTTATCCAATAGGAGGTGCTCAGTCATGATGCCATATACACCAACAACAGAAATGCGAGGGAAAGAAAGAATGGGGAAACCGTGGGAAAGGAGAGAAAGACTTAGATATGGTAGCACTTACAGTACGAATATTACAAAAATTTGAAAGAGTAAATTGTAATGGAAAAGTCAAGATCAGCTCTGAAAATGTCAGTATTTTCTGACTTGTAATCCTTCAGAATACCAAAGGAGTTGGTTACTCGGTCCTTGGTGGCTTCTCCTGTGGAGAGCAAGAGTTGCACGGACAAACGTGTGGAATGAGATTTGCTGTTTGATGACTTGTTTTATAATTTAGACTGAAAACAAGACTGAGAGATGTGTCCTGGTGAGGTGAGGCAAGGAAGGGAAACTCATGATAGTGAGTCTCTAGTGATGGGCTAGCTTGGAAACCACACTGGAGCCGTACAGTAAAACAGTGAACATTCTGGGGGAAAGGCTTGTTTATATTTTAGATCTGATATAAAGCAGGTCCTAGGCGGATTTTAAGTTGTTTTCACATAAGTTAATATATTAAGATATTTTCATTCAAGACATGTTATCTTAACTCTACAATAATTCACAGGTGCCAAACTTAAATAATTTGGAAATATGTTACAACCTTCTGGTTATACACTTATTTTGTCGTTTTGCTCTCTTGCTTTTATGCCAGTGTCTCTTGTTCACCCAAATGCTAGAAAGCACTTTCATGAAAGAATCCCTGAAATCCAAAAGAATAAGTGGCTTGTATATGTCCATACTATTTATCACTTATCTGTGTGACCTCAGATACATGCTTCTAGAGCACCAGGGAGCCACCTCCACACACGCAGAAAGCAGGAGGACTCAGTACGGAGTGAGTACACCTCGCCTGGATTTCCTCACTTAGCTTATTGACGCTAAAGCAACTAGGGTGTGATGTCGCTCATAGCTCGAAGAGGGAACGGACAGAAAGCTCTGCTCATGGAAAACTTTCTTCTACAAGCTAGAAAACTATTTGGCCTCATTCTGCACATACTCTGCTCCACGGCTTCTTGCTACTGTTTTCCGAATTACTCACTGGTTTGATAAATGGCAGTCACAGTAGTGTTTTTATTGCAATGTACAGATGTTGATATTTTCCATGATTTTCTTGGAGTAAGTAGAGGGCTTTCATATTGAAAAAAAAATCATTTTGGATGTAGTAAAAAAAACCCTTAGATTTCTACTTTTCAAAGTTCTATATGCTATTTAATTTTTTTTTTAATTCTTATTATTTAGAGTTAGTTTGTTTAAGGAACCCGTCTCCCTTAGCACTGAGAGAGAGCAGATGTTGACATCTGAATGAGTGAGACTGGGAGGTTTAATGAGAAAAAAATCGAAGACCATAGCAGTGTTGCAGAGGGTGAGAAGTGGCTTGGAATGCTTGTGGAGAACAGGGAGGCTCACAGTATGTTGTGTGTGCAGAGATGAAAAAAATCAGACGAAATGAAGAAAATGTTCTGCGAAATATTTCATACAGGCTGAGTGAGGATTGCCCATACTTAAATACTATTTAATTGTATATTTAGGGATCTTAGTTCCTAAGACTTAATAGATCTGGGCCTAGGATCCAGTATAAAGCATGGAGTATGGATAAATTCCTTTGAAAAATTTCCAAGGCCTTTAATACACCTATGCATGGTATTTGAACTCTGTGCTATATTCCCAACCATAAGCTTTTAAAATTAGTTCACTTCATGTTAAATAATATTGCATTTTCAAGTGGGACTAATGCCTTGTGCATTTTTATACAAGCAAATTAATATACAATCTGAAAAAATTTCACAGTATTAAAGGGCTTTTCTCTGTGCTGTTATTTAGCTAAAGAATCCTGATAATTGTATTATGATGTTCATGCAAATATGTTTAAAATATGGACATTATGCTAAAAAAGAACCTCTTTAGGTGGTGGTGGGCTATCCTTGTAAAAATATTGGAAGGCTTGGTTTCTGTAACTCACTAAGGTGTAACCTTTAGAGCTTTGTGAATGCCCAAGTGCATCAGGAGGATATTTGTTTAGCCTGATGAGTTTTAAACAATAGAGTGTAACAAGTGCAAATACTATTTTCATTAGTTTTCCTATTGTCCAGTGCAAAGTGGAATTCACAGCATATTTAGTGCTTGCAAATTTTCCCTATTTTTATTTAACCCTTAATGAACTACATTATTTTCTTCCTCCCTTGATTCCTTGATCCTTTCTTCCCTCTCTCTCTCCTTTCCTCCCTACTTCCCTCCTTCTTTCCTTTCTTTCTTCCTCTGTCCCTCCTGTTATGTAGTTCAGTCTGGCTTAGAACTCAAAATTCTGCTCCCTCTGCCCACCAAGGGCTAGGATTATAGGTGTAATTACACCACATCAGCCTACAACTTCCTTATTACACATACCTATATCTATCTATATCAATATCTATATTTTAGTTTTCCAGTGATAACTGGCCTACCAATAAATGTGAACTTTCATATACCACATACTATTAGTTTCTGTGCTTATGTTCCTAATAGAATTTGTATGGGGAAACAATAATTTAACTAAGTAGTCCACGAACGACTCTCAAAATGATAAAATGAAGTGAGGACTAAATCTTAGTGTTTGGGAAAAAAATAACTGTGCTTTAGTAATTTAGTAATTCTGTTCTTCTGCATCCAAATCTTATGTGGGCACCATTTTACCTATGGGGTATTTTAAGTGACTAAATTATGTTTATTAGGGTCTATAGCTTTGAGGTAGTTTTATTGATGATGCTATTCCAATTCCTCTGTTTCTCCTGTTTTGTTCTCGAGGGTTCAGTTCGTATGGCAGGGAAGGCTGGCAGAGCAGCGCCTTTCATGTAGTGGAAGGGCAGGAGTCAGACATATGGGGGCTGCCAGATTTCCTGGCTTTCCCCAGGGAAAGTTGCTGTCTGTGTTCTGGATGTGTCTCCTGCTTTGGCTAATCATCTCTGAGAACCTTCTCAAGGATCCACCCAGCACTATGCCCTCTCAATCACTAGGCAGTCTTAAACACAGCCAAGCAGACAATGCCGAGCGGCTGTCAGCCTGCCGTGTGCTCATGCTACATATTATAGGATCTCTGGAGTAAATGTCAGTGCATTCCTTGTGCTCAGAGACTTTCCAGATAAACTCATGGAACAGTCAAAAGACTCACAGGGAATAAGAAGGATGGAGCTGGAGAGAGAGCCCAGTGGCTAAGAGCATGGACTGCTTTTTCAGAGGATGTGGATTCAAATTCCAGCACTCCTGAGGGAGCTCCCAGCTGTCTGTAAATTGATTTCCATGGGATAAGACACCCTCTTCTTGCCTCCTGGACTCTGCATGCAGGCAGTGCACGGACAGACATGCTGGCAAAACACCTCTACACAGAAACATGTTAAAAATAATCCCAAAGGAAAAGAGTTAACTGAAACAAGAGTAGTATGTAAAGTAGTATGTAAATTACTAACTATGAGGACATAACCACGCTGGCTCTCTGCTCTCTGTTTTATGTGCCTTTCTTACAACACTCATGTGCTAGGAATTTCCACTTACAAGTGTGCTTGTAATTTTCTTAGGCTAAGTACCTAAAAGTGACTGTACAGAGTGCATGTTGGTTTAGAAAGTGGGAGAAAGATTTTTAAAAAGTTTTAATCCAACTGGACCAATAGCTAAAGAATCTGTTGGGATCTTGGTTTCAGGAGTGTAAGGTCTACAGAAGTTCTTTTCTAAATGCAAACCTGTGGTTCCTCTTCACTGATGATAAGAGAGGCTTTTTTTATACCCAGATCACTATCCCCGAGTTTGTTAATAGCCCACAAACGTGCAGTCAGGAGGGTTTCATAGGTCCTGCTCCGAGTGGCCCTTAACCACGATGTCCTTATCAGCTGGGGGATGGGTGGATCACACTGTATTGTCACTAAGTTGTCCCATCAACTGTGCAGAAGCAAATGCCAATCAATGGGTTCCCAGCCCCCTTTGGAGCACACTGTAAATCTTTGTAACTTCATGGCCACTGCAGAATGGTCAGCTGCAGGCAGGGCCACGTGACTCAACTCCCTCAAGAGAGTCATGTGATTCCTGTCTGGCATTTCTTCCCTCCTTCCTCAGCCGGAACTTTCATCTCCTCATGGCCTTTCAAGCAGGGATGAAATTACACCTGTCAGTAATAAATGTTCCCAGTGCTCTCTGTCATTCCACCATTTCAGCAAAAGAAATTAAAAGGACTGGATATTCTGTTCCATATGCATTTAGCAACAGTTTTTGCCCCTCCTCAATGGTACTTTTCAATAACTTCTGTCTGTATAACTATGCAGGCTTTTAAACTATTCAGTAAATGTGGGGACATAGGGGAATGATGGAAAAATCAGGGTCCATGAGAGGGACCCATTATATTTAATAATTGCATAAGACTTACCTGACCAACAATTTAACACTATATACAATCTACAACGGAAATCTACATGTGCCCTTTAGCATACTTGCTCTGTTTGTTTTTTCTGTGTTACACTCTGATAACTTTGGTGCAGCCCATAACACCATACACCTGTTCAGCCACTAGTTTATTTATATAGAGAACAAAGTTAATTTTTTATCAAATCCAGGTCACACCTGGGTCAGGACATTAGTAGGAAGCTGAATTCAAGTCAAAATTACATTTTATTTTTCTTTTGGATTGGTACTTGAACACCATTGAGCAACTTTTCTTTGAATGTTTTGAGGACTTGCTATGGGAAGCCCCCGAAGTCAGTGAATCAGTGAAAGGAAAACTTAATGCATCGTGCATTGACACTGCCCCTCAGCTGGATGGGGCCTGCCCAAGAAACCAGAACGAATTTCATCTTTCCTGCCCATACGAGCCATTATCCCAACAGAAGATTCTCTATTACAAGTGTATTTAGGTTGATGTACCTGACTTTCTGAGAACATATTTGATGACTGTTCCACAACTGAACTAGATGAGTCAATGAAAAATTAAAACTCATTCATGACAGTTATGTTCTGAAAAGTCTGGACTCAGGTCTTCTGCAGGTGTATCAAGTATTCTTAACTACAGAGCCACCCCTTGGCCTAGCCATACAGGTTCCCTTCCTATCTTCCCAGTTAACTGAAAGGCAGAGCCTAAATCTTAATCAGCTGCACAGACTAGCTCACTGTGTTTCTGAAAAAGTCAGCTCCAGTGTATGAATTACAAATTTGTAATAAGCTTGTTAGAGAATTAAAACATTTGTAACTTAGAAATTATTTTGTGCCCTATGATTATAGTTTGGGGAGTAAAAAAAAAACTATTGTCTTTATTAGTTGAATTCATATATGGGGCTAAAATGGATTACTACTATTTAATATTGTTTTCCAAAATCTATAATCACTTCATTCACATATGCTGTTATTATACATTATGTGTGTTAAATTATAACATCTAGCCCTCACATCACCCTACCCTCTATTGTCCCTCATGTCTCACAAGTCCCCTCCCTTTCATGACATTTTGTCATTGTCACTGTTTTGTTACTTCCTGAGATCCTCCAGGCCTGACTAGGATCATCCATGCGACCATGGACTTGGAACTATTCTGTGGAGACTGGCTAGGTCCTCTGCATCGTTCTACAAACATGCCTATATTCTAGAAGAACAGTTGAGAAATGCAGTCCATCATCCACACTGAAATCATGTAGACTGCCTCTGGAGAGTGAACTCTGAAGGCCAGCATTGGAGCTCAGGTTTGGAAAAGTGTGGGAGCCACCTTTCCCTCAGACATCATCATCCTTGATTCATTAGGAGGCTGTGCTCTGCTGCTGGCTGCATTTCACAACTCAGCCATCAAGGCCAAAGGTAGACAGTGCTTGGACAAACCATGCATGGTTGGAGAGACAAATACTGGTAAAGCTTGCATCTCTCCTCAATTTATAACTCCCACGACTCTGCCCTGTTCATCCTTCTCCCTTTGGCTAAGAAATACAGGCAAGAACACATCTGATCCATTTTCTTCAGTGTGTTTTATAGATTGCCGTTGGTTTGTAACTGTGGAATTGGGCTATGCTATTCAAAGCTGTAGTTTGTACACATCTACCATTTATATTAAAGAAGATATGTATTTCATTTCCCCTCAATTTCTAGGTGATAACTCTTCCATTTGTGTTAAATTTCCTCCCACAGAAGCTTGACATTAACCTTCAGAGAAAATGGCTATACTTCCAAGGGTACCGAGGAGACTGTGATTAAAATTAGCTAACAGTGTAAGTTTTAAGGAGTGATGGAAAACACGGAGAACTGTTATTTCTGAAAGACAGGGTCCTGGGAGGTGCATTGCTGTGAGTGATAAGGAGCTGCCCCCAGTACCCTGTATTTAACAGAAATGACAGACAGCCCAGCCCACGCCTGCAGCAGAGCAGAGACTTGAAAGTACAGAATAGGTGTTGAAAAGGAGCCCTTGATCCGGCGCACATCACAGATACTGTGATTAAGGAAGATGGCTCTGATTTGATGTGGGCCATGGAGAAGAACCAAGACCAAGTAAGGTGTTGGAGCAGCATGTGTCATGAATCTTCTGGAAGGCTGGCTATCTCTGGAAGACAGGGGAGACAGCCCTGATGTAGTTTAGGTGACGTTTTGTTTTGTCCCCATTTCCCTTCCTATTTTCGTTCATTTCCCTTCTGCCCCTTCACTTTCCTCTTTCCCCTTTATTGAAAGATTGAATACTAACAATTGCTGGTAATGTGTCTCCTTCTGAATGTGGTTACAAGTCTTGAGTTTCAAAGAGTTGGTTCAAGTTTTTAAAAGTGTTGTAAATAACATTGCTTACACATGTTGTTAAGACACTGAAGTTCAAATGTTTTGAAACAGTATCTAATCAGAAGGAGAAAATAGGATCTTTTTTATTAGATATTTTCTTTATTTACATTTCAAATGTTATCCTCTTCCCTTATTTCCCCTCCAACCCCCATCCTATCCCCTCCCCCTGCTAACTAACCCACCTACTCCCTATTCCCTGTCCTAGCGTTCCCCTACACTGGGGCATCGAGCCGTCACAAGACCAAGGACCTCGTCTCTCATTGATGTCTCACAAGGCCAACCTCTGCTACACATGCAGCTGGGGTCATGAGTACCTCTTTGGTTGGTAGTTTAGTCCCTGCAAGCTCTGGGCAAAGCTTACCAAGGCCTAGGAAATAGGGGTACTGGTTGGTTCATATTGTTGTTCCTCCTATGGGGCTGTCCTTTCTCTAGCTCCTCCATTG
The DNA here is from genome assembly GCF_900095145.1 of Mus pahari. Classification (NCBI taxonomy): domain Eukaryota; kingdom Metazoa; phylum Chordata; class Mammalia; order Rodentia; family Muridae; genus Mus; species Mus pahari. Next base: position 86,972,783 of record NC_034602.1, read on the forward strand.
ACCCTGTGCTCAGTCCAGTGGATGGCTGTGAGCATCCACTTCTATATTTGTCAGGCACTGGCAGAGCTTCTCAGGAAAGGGCATCCAGTGACTGTCCCACCTGGGGATCCATCCCATATACAGTTACCAAACCCAGACACTACTGTGGATGCTAAATAGGATCTTAACGTCAACATTTGGGAGACACCTTTGGATACATTTGTACCAAAACATTGTAAATCAGCGTGGTTAATTACAGCCCCAAGTCGCCCTTTTACTCATTGTTATATTGAAAGGTTAACTGCTGGGACTTCTGAGCCCCAGCTTCTGGGACAAGCTGAGTGGAGAGGCAAGTGTTTATAATGCCAGTACTGTGAGCGGGGGGAACAGAGATGGGAATCTTAGAAACAAATAGCACAGATAGTTTAGCCAGTCTGTGAGCTCTGGGGTCCATGAGAGGCACAGTCTCAAGTCAGGTGGAGGGCCACTGGGCTGACTCAGCAGGCAAAGGTGCTTGTGGCTGTCTTATGACCTGAGTTCAATCCCCAGACCCCTGACTATTGAAGGCCAAACCTGACTCTCACAAGTTGCCCTGTGAAATCCATGGAACCATGGCATGCTCTGCCCTCCCCATCACATCATAAAATAAATAAGGGCAAGTTAAAAAAATACTGTGGAGAGCAAGAGAAGGAACCTGATAGTGACGTTTGGCCTCCACAAACACACATGTAGATACACAAACGCACATGTATACTACAAAAGATAAATAAATGTCTACCTGCTAATTATATTTTAATTATCACATTATATACAGATTTTTATCAATGGTAAAGTGTATTAAATTTTATGCATACTTTAATGGCATGCTTTCTTGATAAACTGTATTTTTATTACCTTAATTCTGTCTTGCTATTTCTATAGCCAACATATTTTAACTAATACTGGAAAAAGAAAGACGCTGACATTTAGCAGCATAGAACTTAGTTATCTAGACTTTGGGAACTCTGCCTTAGGCTTAGAAGACTACAGACTGTCAGAGAGGAGAATGTAGGACCAAGGAGAGGCTATCTAAGGGCATATTTGACAAACATTTTTGTTCATTGGCTAGGCACACAGTCATAAATGTAAACACCAATGCATTTACTTTTTATAGTACATGTGTTTATTTATAACAACAGTATCTTGGGTTATTAGAGCTCAGATTTAAAGAGCAAAGCTTCAAGACTATTATAATGTTTAAGTGGGTGTATTGCCACAGACAGACCTCGCTTGGGTCCCCGATCTGTGTGGAACGGGTCTCTTGGTTGCAAGTGAGCAAGGATTTGGCGGCAAATGAGTGACAGACAGTTCACATGAGAGAGGGTGTAAAACTGAATGCATTGATTAAAATGAGCATCACATTATTAATACAGAACAAACAAGAAAATCAGGGCAGGATACATCTGTTGTTACAATGGCACAAGACAAAGGATTGAATGCATGAAAAGACCAGGGGGTGGGACCAGGCAGCTTGAGGAGAAATCCAGGTACAAGGCTAGTCAATAGTTAAACCCCACTGTCAGGGGCCCCCAGTAAATCCTTGATTATGCTGTTCCTTTGGGCCTAGCAGAAAAACCTGGTTTTGGGGGGTTCTGCTAATGCAATGCCACAACCCCCCTATTTCCTAGGCCTTGGTAAGCTTTGCCCTGAGCTTGGCTCTGTTCTTTGTGACGCTTAATCTGTATCACCAGGTCTTTACTAGAAATGAATTAGAATGTCAATGAATAGGTAGCCTTTCCTACTGAATTCCGAGCTCCTGGCTTTAAGGAATTTTTTAGGACTTTGGAATACTGGTGGAAACTTCACCTATGGTAAAAATTCAATCTTTAAAGTCATTAATAATACTGAAAGGGAGCATACACCATACTAACATGCAGATAGGGTTCATGTATATAGTTTATTGGAAATGCCAGGACTCTAGGAGGCTGAGTCTCCTTGAGACTTTTTCCTCAGGACTTGTCCAGGTTTTTAGACCTGATGCGAGTCACTACTAAAGTGGGCATGGCAGTGTGTCTGCAAGGTTAGGAAGCTGACAGTATCTAACCCCTATAGTATCTTAGAAGTACTTTATGTCTTTCATGTTTCACCAAGCAACTGCCACAAGAACCACAGGCATTATTAAGTAAACTTTATTTAGTGAAACTACATTACAGTTCTTGACTATAGAATAAGGAGTTTCTGGGCCCGCAACCTTCGCCGTGTGCTTTGATGGTCGTCCTTAACCACAGTCCTTCAGCTGTTTGAGGACTGACTATACCAATCAATGGCAGATCACCTCATTGTACCAACCTCCAGGGAAAGAGTTGTATTTAATTATTTTAGTCTATATCACTCAAGATATATAAAAGAAACCACTTCATCTAAAATTATTACAAGTATATCATATCTTATTTCTACATAAATCTTTCACTTACATGTCTTCATGAGCAAACTACAGTTTTATCTGTGTATATTTAGATAGTGAGTCCAGAGCCACAGCAAGCAACTCTTCTCTGTAAACTTTGGGCCCCCACTCAGCCCACAGACAGGTGCAGTTATTATGCTATGAATACTAACACTTAGACTAATAAATGACTAAAATGATCAAAGTTTTTCTACATTGAATTTTATATATTATACAACAAACTCTAAACATAAGTATTTGAATACCCTCAAGCCGAAGGGACTATTGATATGTTCAAGTCACAGTATTATTTTTATAATAAAGCAGTCACAGTGACTATAGCAAAATGACATTTCCAAGACCCCAAGTCATGCAGGCAGGACTCCTATACCCAGGTCGCACCCATCCAGTCTTGTGGCATGACTGTGTCTAGACTGTGTGAGGTGTTTATGGTCTCATCAGATGAGTCAAATAAGAAATCCAAATATCCCTTTGGATGATTTTGTGCAATGGTAAGAAAATGAACCGATAATGGAGCATCTTAAGAGATGTAAAATAAGATATGTCTATATGCATATGCATTATGTGTAATATGCTGCTTAAGCATTCTGAATACTACTACTACTTTAATAAGTTAACAGTACTAACAATGATGCTGCAATGTCAAACGTTCACATCATAGTTTGGATAGCTATTCGTTTTTATACAAACTCAATTGTGAGTAATTTTTGATATAGCAGTTCCTACTATCAGAACTTTATAGGAAAAAGTAATTGCATGAAATGTATAAATGAGAATATTAGAAAATAAAGTGACAAAATTAAAAACATGGCAATAGCTACATAGATTGATACGCTGATTGAGTATTTTTTAAAATAATGGAACTGTGTATATCAGTTGGGTCCTTCTAGGGACATAACAGAAAGCTGATTCTGACAGGATGAGCTGGAAGAGGCTGGTGTCTTTTTTTTTTTTTTTGCCAGGTAGTTTTCATGACATATTCTATGTTTGCCTAGAACTGCTTTTATAGCACCACTCGGTCCTTATAAAGGTACCTGAGATGAGAAAACTTGAAGGCGTAGGAATGAAGCAGCCTAAGACTGTACACAGACTGAAGAGCAGGATGGTTACAGAGATGCCTGCTGTGTGGAAATGACACTTTAGGGTAAGATACTTGCACCATCAAGATACTGACTAGCGGAAAGCATCATTTGACATGTTTGTCCAGCATCTGTCAACTCAGGTAGAATCTATTCAGTAAGTACAGCCTAAAAGATCTGCTCTAGACACTGACTGTTGGCTATGGCAGTGGGCTTGAGTTGCTGACGTGAAAGATGCTTACCCACACACTGTTTCTTTAGAGGCAAGTAGGAGTGTAGTATGATGGTTTGCATTATCTCTGTCTTCATTATTTTGGGCCAACCTGGAATAGATCAACTTGGTCATCATGTTCTTGGATTGTTCATTTTCCATCATGAAAATGACTCATTTTCAATGATTACTTTTCAGATCCCATAAAAACACATTGCTACATAAGTGTGAAATGGCACAATGTCTCCAAATATTGAGATAAAAAACTGACGTAGGTATGTGGTAACAAGTTTCAGATATGTGCACGTACAGTTTAATTCGTTTGACATTGTTATTATGCTTAGATTGGATGCTTGACATTTAGATTAATTACATTTATGGGGAAGGTATAAATGTTCTTATTAATATGGACTGACAGTTTTGGTTGGGATAGCATAGAGGATTCATATATAAACGATAACTTCTGCTTCCAACACTAGAAGCAAATGATAAAAGGTAAAGTGTTATAGATATCGGACTTGAAAACAAAGTCAATAAACTGCAAATATCTAAAACCACAATCTAGTTGCAGTGACTGGGCCTAAAAATGTTGAATGGGACACTTGGAAATAGAGTCAGCGGGCTTATTAATATGTGATGCCTAAAAGATGAAATTATTCTTAACCAAGATAGTTTGTCACATGCAAGGATTGCATATTGTGAGTCCGATTATGAGTCAGGCTATTATTACCTCATACAATAATGTGATTACAGAGTAATGAGAAGACCAAGATATCCTCGTTTAGCTGTAGAAACTTTGTTATGTTGTCCATTGGCTTAGTGTTGCAATTTGTTGTTAGGGCTATCATAGTGAGGAAGGGAATATTTTAATTACTTGATGATAAATTGACTTATGCATGCTAAGTGATAACTAAAATTCTGAAGATTAAAAGGCTTCATGATAGCTGAGAGATAGAGGAAAGATTCCTTTCATGGAAATAGGCTTGCAATTTATGGTTGTAAAGCATGCGAGCAATCTTAAGAAAAAAAAAAAACCCTTAATATCAAATTAAGTTTACTGAGCCTTGTATGTTTTCATGCATGCCAGTCACCCCAGCACTAGGGGGGCGAAGTTAGGAAAACTGTGAATTCGAGGCCAGCTTCAGCTACATAGCTAAAAAGGCAATGTTCACAAACAAACAAACAAACAAACAAAAATAACAGCAACAAAAACCAAGCAAACAAATGAAATCAATTTTATGGGAAAGCCTAATATTTCTGAATAACATTAAAAAAAAATCATGAGGTAAAAAGGGCAGGCAGAAAAGGGAAATAATCCAGCTTGGATAGCATTAAGTGGAGAATAACTTGGACCAGTTGTTAGAATAGGCTCTTCTGACTATATCCCTTCAGGAGTACCCTCAGGAAGGTATCTGCAAACAGGCTGATGGAAACACCGCTAACGTCACAACACTTAGCAGCATGCAGTGGGAAGGAGATATAGGAAGCAAGCTTCACCCACCCCACCCCTAGCCCTAGGCAGTATGGTGCTGTGGTTATCACCTACAAAGAAAGGGGCGTATAGGACCTTAGCCCAGTGTATCCCATACCAGCTAACATCATAACTCTGGGGAAGGGACTGGTAGTGATGGGAGAGAGGAGATAGGATTTGAAGGGAGAAAAGAGAGGGAGAGGGTGGAGAGAGATATTTAGTGTCTGTATATGAAACTGCCAAATAGCAAGGTTAATTTAAAAGGAAAAATAAAATTAAAGAAAACATTGATACTCACTGAACTAAATACTATAAAAGAGAAATACACAGTGCATGGTTTCTGACTATACTTCTTTCTTACTTTGTAATCATTTACTACCAAGCAATCATCTTTTCTTTTATTCTTCTATTATAATCCTAGTAGTTGCAGAATTCAAGATTAAGCCTTTTATTTATGACGTATTTAATTTTTCTTGCAGTATTGAAGTATTGCTATTGCCCTGTAAATAAATACCCCTTGTTGGAACCTGAGCCTGGTTCTATATTGCCAACCTACAGTCTTAAAGAATATATACTTTTTGTTTTCAAGCCACCAAATTTGTGATAACTTTATTCTAATAGCCCAAATATATAGGGTAAATTTTTTCATTATGGTATAAATATTTTGCCATGAAATATGACATTTTAGTATTCATAGTGTTTAAAAAGTATTTGTTTTTCTCTAGACAAAGTCTAACTATTCTTTATCAGTAAAACTCACTCATTTCTCCTTTCAATTGATTCATTCATTGAATAAAGTTATTGTTCTCAACAACTATTATATGCTAGGCCATTGCTCCCTGCTGTTTATAAAACTTTACACACTACCAGCAAGTAACCAGACACCCTTGAAATTAAAGACCCATGGGAAAGACTTACAATTAGTAAGAAAAAAAAAACAGTGTGAGTCCAACCCTGAAAGAAATCAACATCAAAAACATTGGTGAGTGAACACACATGAACATGAGGAAAACCCTGGTGTGTGCAGTGTTACATAGTAACCACACACAGGTGAGTATAACTGCATTTGTTATTTCTCATATGTGAAAATAATCTTTGGCACTAATTTTCAAGTTTCTGTGAGTATGTTCCATATTTAAGTACAACAGAACTAAGAGAAAAATATATTCTCAGATAAGTACAAGTTTATAGTGTTTAAAGAATGTCACCAATGGGGGTTCCAAAATCAATTTATTTCATTTGTGAATGAAGAAACAGTTTGAAACTCATTTTCTTAATGAATAATGCAACACTATTAAGCATGATATATAGTGTTTTGAAAGACACAATATAAAGAATAAACAATATTACATGAGTGACTTACTTGACACCACAATGACATTAAATGATATTGAAAAAAATTAAACAATCATTTAATTCCCTTTAGTATATCTTTTTCTTCTTAAAATTGATAAATATTCTTTTAAAGGTTTTTCATCCTATACTTCCAGCTAACAGCCCATCACTGAGAGAAGTCAGGTCAGGACCCCAAGACAGGAGCTGGTGCAGGGCAGGGATGCTGAGACAGGAGCTGGTGCAGGGCAGGGATGCTGAGACAGGAGCTGGTGCAGGGCAGGGATGCTGAG
>NC_034602.1:86979875-86999172 GCF_900095145.1 Mus pahari
TGCAGGGCAGGGATGCTGAGACAGGAGCTGGTGCAGGGCAGGGATACTGAGACAGGAGCTGGTGCAGGGCAGGGATACTGAGACAGGAGCTGATGCAGAGGCCTGGAGAAGCTGCTTTTCCTCTGCATGCTTCCTTTGCTTTCTTAGACCCAGGACCACCAGCCCAGGAGTGGCACCGCCCACAGTAAACTAGGTCCTCCTGCATCAATCATTAACCACCAGAATGTACCCCATGTTTGACCATGGGTCAGTCTTGAAGGAATATTTTATCAGCTGAGACTTTCTCTTTCAAAATGAGTTTAGCTTATGTCTAAATTGACATAAAAGCAGGCAGCACAATTGACTCCTTGTCACAGTGGCACCCGAATTACTATTAACCTACAGCCCTTTCTTTTTTGTTTATACCCAAGATATCATACTAATACTAAGAGCACAATATAAAAATATTCCAAACTTCAAATTTCCCAGCTCTTAAAGGTATAAACACTTTAAAAAGTTTAATCTCTTTAAAGCATCTGAAGTTTCTCTAAAATATTCAAAGCCTCTCTAAAATTTCAAAGTCCAATAAAAAAATGTGTTGCATAGTTTCTTATTTCAGTGGGAGGTACAATCAGGGCATAGTTAAAATCAAGGCCAAGGCAAGCCAAGCTTAACTGTGTAAAACATTCAGTGCTTGATATCTTGGACCCACTCACTGTCCTCTGGGTTCCAAAGGACCTCAGCTACTTCTAGCTCTGGCCTCAGCAGCACACATTATGTCACCTAGACTCCCGTCCTTGATAGGACATCCCATGGTATTTGCATCTCTGAAATGCTGGGGTTTGCCCTGCTACTGGGCTACAGCTTCACCAAGAGCCTTTTCTGGGATTTCTCCAGGGTCTCTGAACCTGTCACATGTAGCAGACTTCACCTTCTCTCCTTGACCCCTTCAATCCTGTGGCTTCAACTTTTGATGAAGCTCTCCGTTCTCCAGTGGCCTCTCCTGTCCACTCTCCATGCAGCCTCTCCACTTTGATCCTTAAATATCTGGATGGCTGCCTGAAAAATTAAACTGAAAAATTTCATAACAATTTTGACAATCTTTATGGCTTGCTTTAAATTCCCATTCTTCAGAACATTTTCCCCCCAAATAAAGTATAGTTATGACATAGTGTTACAATTTTATATTGACAAGATGCTATTACAAAAGATGATAGTTTCCTGTTTATGTTTGTTCATTTTTGCAAATGAATTTAAACTACAACCTACCTGCAGAGGCATTGCAGGTGTGGTTACTGAGTCACATGTGTGTCAGTAAGGTGGCAGACAGAAGAGATGCTATGTCTAAGTTCAGTGTTCTGACCTGTAAATATCTGAATAATTAGTATCCTACTTTCCTTGAAGATTATGAGCGCATGGGGCTTAGACAGGAAGCCCGAGACCACAACCATTTGGGTATTGCATAGGCCTGCAGAGGATGGAGGGGCAGACAACGCCTGAGATGACCCCTTCCCAGGTACTGTAATGCACAGTCAGTGTATAACCCTCCTAAAACCATTCCTGAGATGACCCCAGACACACAGAGACCCCAGGCCCTAAGAAGAGCAAGGGAGTAGTGGAGAAATGGAAGAGAAAGAGAAGCAGAAGGATTTGAGCACAATGAAGAGAGGCAGAACTAGAGACTGAAGGGTACTGAGGTTAGGGAGGTTCTAGCCAGCCTGCCATTGGGGACCATGACTGGGTCCACTGCTCTGCAGCGAGTCTGTCACCACCAAAGGCCAGGTGGACACCTCTAGGCTGGGCTGCCACCCTGGGACTGAGGATTCTTTAGACTGACCCGTTACCTGGGCATCACAGAGAGCTGTTGCTGAAGGCCTTAGTACAAGAGAACTTACTCGAGTGAGATGGAATCTCAGGGTTGTTTTGATTTGCGTTTCCCTGATGACTAAGGATGTTGAACATTTTTTCCGGTGTTTCTCAGCCATTCGGTATTCCTCAGTTGAGAATTCTCTGTTTAGCTCTGTACCCCATTTTTTAATGGGGTTATTTGAGTTTCTGGAGTCCAGCTTCCTGAGCTCTTTGTATATATTGGATATTAGTCCTCTATCAAATTTAGGATTGGTAAAAATCCTTTCCCTATCTGTTGGTGGCCTTTTTGTCTTGTTGACAGTGTCTTTTGCCTTACAGAAGCTTTGCAATTTTATGAGGTCCCATTTGTCAATTCTTGGTTTTACAGCACAAGCCATTGGTGTTCTGTTGAGAAATTTTTTCCCTGTGCCCATATCTTTGAGGCTTTTCCCCACTTTCTCCTCTATCAATTTTAGTGTCTCTGGTTTTATGTGGAGGTCTTTGATCCACTTAGACTTGAGCTTCATACAAGGAGATAAGAATGGATCGATTCTCATTCTTCTACATGATAGCCGCCAGTTGTGCCAGCGCCATTTGTTGAAAATGCTGTCTTTTTTCCACTGGATGGTTTTAGCTCCCTTGTCAAAAATCAAGTGACCATAGGTGTGTGGATTCATTTCTGGATCTTCAATTCTATTCCATTGATCTACATGTCTGTCGCTGTACCAATACCATGCAATTTTTTTTTTTTTTTGTTTTTAAATCACAATTGCTCTGTAGTATAGTCAGAATGGCTAAGATTAAAAATTCAGGTGACAGCAGATGCTGGCGAGGTTGTGGCGAAAGAGGAACACTCCTCCATTGCTGGTGGGATTGCAAGCTTGTACAACCACTCTGGAAATCAGTCTGGCGGCTCCTCAGAAAATTGGACGTAGTACTACCGGAGGATCCAGCAATACCTCTTCTGGGCACATACCCAGAAGATCTTCCAACTGGTAATAAGGACACATGTTCCACAATGTTCATAGCAGCCTTATTTATAATAGCCAGAAGCTGGAAAGAACCCAGATGTCCCTCAATAGAGGAATGGATATAGAAACTGTGGTACATTTATACAATGGAGTACTACTCAGCTATTAAAAACAATGAATTTATGAAATTCTTGGGCAAATGGATGTATCTGGACGATATCATCCTGAGTGAGGTAACCCAATCACAAAAGAAGTCACTAGATATGCACTCACTGATAAGCGGATATTAGCACAGAAACTTAGAATACCCAAGATACATTTTGCAAAACACAAGAAAACCAAGAAGGAAGACCCTTGTGTGGATACTTCATTCCTCTTTAGAATAAGGAACAAAATACCCATGAAAAGATATAGGTACTGAGACAAAATTTAGAGCTAAGATGAAAGGATGGACTATCCAGAGACTACCCTATCCGGGGATCCATCCCATCATCAGCCACCAAACCCAGATACTAATGCACATGCCAGCAAGATTCTGCTGAAGGGACCCTGATATAGCAGCCTCTTATGAGGTTATGCCAGTGCCTGGCAAACACAGAAATGGATGCTCACAGTCAGCTATTGGATGGAACACAGGACCCCCAATGGAGGAGCTAGAGAAAGTATCCAAGGAGCTGAAGGGGGATGCAACCCTGTAGGTGGAACAACAATATGAACTAACCAGTACCCCCTGAGCTCGTGTCTCTAGCTATATATGTAGCAGAAGATGGCCTAATCGGCCATCATTGGGAAGAGAAGCCCCTTGGTCTTGCAAACTTTATATGACCCAGCACAGGGGAATGCCAGGGCCAAGAAGCGGGAGTGGGTGGGTAGGGGAGCAGGGGCGGGGGGAGGGTATAGGGAACTTTAGGGATAGCATTTGAAATGTAAATAAAGAAAATATCTAATAAAAATAAATGAGAGAGAACTGACTCCACCCCTATCCAGCTGCAGGTCTCCAGAGAGCAGCCTGGGAGGATTTATGGGTTGAGACAGCCCCTTAGCATGGAAGAGTGGGAGTCTTGCATTATTACTCATTTCCTGTGTAGTAGGGTGGACCAGGGAGAGATATACTCTTCCCTCTTGCCCCTCACCACCTGCAGCATGTGGGAGACCTGGCCATGGGGTCATGAGAGCAGAAGTCCCTGAGCTAAACCTGGGAGAGTTGGCCCTGCTACTTGTTTACCAAGTGGTGACATGGACAAGAGAGAGATGACAATTCCCTTCACCTGCTTACTACCCATGGCAGACAGGAGAGCAGATCCCAAGATCGTCGGAGTCGTAGTTGTCTCTCACTTGCTGCAGGCTTTTCGAGAGTAGGGCCTGTACCTTGCCTAGGTAGCACAGGCTGTCCAAGAGGAGTGCCAGTGTGAGTCCAGTATTGCTAGAGTAGCAGAGGCCGGAGGCCTCATACTAGACCAATAAGTCCTTTCAAACAAACGACTATTTGGGAGCAAAGAAATGTGGAAACATCGTGACACACTACAGTTTCCACAGGGAGAAACTTGTTTTCTACAACCTCTGTTGGTAGGGAGGTTGTAGGGGTGGAGAGTGGGTGCAGTGGTAGGGGAAGATGAGTGGGATTGGGGTTCACGATGTCAAATTTAAAAAGAATCAATAAAAAGTTGAAAAAAATTGCAAGTAATCTGAGCATATATACTACCAGACCAAAGTTGCATAGTTCTCATCATGTTGATGTAAAATACACCATATATCTTCAGAATGATCAGTTTCAGCTGCCTAGCTTACATTGCATATATCCTAGTTGGGTTTTTCTCAGTTTGACAAAAGCTAGCGTCATTTGAGAAGAGGGTACCTTAATTGAAAAAACTCTCAACCAAATTGGCTTAAAGGCAATCCTGTGTGGCATTTTTGTCAATGAATGGTTGCTATGTGGGAGGGCCCATCCCACTGGTGGCCTAGACTGGTGGTCACTGATGATATCAGAAAGCAGGGTTAGCAAACCATAGGGAGTGAGCCAGTGTGCAGCCTCCTCCATGGCTTTTGTTTCAGGTCCTGACTCCAAGTTTCTGTTCCTGCCTCCCTCCAGTGATAGGATGTAAGCTAAAATAAACCCATTCCTCCTAGAGTTGCTTTGGATCATGATGTTTGTTTTTTTTTTCATAGCAGGAGAAACTCTAGCAAAGACTACATGATCTATTTATATTTGCCTTATTTATATATTTTTTAATCATCTAGAAAACCGAATAAACCAAGTCTAGAAGTGTAAGTACGAAGCAAGAATATAAACTTCATTCACCAAATGAGATCCTTTGAAACATCGTAATGTAGTAGTCACAGATATCTAGCCCAGGGCCAGGTCAGAGTCAGTTGAAGTGAGCTCTGTTGCAAACTTCTTGCTATGTTAATCCTTTCACTTGTCAGTTCCACTATGAGTAAATTTAAGACAGTATTATGTCACCATATATGTCTTAAAGATACAATGAAAAGAGTGTATGCTCTAGTTCACAAATGCTTACTAATTTTGTGAATGTTCAAAAAAGTCTACCTTAGCTTCAGTTAAAGTAAAGGAATCTGGTCTTGAGTATTGATCTTGAGGTTGAAGATATATATGACTAAGCACACCTTTTTATGGTTTGCAGTGACTGGATCATGGAAATACTCTCAGAAGTACAGTCACATTGCATTTAGAGATTGGATTGTGGTTTTGGAAGATAGTACCATGAACTTACTGTACTCTTTAATTGTTTCATTATATTTTGATTGACAAAGAGTTCCATCTAGTGATTGACAGATTAAGTAGAAGTTGCTGATATAAAACATGTGACTCATTCTCTAACATGAAGTGAATAATTTGGACCTAGTGAAATAAACCTAACATTATGTAGTTCACTTAAGTCATTAGAAATCATTTTCATTCTGCCTCCTAGAGGAATCCAATAAAAGGAATTAAGTATAGATACAATTTCTAATCCAAAGATTGTACTTTTGTTAATATATGAAGTGTATCTTGGTCTAGCTTTATAATGTGGTCTAATTTATCTATAAACCATAAAGTTCTGTGACTTAAAATTTTAAAGTATGAAATGACTTTAGTGCTGCTCATAGATTTTTCTTTTAGTTTGTATTGCCTCAGGCACTAATTTGTTCCTGCTTATACTGGATTTTACTGAAGTAGAATCAAGCTGAAGACAGCTTCCTTAGCCTCTGTCCGTGCAGTGTTCCTCTGAGGGCTGCAGAATGATTTCTCCCTGTGAGTTAAGAATTTAGAGGCCGTTTGTAACTTTTCTCTTTTTGTTCTTGGTATAAACAGCTGTTCTATAGTACACAGCTACTTGCAGTCTCTTACTCTGGCTCCTTTATTATTAACTGATATTAGTAATGAAGAAAATAGTTTAAGTCTTTAATTGTGTGAAATGTGCCACTTTATAAAAAACCCATTGTGAATTCCTCAAAACAAAGGTGTGTGCAGTCTGGTCTCTGCAGTGGTGGTGATCTAGTGATGGCATATTGCCTGCTGAATCTGCTCACATGTTTATTATGAATTCCAAACTGGTGCAGTCTCTTTATCTCCTCTAACTTATTCTTGTACATGAAATTAATGAGTGAAACATACACAGTTAATATCTTCTTATTTTATAATATTTAGTTATCTTCCTACGTTTGACTCCAGATTTCTGCCAGGTAATGCAACTGTAACTTGCTAGAAATGAATGTACATGACACATGTGAGTTGAATATAATGATAAGCACTCATTTATTACATATAGAATTATAAAAGTCATGAGCTCTCATTGAATTCCATTACATTAGGCTACCCTACAACCTATGGCCCATTGATATTTTTTCAATTACACGTTTGACAGTAATAAAAATGATAGATTGCCTGGAAGGATTATCATATGTATTCACTAATAGCTAAACCATGAGAAGTAAATCTTACCAGCACTCTTCATTCAATTAACAAAGAATCTCGGTGATATTTTTAAAAATGCCAATTCTTTCCAGGACAGAAGTCATATAATTACAGTACTAACCTTTCTCAAATGGTTTAAGAGATAAAAACATAGTAGCAAATGCCTCTGATTTCAGCTACATGGGAGTTTGAGAGATAGTGAGACCACAAGTTGAAAGGAAAAGAAGGCGACTTAGTAGAACTGTATTTCAAAATAAATATAAAAAGAGTTGAGAATGTAGCTCAGTGGTAGAGTACATATATATGCATCCTGGAAAGCCTCGGCATTGGTCAGTCCTTACTATAGATAGATGATGGATGGGTGGGTGGATGGATGGATAGATAGGTAGAAAGATAGTGTGGTAGTTTGAATAGGTATGGCCCTCCCGTAGACTCACGTATTTGAATGCTTGATTATAGGGAGTGGCACTATAGGTGGGTGTGACCTTGTTGGAGTAGCGATGGCCTTGGAGGAAGTGCACCACTGTAGGGGTAGGCTTTGCTATCCCCTATGCCTAGGCTTTGCCCCGTGTGATACACAGTCTCATTCTGCTGCCTTCGGATTTTAGTTCCTTCTCCAGCATCATGTCTGCCTGGATGCTGCTATGCTTCCCACATGGTGAAAACTGACTAACCCTCTGAAGCTGTAAGCCAGCCCCAATCAAATGCTTTCTTTATAGGAGTTGCCCTGGTCATGGTGTCTCTTCACAAGAATAAAACCCTAACTCACGCAGAGACAGACAGACAGACAGACAGACAGACAGACAGACAGACAGACAGGCAGACAGACAGACAGGCATATAAGCAGGCAGGCAGACAGACTGACAGACAGACAGGAAGAAATTGGGCTCACATGCTGAGATTTCATTCCTTCAGAGGTACAGAGAGGAATTAGAGAAGAACAGGAGCATTTGCTGGCTCAGTTGATCAGCCGACTCATCGTTCACATGTCCTTGACCTTAACATGGAAATCCATCTCTCATTAGATGCCATAGTTGGGCTATCTCCAAAATTTCCTGTCTGACATTAAAGTTCTATCTGTGAGCCAATAAAGCATTTCATTTATAATGACTTGGAAAGTTTTTGATTGGCCTAAGATTTACTTGTCAAAGGAAAGCAAGAAAAGAGGTACAAGTGGAAAATTTTATCAGAAAAATCTGTTCCTAAGATATAGCATTGAGCTTCATATTTGCTCGTAAGTAGGCGAATGTCATTCACTAGTGGCTGTAGAAATATCAGGGTTTGACCAAATTCACTTAGAACAACCTTGTTTCTATTGTAAATCAGGCTGAAGTCAGTGAAGAGATGAAATGGTTCAGTAGAAAAGATTGCTCAGCATCAGTAAATTCCTTGCATACTGTGCTTATGATTGCATAATACCATCTATGGAATGAGATATTCCCTAATGCAACAGACAGGAAGGTATGGCCGCTGTGCCATACCACCCTACTCTTCATTTCTGCAGAAACTATCTGCTAAACCGTTCATCTGTGTAGGGAACTTTATATATACATATATAATTTATTTAATTTATTGAGAAAATGTGCCTACTGTCTAATAGGCATAGGCAGTTAAGTATAAGCATTACATTACAAAAGTAGAAAATTTAATACACTAGCCAAAAAAAAAAAGTGGCTTGGGTCTCCAAACAATAATGAAGAGTATGGTCATCCACCAATAGTGCAGTTGGCTATGTTATAAATTACTTGTTTGTTCTGTAAATATCGGGTATCTAAGACGTGATGTATTATATTCATTAAAAGGTAAAGGGGTGCTATGAAAGGACTCTGAAACAGATGATACCCCTAAATGTTCCTCAAAGAAAGAAAGGGGGAGATGCCATTGTCAGCAAGATGCAGTGGGTATAATTGAATGTACAGTCAAAAGGAGAAGTGATGGACATGCGTTTTTTTCTCCCCTGAAAAATGCCCTTACTTTGGAAAGAAATGGCTGTCAGTAACTGTGCATTCCCTTGGCAAATTATACTGTGCTCCACAATGGCAGCATTTGTCTTTGGTCTGTGGACCTAGGACATTCCCCACTGATGGGACCTTTTCCTATCCAGGTAATAATAAAGTGGTCAGTCATGCAACCAAAAGATCAAGTTTAAAGTCAAAATTAAAGAAGAATTCCCAGCACTCTAACATTTCATGTTGTGTGGAGCTCTCAGCAGCCGGGCTTGTTTAAATGTCATAAGTATGCAAATGAACTACCAGGTTGACATGAAAGACATATGCTGGTAAGGTAGTGTGTTCCACAGAACAGAGAAGAACAAAAACACTAGAACAAGCCTAATAGTGACTTAAAGAGTAATGGATGCCATGTAGCCTCTACATGTCCTCTAAAAACACATGTTCCAGCAGTTCAACTAAAGGTCACAGTGTCTTACTCCGTGGGACCTCCCTGAACAAGCCACATTTACAGTGTGAAATAAGTACCTTTTATTTCTTTAGAATTACAAAGTTGACTATCATGTCTAATTTCAAAAACTGTTGTTTATAACAACAATTAAAAACCAATTAATGTATACTAAGTATATGTGAGGAAATGGTGGCTGTAGGAAACTTTGATGTGCTTAGAGGCCAGGTCTCTGCCTGAGCAAATCTTGCTTTGCCAGATTAGGGAGCTGAAGTGAAAGAGGCATATTATCAACCCTGTGCAGCAAACTACGATCAGGGCTGCTGGGTCTGAAACACCTGATATCAGTCTATCAGTCTCCTGTCGATGGCTACTTGTCTGGGCCAGCCTGATTTACACACACACACACACACACACACACACACACACACACACACACACACACACACAAACACACACCCTTTCAAGAACTTCTTTTATTCAGTTTAAGTGTTCTTCTGTCGAAGGGAGTTAATTTAGAACAAAGAGACCCACCTGAGGAAATTCCAGAGACATTCAAAGATTATGGCTCATCTTATTAATTTAGGTATTTTCAATGCTATAAGCTTTGAATCCAATTTAGCCATTTTAGGTTTTGTCATAGATCTCCCTATAAAAACAGAAGGTAGGTTGATTTGAAATTTGCAAGCAAATGAAGTAGTCTTGTTTCAAAGAGAGATGAGAAGAGACTTTCTGAAATCAAAAACAATGGGACTAACCAGTTGGAATGTTTAAAGCATTTGTCTAAGACTGGAGGATATGAAGACAGCGTTATAGCTCACAACATCTCTGGCTGACTGACGTCTATAGCTTCTGGATTACCAAAATGATCCCATTTCCAGGTGGAAAATTTTATTCTTCTCCTTAGTTTCTATTAAATTTGAGGTCCGATATCACTGTGAGCATATGACTTTGAATGTGTATACTAAAAATGGACTTATGTAGTGGAAGCTTTGTAGTCAATGTGAAGTGGCTTTTCAGAAGTAGATTCCAGTGAGGGGTCCTTAGTACTAGGCATCAAACCTGTAGAGGACTAATGGTAGGTCTTGTGGGCTCCAGAGAGTTCTTCAGCATGTGAGGTGGTATAAAAAGGACAATTGGGGTTTTGATTTACTGTCTCACGGTGTGATCCCTCGCTGTGTTTCTAAACATCTATTGCAGTGAGCTAAAGAAACTAAAAACCATGTTCCTATGCTCTTATATCAACAGTGGAAAACAAAGTGTGATTCTGCATATATGAGGTAGATTGTCATAAGTGAGGGAAAGGGACGTGGGGAGCCATGGGTTAATGCACAGACTTCCAGTACAGACTGACCAACGCGTCGTGGAGATGGCTAAAATATGGCGATGGCCCAAAGAGCAGGGAATGTTCCCAATGCCATGCAAGTTTACACTGAAGCATGCTAAGCTTCAGTCATGACTATTCTATCACACTAAAAACCAAGAGAAAACAACAAACAAAAAAGAAAGACAAAAGAAAAGCCAGTGGTTCCAGATGTGAGGTCCTCCTGGCTCTGTGTGTTGGGTAACTACCTCATAGCTGTGTCCACTAAGCCTGCTTGATTTGTTGCATGCTGTGTGGGTGGTAAGTCCTCAGCTCTGTCGGGAACTCCATGGGTGTGTCAGGACTGGCAGGAAATGTACCCTGGAGCAGGAGCCTACGACAGGCTGTTCCCATGATGCTTTGGCTCTGCTAACTGGGTGTTTCCCAGTCTCCCTTCAGTGCTCACCTGTGTCCAGGTGCCCCTCTGTTGGGACCTGACAGCAGTTACTCTATGCAAACACAACAGTTCTCAACAGAGCCCCTTTGTTTACTTGACTCAATAGCAGCTCCAACGCCTCTTCACGTATTTTTTTCAATGTGTGCTGAGGAATTCACACAATCATGTCTCGGGGCTAGTCCTGGGAATTTGATAATTCCTGGAAATTGGACTCCAGTGGTAACATTAGATATCACCTGTAATACTCGCTGGAATTCTTTGACTATAGTCTATTTTTGTTCTGTGTGTATTTTATGGTTATATTTCCCTCCTGTGTACATACTGCTTATATTCTGTCTCAGAGGGTTACTCAAGATTAATTAGTGTCTCCTGTGTATAAGAAATGACAGCATCTGTAGTTTATCATGGGAAAACATATCAATTATCTTTGCTCAATCAAATCCAGATGAAAATATTGTATATTTCAGTGCAAGTGTTAAAGAAATATACTAAGAAAGTGCCTTGTCCCTGAATTAGTCTGAATAACAATGTTCTTAATATAAATTTTAATATCAGTTATATTACATGAGTTTAAGAAATTTTATTATTTGAATTAGTTATCTTGAACATCCAACAATTAGAAAGTGGTGGAGCAATTATATCTGTACTTGAAAAAACTATGTTATACAACTATATCTATCACATTCCAGAGATTACTAATAGGAGTGTATACAGTAATGTGCCAACCACGGTTGGTAATTTTATACAACCAAACAAAGCCTGCGCACCATGAATGATCTGTTACTATTACTCAGTGTAATTTAGAAATGTCCATGCCGAGTCAAGTGCGCTTGTCTGTGGGCCTGAGTGAAACTACTACGGAAGGGTTATTACCTTTATTTTTATAGCTATTTCCACTGTCCCACTAATGATAATGAGTAAATATAGTTACTTCACATTAAAAGCTAAAGAGTAAATGAATTTAGAATTGAGACTCAATTATTCTCCTTAGTCATTTTTCCCACTAAAAAGTATGATCTTTTTATCTGCCTGTGCATATTCTTCGTTGCTCTGAGGAGCTCCTTTTCCTCAGCCTGATTCCTCACGTAATTTCAGGTGTGTTGGTAACAGTAGCAGGGAAATCGAGCACGTGTCACAGCATTTCATGAAGATAGGTCAGATGGGAAGGGCGCTGGAAGAATTCCCGTGCTCCTTCCTTGAGTGTATTCTGAATGGCATTTGAAGATTTTTACGCTGGAAACAGCTGGTTTCTCTGTAATGGCTCAACGTGTGACTCTGGGCTCATGGCCTAGCTTCACGAGGCAATGTTTTTCAGGATTTAATATAAAATGAATTAATTTTTAAACTTAATTTATTCAATGAAAAAATAGGAAGAAATGTTAAATACAGAGTATCTCTCCCTCTTTCCAGTAGCAGAGGCGACTTTGTTTGCTCTCGCCCTCAACCCTAATGACCTCTGTCCCCAGAAACACTGCCTCTCCTTCCTTTCTTTCAGAAATCTTCTGATAAATAAGATCTTTTTTTTTTTTTTTTTCTGTATCAAAACACGGCAAGCCTTGGTAAAGCAAAATTCCTGGTCTTTTCCACCACTCCCTTCCAACATCTGCCACCTCGGTGAATGGTCTAATCACTCCCCCAGCTGTGCAAGGCTAACTCTGTTTCCAGCAGTGGACTCTCACCCCCACGTGGTGTGCTGTCTTCAATCAGGCCTGGCTCTTTCACCTCCATTCCTCCTACCACACTCATGGCTGACTAGCCTACCTTACTTTTAACATCCAATGCTTTCCCTTTTCCACATCTGTTCTCTGGAAAGTCATAAAATCAATCTCAACACTACTTTAATTTTCATCTTCATTTCTCACTTGTCTTAGTATAGTATCTCCAGGAGCTCCCTAAGCTGAGCAGCCTCTCCTCTATGCCTGGGCCTCGGCACACATAGTCCCCACTTTCTTGTTTCATCACTGTATCAGTTGCTAAACCTTAAGATCTTAGTTCCAGGGTTTTGGTTTTTTTTTTTTTTTTTTGAGAAATGCTTTCCAAAGTAGATAAATTTGCTTTTAGTTCTTATTGTACCAAATTCCTCTCCTTAGTTATTGCAATGGATAAAACCAAACATTTGTTTCTTGTAGTGACAATCCTGGAATTTTTGTTTCTTAAATACCACAGAAGTATTATAAGTATGTTTTTTTGTTTGTTTTGTTTTGTTTTGTTTTGATCCCAGGTGTGGGGATGTGGGGCCCGCTCTGGACTGTCCCCAGCAGCTGACTATGACTCAGCTTGTGCTCTAGCAGAGGTGTGGTTTTGCCAGCTGCAGTTGATTTTTGTGACTGTATGACATTTAGAAACCTGGGAACTTCTCAGAGTAGATAGAAGTGCTGAAGCCCAGAGAGGTGGGGTTGGTGGTTATGGCTGATTTTGGAGTTTGGTTGTGGTTTTTTAGTAGTTGTGCTCAAAGAAAAAAACAAAGGGAAAGAAATTAGATTCAGGGATCTTTCTTTCTCCCCCGTTGTTCTTTCTCTCCTCTCTGGTGATAGGGGGCCAAACCTGAGGTTTGGGGGTGGGAGGATAAAGGATGGGAAAAGGAAGACCCTTCAAAGTAATGAAGAGCTGCTGCAGTTTCTGTGAGCTGATTTTCTGTGTATAGAAGAAATCTCAGATAGTTCATCCTTGTATTTCTAGTGACGAGAGCCAAGAGTATTACAAGGGTTCAGTGCATATTTATTGAATAAATGAATGAAGAGATTGATGTTCATGGAAATTCAGAAGTCTATCACTGTTCTTTTGATAATTTGCAATTTGATAACATTCACCTTCTGAAACTGCGAAAAGTGGTCATTCAGATACTTCGAATAATAATTGGAGTAGCAATGTAAAAATGAAGGACACTGGCCTTCTTTGTTTAAGATGAAGCATTCAACATTGGCAACTCATGCTTGCCAGTTCCCCCTTAGATCCTTGTTCTCTAATTTTATATATTTTTATGTATGCTGTCCTAGACAACTCTATATATGTCTTCATAATTATCTCTGTATGCTGATGTGTAAATGCCACTTTGTTTTGACGATTTGTTACTTTAAGAATATTTTTCTGAGTCTCACTGTAGGAAAATGACAAAACACCCAGAATTGGACCCCAAGTGAAGTCTCTTCTTTCCTAAGAGGCAGACTGCATGTGCTGCAAAAGCATCGTTGTCAGACGCACACGGAGCCTTCTGAAATTTATCTATTTATTGACAATGGTTTGTCTTGGTCTTTTTGCTGTGTTAATCGAATACCATGGTTGGGGAAACTAAACAATTTGTATTTGGCACAGTTCTCAAAGATGTGACTACAATGTGCCAGTACAGTGTGGGTCTTCCAGAGAATGTCTCAAATGACTGGCTTCTATTGTGTCTCCAAAGGACGGGGATTTCTTGTAAGGATACTCATTCTATTCTGGGGCCACACTCGCTTTAGCTATTTATCTCTCAAAGACCCTACTATCAAGAATCAGCTTAGCCCTTCAATATATAAATTTTTAGGGAAGCAAACACTATATCTATAGCGTGTATAGAAAATACACACACACATACACACACACACATATACATTCAGTTTTGAGAATTAATAATGCTTTTCATATGACAAAATATTCCATATTTCTACGTATGTACTAAGTTAATCCTCTTTATGGTTTCATTGCAGTTCATTATATGACTGTATGGTCATCTGTACAGTCACCTACTGGTGGTGACATGAAATTGGTTGTAAATATGTACAACTTATACTACGAATATATAAGCATTGTATACATTTATATAGGAGAAATTGAACAAAGAAATTTTCATCTTTTAAATGTTGTGAGCTATGATGAAAACTCTTTTCATGGAAGTTAAATTTTCTTATTCATGAGACTAAGAACCCTAAAGAGGGAACACTGATTTCTACGGTAACGTGGTTCTCTAGGTTGAGGCCCCTAGAAATTCTGGTAACAATTTGGGGAAACTGAGAATTTAGGATTTTAATTTGGCTGTCATATAACTTGGAGGATAAAGGATTAACAGAAGCCTAGCAGCTAGCTGGGAAGCTACTGTGTCCCCTCGGTTAGCTGTGAGCTTGGGGAGAGGTGCTTGCCTCTGTCACTTGCGTTCCTTTGTACTCTCCTTGGTCCTATGACTCAGGGTCAAGGGTCCCTTGTGCAATTTCTCATAAGCAGTAACAGGTGAAGCTAGGACAAATGGTTCGTGCAAACATGCACACAAAAGGTCTCCTTAGAACCTGTGTGTGCTCACTGGGGCTGGAGTGGTATTGATTTCTCTGTTAAGTGTCCAGAATTAGCTGGACCTTGACACGCATGTTTCTTTCAACTGTTTAGCTTTCAGGACTCAGCTTTTGAACACACTATTTACCGAGAAGGCAGCACCCTTTCTAAACGTGGTGGCATCTTTGAACCACAAGTTAATGAAAATGGAGGATTTTAACTGCCAAACCACAACAGTGCCTCCAGTGTCTGTCATCTTGCTTTGAGCTGGTGCAAAGGCATGTGTTTTGCATCTGTATTAGAGAAGTTAGCCTTGACATTCCTTCATCCCATGCAATATTTGTTAAATAAAAGGAAAAGAAAGGGGCAGGCATGCTTCACCCAGATGTGATATTTAGGCAGCTTGGAAATTCTTCCCCTTGCCTTTCCTGTCACAATGCAGCACTCACCAGCACTGACCTCCTGCATCCAATTAAAATCGATGATTGCTGGTGACTTATTATCCAGATTCCTAATCAGTTAATTACAATAGACCTACTGTGCAGAACAAGAGTACTACATTACATTTGGATGGAAGCTTTATTCTTTGTTTCGTGTTTACAAAATCAATTTAATAACTGCTCTTCCATGAGCCACTGGCACTTGTAAATATTTTTAAAGGGTAAGAAAATCCCCGAATCTTTTTTTCAACTTTTATGAGAAGACAAGGTCATGTGTCAAAACCTGATCGTATTTACTTTTGCAAACCCACACACATTCGTTCTTCTTGGTAGAAACCACTGACTTCTCTCAATCTGGCTTCATCTTCTGTAGGAAGTCTCCAAGGGGCTTTGTTCTTCCTACCTCCTGCTTCCTTCCTTCTTATGAAACTTCTCTTCCTCCATCTGTTCCCTGTCCCCCTTTCTCATTTCTCTTCTCTCTTAAAAATGTAAATCAAGAAAAGAAAACATCTAATAAAAATAAATAAATAAAAATGTAAGTCATATTTACTTCTATTAATCAGATAGCAATGAAAAACTCATTGAAATTGATAAGAGTTTATATTTTATTCTCCGATATGATATCACTAGGGTGGTTTTGAACTATATGGAATCAATGGGAAAGGTTTGAACTGACTACCTTGATTACTATTTCTTTCAAAAAATAATCAGAAATATGTGTGTGTGTATATGTATGTGTGTTTAGTTGAAGAAAAATGATAAGAACAAAGTTTGCATTCAAGAATATTTCTTCCTAAAGTGGTACTGATCATGTAATAAATTACATTGAGTACTTCTATGCAAGATTTTGGTTTCAATATACAGTTTAGAAAGGGCTCAAGCCTTGAGCTAGTTTATAAAATATTATTTTGAAATAATTGAAAAAATGTGTTGCAAAACATTTTTGCATTTGTAAAGCACAGAAGTATTTATTCTTGGAGAAATTAGACCATTAAGTAAACATTCTCTTTCAATTGTTGTGCACATGGCTGATCTTATCACTGTTTTTAACCAAATGGATAAACTGTATCTTTGTACTAACATATATGAAAAGAAAAATTCACTTCTGTCCATTTGCCTTTATGTAATTTTTTAAAAAAATTAAATTGATTCTGTTATGAAACACTTAATCTAAACTTAATACATTCTAAGATTCTATACATTCTAATGTGTATATGTATGTGTATAACATTTATAAATACTCAACTTCCTGTGAGTATGCAGATATATGTGTCTAGCTGGGCAATTTGACATATGATTAAATATATAAATAAAGATACACATATTAATATTTCTCAATTAGCTCTACTTGTGAACTATATAAACAAATGTTTAGAGTCTCCTATTGAGTAATACATATTCCTTAAAGGAATATGTCTTTTCATATTTCATAAAGGAATATCTTTTCATTATGCTTCTGGACCTTGTACCATTTGCTACAAATTGGGAAAATCAGTAAGTATTTATTATATTAGTAAATAGCTTGCCTTTCAAAGAGCTCAGTCCATCAGTTACATCTCAGACATTTCTGTTTGGCCCATGCTTTTGTAACCATAGTTAAAAACAGAAGCAATATTTTAATAACAGTCTTAAGATGATATCTTATGAATTTAAAGATATTTAAGTATATTCTACATTTTGTATTTATAACAGAAGGCCAAATACTTTCAAATAATGAGTTTGTAAGTAATGCTATAAATCCATACTTAATGACTGCCTGAACTGTGAAATGGCTCATCATTCCTGAATCTTTGTTTCTGATTTCCATGTCATAGCCGCTTACTCTGAGTGATGCAGGATTCCTGTCCATGTGCACTGACTTCCTGAGGTCAGCTTGCATGCTCATCAAGAGATACTTGTATTTGTATTCAATGTTTTCCTGTAATAGATGTACTTGCTACTTTTCTATTAAGTTTCATGCTTAATTATTCATATGAATGAATCAGATATATAAGGGGTTATATATGTAGATGAACAGATGCCAATAGAATATTAGAAAATGTTTTGCTAGAATTGTGATTGCATTGGGTGGAGGGGACAAAAGTTGTACATATCTAGACAATTATTATGATTAAGTAATTTCTGAAGTATCTCTAATTCCTTATATACCAAAAGGGAATAATAATAGATTTTATTTTTTTATTTGGAATAGGCTGTAGTTTGTGTAAAGCAAATAATGAATTCTGAAGAATGGCCATCCTCTAATATGCCTAGACAAGGTCATAACCATCATGAAAAAAAAATGCAACTTCAATTACATGTGCTTGTGTTACACAGACCACAGTTTACAGTCACTTCTAGGTCCTCTCTGACTGTTCTTATAAGAACATGACTCTGCAAAGTCTAGCTGTGTCTGGATCAGCAATCTTTAATGCCTCAGGAGGATGCAGTGAAAAAATTGCTGGGACTGAAAAACAAGATTTTAAAAACCCTTTATCATTCCTGACTTTATTGTATGAGTAGTTATTTATTACCTTGCTATGATACAATGTAAAAAAATTTATACCTAAGAAAAATAGTAAAATAGTACAGTTGATCACCAAGAAGACAAATATTCTGATATTCTAATTTCAAATGTCTTATATAATCTTAATTTTTTCCTGATTAAGTACCTTTACAAAAGTTATGAAGATGAACCTACCTAAAAGCTTTTAAGATATATTTTATTATATTGAGGACCTACACAATGCACATCTTTAAAGAATTACATCACCAAAAATGCTTCAGTTACTCTAATTGAGAATATATAAAAGTGATCATGACTTTGCCTAAGCTTGAAAAAACAGTATTAAAACATCCCCTTTACAAAGGTGGTGAGCAGTTTCCACTACGTGGCTAAAGGGCACCTCACCAAGAAACCAAGACTTAAGGAGCTGCAACTACAGATTAGCCCAGCATGTGCAAACATGAAGACCTGAGTTCAAACCTCAGCCCATACATAAAGGCTGGACACTGTGCTATGCCCTAAAAATCCTAACACTAGGGAAATGGACACAGGAGGATTCATGTACATTGTTGGCCAGGCTTGCCAAAGGCATGAGCTTCAGGTAGAGCTAGAGAACCTATTCCCCTGCAAATAGAGGAGAGAGCAGCCAAGGAAGATGATTGATAATAACTTCTGACATCTATGCATGTGCATACATGTATATTACATACATGTACAAAAGAAACTAACACATAAACCTTAAGCTAGCCTGAAAAACGAACAACAAAACGAAAACAAAGATCTGCGTTTTAACCAATGGCTGCTGGGCAAGGAGAGTTAATATTTTTCAGGGATGAGAGCACAGAGGAGTTACCCAAGCTGCAGTAAGTCGATGGTCCCACATCCATTTACATGCAAGTAGCCCCAAATGGCCTTAGTGGGTATTAGATTTTTTATATATATATAAAATACATCCATATATAATATCTCAATAAGATATTATAGATAATATATATATAATAGATAATATTATACAACGTATATATCTATATATATATCTACATATATATATATAAAGCTAAGAGCACATGAAGTATGATGGGAAAAGAGAGAAGAATTGGAGGTAGGGAGTGGTAGATTTCATCAATACACAATATATGTACATCTGAGTATTAAATTAAAAATGTAACTTAAAAACTGAGCAATTGATAAGTGGATATTAGCTCAGAAACTTAGAATACCGAAGATACATTATGCAAAACAGAAGAAAACCAAGAAAGATG
>NC_034602.1:86999852-87035432 GCF_900095145.1 Mus pahari
ATAGGGAACTTTAGGGATAGCATTTGAAATGTAAATAAAGAAAATAATAAAAAATATAATGAAAAAAAAACTGAGCAATTTTCAAGCAAAAAGCTCCAAGAATAGCAACAATTTTAGAAAGAGTATGCTGCAATTGCCTAATAACAACGAAATGGAAACTATTCTAGAAGGGCCGGAAATTATTGGTCAGTTTGGGGAGGGGCCTATGAAAAGTCTGGGGCATTCCAGGTAAGGTGGTTTTCCTAGACACTGGTACTCTTGGGTTTAGAAATGCCAGGAACCGTACACTTGTGGAACATCCACTCAGCTTCCCATAATGGGTAATAGACAAGGCAAGCATGTGACATAATTTGCCCTGTTCATTTGAAGACTGTATATTTAGGACAGGCCTCTTAGACTCTGAAGTAGAGAGCAAGTAGAGGCAGAGAGAACTGCAAGTCCTTAGAAAATAATCCACCAATTCCACAATATATTAGCTTTCATTCTCAGAAGATTCTTAGTGATTCTGTATTAGTGTATTTGTTTATTTGTTTTAGTTTGCATCTGTAGGCACTTGTGAGTATGAGCGTGCATGTGTGTGCAGTTTTGAAAACAGGTTTTGGGGGTCAACTATCCCCTTCTCACAATGAGTTCCAGAGATCCAACTCACATTGTCAAGTCTTCATGGTAAACACTTTCACCTACTGAGGCATTCTTTTAAGGAACAATCTCATTGAGTTAAATAAATTGTAAGCTGGTGAAATTTATAACATGAAATATTCATTTCTCACTTCTCCACTGGTTGGCCTCCCTTAGTTTCAAAAACTCCATCACTGAGTTGGGATGTAGAAAGTTAAAAATTAGCTTTTCAGTTAAAATCTAGAAAGCATTCCCAAACAAAATATGAGAGTAAAGTAAAAATTCCATCTTTCTGTATAGTAAACGTTTGCTCCAATTGTGTTGTCATTAACAGGGGACTAAACTTGGATTTTAAAACATTTCTTGAAGACTCTATATTGTTGTATGTTTCAGTTTTATGTTCCCTTAAGAAAAAAATGTGTTCATTCAGTGTTAGGGAGAGTCCTCCACGAATCACTGAAGGATATGTCCTTTTTCAAATGCACCTTCAATTTCATACATGATATACTGCAAAAAGAACCTCGATGTGGTCATCTGTTCAGGGACTGCACTGGCACTTAACTGGGAGGTTTGCCTACTTCCAAGTAAGCAAAATTCCTACAAAATATTTTCATAGTATAGAAGTAGCCTATGTTATCTATATGGAATATGAAAATAAAAACCCTCTTCATAAAAAAATAAGTTAAAGGGTATTAAGAAGGACGGTATTTGCCAAGAATTAAACATTTTAAACAGCTCCAGTTGTCAGTTGTAAAATGAAGACCTTTAAATTACTCTGTGAAAACAGCCACTACATAACTGTGTCCTGCCATCCAGAAGAGTGAGACATACGGAACATTAGAATGGACAGAACATTAATCCGTCTACTTGAGAACAAAGCCCATTCTCACATTTACAAATGTAAGACTCTATTTCATTACACAGTAAGGAAGGCTTTGACACAACTTTGAAGCAGATGAATCTCTCCCAAGAGAAAGATACTGCCATTATATTCAGACACGGAGGCCACCGATGACTTCAGCAACTTCCAGCTGGGCCGTGGCTTGGGCTGTGTGTTTGCTTCCAGTGTGGCCCTTTGAAGCACAGGTGTTTTAATTTCCTCTTATTGAAAATAGTTTGCTCCTCACATAATATGTCCTGATTTTGGTTTCTCCTCCCTCTGCGTCTACCTCCCTCCCTTCCCAACCCAGACGAATCCCTTTCCTCCCATTAGGAAACAAAACGGGTTTCTATGGAATAACAATAAAAGAAATTGTAATAAGATAAAACAAAAACCTAACACGTCATCACTGAACAAAACAGACAGAAGCACAAGCACCCAAGGAAGGCACAGGAAATGGAGAACCGTTTGTGGGCACATTCAGAAATCCATAAAAACACCAAACTGGCAGCAATAATACACGTCCAGAGGACCTCTGGGGTAAAAGAAAGAAGAAATTAATACATGAATGAAATGAAAAATTTAAAAATGTGAGTCAAGAAAAGTCAAGAAAGTCAGAAGGATGAGCCCTGCATGGCCTTGTGAGACAAGGAGCCCCCCAAGCCAGCACTGCCTTGGTCTTCTATTGGCATCGACTGCTGGGCACACAGCCCACCCTCAAGACAGTTGCTATCCCCTGCGAGACTGCCTTGGAATAAACTAAAATTTCCTTTGCAAGCGGCTGTCAATGGGTTGGCCATGGGAGGCATGTGCCCTCATCTCCTTTAAACTCCAGGGCCCACGTCCTTTCCACTGTTCCCTGTGCATTACCAAGACTGGAAAGGTGACTAAAGCATATGAAAGAAGATTCTTGAAGACCCAAGAAATACCTGCTTGTGTGTGTGTGTGTGTGTGTGTGTGTGTGTGTGTGTGTGAAGTGACTATTTTTCCAGCTCAGCCAAGGTAACTGCTAAGTGGACATTTTCCTATAAAGCTTGTGAGGCCTCCCGACAGTGCTTTAAGGCTATGAACAGCATCTAATGCTGTCTGGGATGCACATTGCAAGGGAACTACTCGACTGGGCCAAGTGATGGTGGTCCACTGTAATCTTAGTGCTTAGAGTGTGGCTAAAGGAGCAAGAACTCAGGATCAACTTTGTCTGCATAATGAATTCAAGGCAAGCCTGAACTTTATAAGACTCAGTCTCAAAACAATTAAAATATATAAACAAGGAAAACAAAGAGCCAGATATGGTGGTTTGTGCTTGTAATGTGAGGCTGAAGATTGCTTGAGGATCAACCCCTCCCTCCTTAAGTTGTTATCCCGGAAACTCTCAGAGGCCCCCCAAAGATTGTGGAAACTATTGGAAGCACTCATGGGTACCCAGAAGAACTAGACCGTTCGGCCATATTGCTGAAGATAACACACTGGGAGATAACATATTGCTGAAGGTAAAGAACTGGGAGAACCTTTGCTTGAGCTAAACTGCAGTCCTCCCTGTTAGCTACATTTCAGTGTTGGATGGCTCCAGGCAGGCCATTGAGAGAAGAAAGTCATCACTCTCTAAGCTGGAGACCCTGTGTGAAAATAGTGAGCTACCTGGTGAGACATGCCTACAGGTGAAATAATAGCAAGAATAGGCTGGGGAGAGCCAAATGCCCACTGATTGCATTTGCAACCTGCTCCCCTGGTGAGAATTAATGCCTGGTACTTTAGAATTTGTGGGAGGGAATTCACTCCTGACTATAGGAATTTCCCAGAAGCCTATAGCTTAGAAGCCCATAGCTTACATACCTTGGGGAGGATTCTAGTACCTGTGTTTTTTGTTTTTTTTTTTTTTTTTTTTCCAAATTGACAGGAAGTTAAATTGCTTTATGAGTATTTCTATTTGAGTGCGGCCTTACTCGAAAAAGCCTCTTTGTCAGATACAAAACAGGTCTGGGTGCTGGGGACAAGTGACTGCTGAGTGCTTGACCATGGAACAGATGTCAGAGGGCCTGTGGGAACTGAGGGAGTGGGAGGAGGATGGGGGGGTAGGTCTTCTGCACACCCACTGCAATCATGAACACACAGCAGTTGTCACTGTGCACATGACACTAAGTAATAGAGGGCGAAAACAGAAGAAAGGGAAGAATGGGGGAAAGGGCAGGATGGTAAGGGAGAGATCAGCTGGGGAAGGGGGAGTTGGTAAGAATGGGGGATGGGAAGGGCGGTGGGAGGTGGATGTGATCACAGTCACTGTATACATGTATGCTACTATGAGATTTGGTTATACGAATAAAGATGTATTATTTGATACTTTTCCAAGTTAAACCTAAAAACACATCGAATAAACAATTACAAAATCAGAGAATTAACATAGGTTCAAAATAACCCAGAATGGACAAGGGTTGTGTTGGTTCTACCACTGTCATCCTATTCGAGTGAACTGCCTTTCCTGCTTGGGATTCTGGGGTCTGTGTAAAGCACTTGCATTACTTGTGCAGGCCCTGTGATCCTAATGCTACAATTGTGAAATATTCATATATCAATAACTAAGCCCCACTTACAATCAATTAAAACAGTGGAACTAAACCAATCAAGGAAGGGAAAGATTACCACATTAAAAAATCCGAAGCACCTAAGGAAGAAATTGAAAAGGACATTGGACGATGAAAAAACTGCCAATGTTCCTAGAATAACCAAGTTAATTTTATGTAAATGGATATTTTAATGAAAATAATACTCATATTTAATGCAGTTTCAAAGGCATCATTCACTGATTCAGAAAACTACAAGTGTAACCCTCCGACAGTAGCACAGAATGCCCCAAACAGAGAAAGGCAATCATTAACAGAAAGTGATGCTTGAAGGATCACAGTGCCTGACAGCAGCATTCCAGGCAGTTAGTGATACCATAGCAACAAAAACACTGATGATCCAAGAATAAAAACAAACACACAGGCGAGTAGGGTGGATCATCGAGCCCAGGTTCAGTCTCAAGAAGCTGACACAGGCATCAAAAGGTATACTGAATAAAAGACAGACTCATTAACAAATGGTGCTGAGAAAACCAGATTTCCACACAAAGACTACATGCAAAAATAGCCTCAGAATATGTCCTATGCCTTAACCTGAGACTTACATAGATAATACACTTCAAGGTATAAACACAGGAAAAGGGGTTTGAATAAAAAATTTAAAACCCAGGAAATAATCTTGAGAATTTTTTAATTGGATATTTTCTTTTATTTCAAATGTTATCGCCTTTCCCGGTTTCCCCTCCGGAACCCCCCATCCCTATCCCTTCTCCCTGCTTCTATGAGGCTGCTCATCCACCCACTCACCCTCGAATTCTCCTATACTGGGGCATTGAGCCTTCACACGACCAAGGGCCTCTTCTCCCATGGATGCCAGATAAGGCCATCCTCTGCTACATAAGCAGCTGAAGCCATGGGTTCCCACATGTGTACTCTTTGGTTGGTGGTTTAGTCCCTAGGAGTTCTGGAGGGTCTGGTTGGTTGATATTGTTGTTCTTCCTAGGGGGTTGTAAACCCCTTTGGCTCCTTCAGTCCTTCCCCTAACTCTTCCAATGGGGACCCTGTGCTCAGTCCAATGGTTGGCTGAAAGCATCCACGTCTGTATTGGTCAGGCTCAGGTCAGTACCTGAAGTTAGTTTCTGTATAGCAGTAGAGGGAAAAGACAGCCTACAGGATGGGAGAAAATCTGTGTAAACTGAACCCCTGGTAGGAGACCAATACCTGTAATTTGCACAGAACTAAAAGATTAAACACCAAAAATTAATAAAACTCAAAAAAATAGGCAAAATGGATTGAACAGATAGTTCTCAAAAGAAAAAAGAGGACAGATGAAGACACAAAATGTCACATTCCTTTCATTTGTGTGCTCTAGATGTTACAACGTATTTACCCAGAAACACAGGACAAAGGAGATGGAGATTAACGGGGAGAGAGGGAGAGAAGGGGAAGGATGGGGGCGGTGGTCAGGAGTGAGTATGGGCCAAGTGCATCGGTCCATGTGTACAAAAAACATGATTCAAATCGTTACTGCCTGTTAACTTAAGACAAATGAACAACAATGTAAAGGGAAAAAAAGACATATCTTATCTTCCAAAAATGTATTTAGGTGGTACTGAAAACATAGAGGAAACAACTCCCAGATGATTTAAAAAAAAAAAAAAAGCTACATTTGCACCCGAAGATCAAAACCAGCACTATCATTAAGTCTCTCAAAGCACTCAAGACAAATTAGGCTGTGACTGTCACAGCATTTTTATCTGATGAGAGCCAAAAGCTGAGTACACACGGGTGCCAGGAAATGTTTCCCATTAGAAACGACACCGTACATTTTCGATGATGAAGCCGTGTTGGTAATGGATGCGGAACCTCGCTCATGCCAGAAAAGCTTCATCAAGTAGATTCTCTGCAGGAGGTAAAATTTCACCACGTTTCAAACTTTTATGAACAATATTTTATAGAACATATATTTTGATATTTGGCAAAACTATAGAGAGAAGCGGTAAATGAAGAACATAAATTTCAAGTCAGTAGTCACCTCTGGGAGAGAGGGAGGTGGGTGTAACCAGGGAGGGCAAGATGGGGGCAACAACAGCCCTGGGAATGCTGGGGCTGGTGGGGGTTACATGGGTTTTTAAGAATATGCTCCCTTGGGCTTCTGGTAGACATTAGGCACTGGATTTGTTTGAATGTGATATTACAATATTTTAATAACTCGTGTTGAAAAGAACAGAAAGTGCTATGAACACTGTTCTGGTTTTGTGCACTTTCTATGAGCCCTGGTTCCCTTCCCTTCCAGTGATTCCATACCCTGTGGTCCCCCAGCCCCTCTGGTGTCCCTGCTGTTCCCCCTACTCTGCTCTGATGGTGACAGTAAAGCTATGACTATGAATGACAACACTACCCCAATGTTTCCACACAGCACACCAGTGAGCTGGCCTCCAGCCCCGCCTCCTTTCAGGTATAGACCTTACCTTGCGTTAACAGTCTGGATTCACGTTCCATGCCCTAAAATGATCTGAAGAGACAACTCGACCCACTCTTACCTCACCACTCAAAAGCAAGAGGCTGCCTACTTTCCTTTGAGTTCTCAGCTCCTGAGTCAGCATTCAGCTACATCACAGGTGTCTAAATCTCCTCAGGTGGTGGCTGACACCAGGACTGCTGCTTGGTGGTGCAAGTGAGACCAGGACCACTGCACAGCCATTCCCCAGCCTCCACATCTCCCTGTTTACATCCATGTCACCCCTTTTGCTTCCCATCTCTCTTTTCCACCTCTGGCTCTGCTAGTTTGGGGCCTCATTTTGACCATCTAGGTTATGTGCAAGGGAGAACAAAAGCCAACACCCTCATTGTTCTTCTCTCTTTTTTGTTGTAGATTAAAAATACTGTACGTTTTTCAAACAATGTATTCCGATCGCCCAACCCCTCAGAGAGGATGCCACCCGGGCGTTTGATGGAGAGAGCCCATTTAGTACTGAGTGTGCCAATGTCTCTCGTTCTGCACCTTGCTCACCTTCTCTCCCGTCAGAGACCCACACCCTTTCTGTCTCTTAGAAAACAACAGAGATCTGAGGAAGAATAACAAAATAATATAACATAAAACAAACAAACCTGAAAAGGACAAGACAAGCAAACAGAAGAAAAAGCACAGTATAAATGCAGATTTAGAGAGAAGCATGTATATAAAACTGGAAGCTACAATACCTAAAGACTTGGAGGGAAAATGACCTATCCAACTCATGAGGTAAAGAACCTCCAAAGAAGCCATTGATTTCATTTCGTCATCTACAGGCATGGGGCCTGGCCTCAGAGTCCTTTGTATCCTCAGTGAGACTACACTGGAGAGAGCTACTTTCTTTATTGACCATTGGTTATCAATTGCACATAGCTTTTGGGCTAGGGAAGGGAGGTTATGTCTGCCTCTGCTCTTGGTACTGGGACTCAATCTAACACAATCCATGCTGGCCTTGTGCACGCTTCCACAGTCTCAGGGAATTCAAATGTGTGTGAGTGTGACCTGCTATGTTTAGGGAGCTTGTTTCCTTAGCATCCTCCATCCCCTTCCACAGTGCTCTCTGTGAGGGGAACCTTTGAGGGAAAGGATTTGATGGAGACATCCCATTTAGGATTGAGTGCTCCAAGGTGTCCAGCTGTGGCTCTTTGTATTTGTTCCCAGCTATTGTAGGAGGAAGCTTCTCTGAGGAGGGCTGAGGGAGAACTGATCAATGAGGACAGCAGAAGGCAGTTAAGAGTCATTATATGGCTACATTCCTTTAGCAGAACTAGTAATAGTTGCTTTTCCTATGGGTTCTTTCATTGGCCACCCACCAGGGTCAGGGATAAGTTCTATCTCATGGAATGGGTCTTAAATGTACTCAGATATTGATTGGTTTCTCCTATAAGTTTTTGTCACTATTTGCAGGCAGGACACCGTTGTAGACCAAAGACTTTTCTTTTGCTAGCATGCACTATACCTTCCAGTACCATGAACACTAACTAGTTCCTGGGTGGGGACAGTCTCAGTAGGCACCAGTTCAACTTCTCTCTGTTTAAGAAGCTGTATAGGTGTTCTCTTTGGCAGTAAGGCCTTGCTGTCAGGTTGGGGCAAGCAACCAACAGTATTGGTAATGTCTGAGTGGTTTGGGTATTCCCACGGGGCCCTTTTGCCCCAAAACTCAGGTGTAACTTATTCTGAGAAGTGGATGCTTTTTTCTTTTTTGGTGACAAGAGATCAAGAGATGTCCAGGTGAGACTGTGTCTCCTTGGCTATTTAGAGATATCATTAAGATCACCTTCATACACATGTATATTTTAGGAATATATATATATATATATATATATATATATATATATATATATATGTGTGCTTATTAATTTTATGTGTAGACTTCATACACAAGCATTATTATATTTAGTGGACATTAATTCAGAGGCCCACTTGTTGACGTCACTACTTTTGAGTGATACATACAGCTTTCTTCAGATTGTAGTGAACCTAGTTAAAATGCATCATGACATCAGCACCCTGGGAAGTGGTGAGCTTCCTCTGAGCTGAGGTTAGAGTAAAGAAGCATGTGGACTTTCCTCCAATGCAGATGACAGGGGCTTTTGAGGGATTTTGGTAATCCCTTTGCTCATGGCGTTTCATAAGCACCATGGTCCCTTTCCAGCTTCCTACAAACCCTCCATAAGATGATGTGTGTCTGATGCCTGAACTCTCTTCCTCACTTTAGCCTTTGCCAAACTGTGGATGAGCACAAACTGATTTTATAAAGTTTTCTGATGCAAATTGATTACTGTCAGTAGAAAATCCAAACAGCCACAGAACAACATGTGTGTCCCACAGACAAGTCAGAACCACATGTGTGTCCCACAGACAAGTCAACTTTTGCATTTACTGATTGATTTGTGTAATTGTGACTTTACTAACCTAAGTTACTCTAAAGAAACAGGTGACTTCCTAGGTTTAAGTAAGAAACAATCTGGGAATTTCCCCTCTGCCTCTATCCAGCGACCCAGGCAAGAAAGCTGTCTGTAATTATATTGAATGTGACACAATATATTGTATACATATATTGATGTATTGTAAATATATCTTAAAAATAACACCCTTGCAGTTTTTAATGTAATACTAAAGTCTTCAGTGAAGCTGATTTTCTTGAGTGGGTATTTTCCACCAAATAAATGATAATTTATCAGCTATGCCAGTATCCTTCCCAGTAACCTACCATTTTTTTGCAGAGCAATCTCTTTAGCAGGAGGGGCACAAAGAGGATTTGTTACATAGTAAAAAACTTGAAAAAATTTGAAGATAAACCCCCGCCCATCAGCACCTGGTCAGTGTTGGTGAAAACACTCACTTAAGAGTAAGTGTTCCAGCGTCTTCCCAGGACATACACTTCATGTGCGCTAAGCTTGAACTGGCTAGAGGGACACTCACAACAGAACTGGAGTGAGTGGGGCCCATAGCTGTGTTGGCTTCATAAGTATTTTCTTCTTGAAGAGCAAATGGAGACCAGTCCTCCTCCTTACAAGGGCATGGAAACATGTTCTTTTCTTTTACTAGATATCCATTTTATTTTCTTGAAGTGTTTGAAACAGTGAGTAGGCATGCCAGCCTGATGACACAGCTGTTGAGAAGACCAGACACAAAGAAAGCCCAGCACTATTCTCAAAGCAAGCTTGAGACTGTAATTACGTGTTAGCCACTGGAATTACAAACACAGGTCCTTGAGAAGAGACCTGGAAAGCCTCCAGCTTCTTTTTAGAAAACCTATTCATAGACATCACAAAGAAATATGGAATTTGCCATGCCCCTCCCCCCACCTTTATTTTGATAAAGCTCCCCACCCCCCGACTGAGTAAGGTTTTTTGGTGTGGTAAGAGTGGAGTAGCTGGAACTTGCCTTAATGATCTCCCAGCTTTCTGAATGAGCAGCTGCACCCAATTGCTCCACATCATTATGAATATGCAAAGACTGATGTTCAGGTCCAGTGAGAATAAAGTGTAATTTTTCTCTTTAGCTATCTACGTTTTTATATTGAATACTTTTAAGGCTTTAACAAATTGGCTGCAGCATGATGCTAAATAAGACAGAGTATTGTTGCCCTGGGACCACTAAGATATATTTCTGGTTACTTCTTAGAAACTTCCCATGAAAGCTAGAGGATTTCTTGCCTTGGAAAATTTTCTTAGCAATTATTTTTATTCTTTGATGAGCAACCCTCCCCAAATTGTCAGCTCTGGCTGTGGATATGGTTGATGGTCATTTGCTCTTGTCAATGTCTGTAAGACACTCTGCCGTTTCCCTTGCTTTCCTCATTACTAGTACAATGCTATAACTTTGCTAATTTTTTTGTTCATATTCACTTACATATGTTTTAATCAGCTCCTCTTTCCCACAAACCTGTTTGTCCATCTCTGCCAATACCGAATAAATCCTATTTGCTTTCAAGTTACTGTTTCTCTTCTGCTCCTTTTATTTTGGTGTTGGTGGAAGACTGGTCGGTCATTAAGTCACGGTGTGAAACAATTCCTTTATCCCTACCCCAAGTAGCTGCTCCTACATATGCAGTGGAAGAAAGACACAAGCAGCGGACGCCTTAAGAGGTGCTCTTTGCTCGTTCCAGTGTAAGTGAGCAAGTGAAGTGAGAATCTGCAGTGACTTTGCTCTTCAAAGCAGAGCCTTGCAGAGATGGTGAGCTCAAGAGTACGAGAGAGTCACAATGGCTCAGCTTGGCAGCCAAGTGAACCATCTTCCTTAAGTGGAAACTCAAGGGTTCTTTGGAAAGGCATTTGTGTCAGATGATATTCGGTGGGAGCAAACTCTTGCAGGAGTGTTTTCTTGAAGTGGACACAAGTGAAAAGATGTTTTGCTAAAGGAGACACACGAAGGAACATTTCACTGAAGCAGACACAGGTGAAAGGATGTTTTGCTAAAGCAAAGGACGTGGGACGAAGGATTCTTCGCCAATAACATGCATGGATTAGTTTGTCTTGTATATGTTGTTAAGCTCCATTTGTCGTGACTCCATATAGAGAAATGCACCCAAACATTTCTTGAGAGGTTCCTGTGGCTTCGCTGCTCCTGCAGATGTGGGCTGATTGGCAGAGTGATACCAGCTGATACAGACTCACCTGTGATTTTGCTAAGATAGACTTTGTTACTGACGCAAGACACCTGGTGAGGCAAGACCTGTGGAGGACATGTGATGTTTGGAGGGAGTAGAAATAGGATCCAATGGGCAGTGACAGGGGCTTGACTTGTTTGCATAGCTAGCTTTGTAATGCTTTTTTTTTTTTTTTTTTTTTTTTTTTTTTTTTTTTTGTCTCCTCTCTGCTATGATAGGCAAGTTGAGAACTACTTCTGGTGTCCCTTCTGGTGTCCCTGGTGGTCTGTTTTTTCCTGCTGACTCATCCCAATTCAGCTGAGGCCTGGCTGTTTCTGCTGGGTTGGGCCACCACTGCTGATTTGCATTTGCGATCCTGACTCTACCTAGTTAGACTGCTGGTGTATCTGTGAAGTGTTTGTGAGTGGATCAAGCTGCCACTGCTGAACTGCTGATTTCCTGATATCGCAGATGGGATTTGCTCCAAAGAACAATTTCTAAGCAGGTCCACTTCCCCCGTATCCTAATAACCTTTCTTTTATACTACCTCTGGTGGGTGGTGGGCTAGACGAGGGGTTAGAGGATTTAAGAACCATTATTAAAAATAGGGTTGAGAAAAATTTAAGCTGACATCTTGTAGCAAAGCAGATTCATCCACAGCTTCTATGACAGGATCAACTCTCCCCTGGTAGTCTTTCCCCTTTCTTTGGTGAGCACAAATATGGGTAGATTGTACTGTATTTCCTCCTGCTCTTTGGCCAATCTCACCCCAACTTTCCTATCATTTTGACCCACACAGAACCTTCAGAAGGCCCTTCTTACTCTCTGCCCCTAACACTTTCATCATGAATAAATAATTCTCTAAGCACACATTCCACCCCTCCCTTTCCTCCTCCTTCCTCTTTCCCTTCCTATTGTTCTTCTGTTAACGGTATGCTGTATTTGCTTTTCACATAATGCCCCGTGAGCTCTGTAAAGACAAGGGAAGGAAATGTGTGTCTTTTATTTCATTCTTGTCTGAACTGGAAGTTCGTTCTCCTTCAAAACAACCACAGTGGTCACTGAGACTGTATTTTGGTTATTTCTGTCTGGGACCACTTCTAAGTGATATTTCCTGTCTTTACTTTTTCTACAAAATCTCCTAGTTAGATGTTTTCTGTAGATTTACCCAGTGTTCTTCACTCCCTTTTATTTTCTGTAGTCTTTTGACAGCAAGAGTCAACCTCTGGACCAAATCTCCATTTACATGTAAGTTCTCTCAACACTTCCTTCTATGGATAACTAAACGTCTTCTCCATCTCAGCCCACAATATTTGACTATTATACCACATTCACAATTATCTTGTAAAATAACACTTTTATTTTCTACCTTTTTGACCATACAAGACACCAAATGCCTGTTTAACAAATATGGCTTCTAGTTAGAGGTAGACACGGAATGACTGGAACTTAATGATCTCCTCTTACCTTTAGGAGTGAGCAGTTGAAAAATGCTAATGGGAAGAAGAAAGACTGATCAGAGAAAGAATAAAATTATGATGTTAGGTATGGGGTTTCTACAGTGAAAACCTGAAACCCAAATTTTGAGCAGAAAGGCATTTTCAGCAAGGTAGTGACCTCAGAAGAAATAGGATCCTTGACCCTTAGAAAGTCTCAGGTGATGATTACCTGGCTGTATTCATTTACTCTGTTGGATGGAGAAGCTGCAAGTGCAGCCTGGAACCCAGACATGGTAGGCTGAGGTGCTCAGAATAGCTCGTGGAGGTCTGGATGCTGGGAGTACCAGTCAAGCCATGGGTGAAGGAAGTGTTGCTGGTCAGATGGTTAAACTCAGTAGGTCACAAGACAAAACAAAAAGACATGAATGTGGGAAAGGGATTTGGGGGAGGAGGTAAGGGTTGACCAGGGCAAGAGAAAGATTAGAGGAAGCAGTGGTGAGAGTAAACAGAACGCATTTGATGTGTATGAGATTACCAATGAGAACACTTCATTAAAGAGAAAGCAACGAATCTAGCCAACTGGCAAATCATATGTTATTCTGTGCAACACGTAGAGGCCTTTCTTCTTGTATAACATGGGTTTTAACTCAGGAGTTAGGGTGCCAGAGGTACATGATCATATAGAATGTTCACTGATTTGATGGCATGAGTTCTTTTCGCACAGATTGGAAGAATAAAATTGACAGACTAGAGAGGATGAGTTTTAGAAAGAAGTGCATTATGGAGGTGAGAACAGAAGATAGAGAGAGAAGGCAGGGCTCCAGTGTTGCAGGAGTAAGTACCTAGAAATTAGGGAGCTGTCAACCTGCTGGGCTGACCTATGGTAGAAACCAGGATGATACATGGGAAGGAAGTCATCCTATTTCACCAATACTAATTGTAACAATAACTGGCCTTTTTTCTCCTATATAGTCTGGTCATCCTTCTCAAAGCTGTTTGACCATGTGAGACTTTACTTCTTGCTCTGCCTTCCATTAATGTGCCTATACTTCTGTCAGTGTGTATGTAGGTCACTGGTGAAATGAAGGTGGCCTGGAAGAATCACTGAATCCTAGGAGACTGTGACCTCCAAGTTTCTTCTTTTCCCTAATTGTTTCTGGTATTTAAGGTCCACATAAATTTTGGTTATTAGTTATATATTTTTTGTTCTCTCCTTGCTCAGCCATGAAAGAGTTCACAAGTATAACCACAATTAGTATTTCAACCCTTTCTCTTATCAACAGAATGCCAGTTTGCATTATATATGATTAAAGACATTTATAATATCAAAACCATATGATATAGTTGTATTATGCAATGGAAACAACCCTATACTTAGTCTGCTCTTTTCTAAAGGGAAAGGGAGGAGCAGTGGACCTAGAGAAGGGGGGTGGGGGCACGAACTGGGAAGAATGGAGGGAGGGGAATCAGGTCAGGAGGTATTGCATGAAAGAAGGAAAAAAAAAAGAGAAAGATGTTAATAATCTGGTTGTGAAGTCTAGCAAGCTGTACCATCAGAAAGCTGGGCAATTCTTCGAAGCTTATATCCCATCATTTTAGATTAAAATGGATTGTCTGTATGACATGACTCAGTCCCAACATGTTATGAAAAGTATAAGTTCTTGGAACCAGGCATGGCAGAGCAGGACTTTACCTCTTTCTTCTACCTCTTCTAATGTTAACAACTATGATGTGTGCCTCCTTTTTATAGAAGTATGTTATGTGTATTCGTTCTTGTGGAAAACAAAATCTTGCTTCTTGATCCTGTATAGACAGCCTAGTGTTTCATCTGCTGGGAAACAAATGGGTAATTTGACAAAAGATTAAAAACAAGCAGGATACTGGAATGCTGAGAGATGTCAATCAATGGGATTGAAAGTGCAGTCCTGGGGCCAGGATGCTGAAGAAGACAGTTCGTAGGCATCAGAACCAAAATGAGGGCTATCCACTGCCTGAATTGCCCAGGAACCTAGATACAGAAAATCAAACAAAAGAAAGAATTTTCACTGAAGTGTTCAAAGGGAGACAAGAAAGGCCATAGTCCTCTGAATCTGCCAAAGGTGACAGATGTGCAGTAGGTGACAGATGTGCGGCAGGTGACAGATGTGCAGCAGGTGACAGATGTGCAGATTCTAAAGTGTGCTCTTGGGCAGTACCCCAAGGTACTCTCTCCTGTGCCCCAGGAAGTTCCACAAACCCGATGCTTTATTCTGGAGAGACGTAGACATATGGAGATGGACTGGTGGCTGCATTCCACTCCCAACTCCAAGGAGCATAAGGCGAAGCAGCCCTTGAAAGTCAAGAAACGGCTGCCCAAATGTTCTTAGGTGTACGGCCTTCCGCTGGAGTGTGGTTGACTTGCCAGGAGTTGTGATCTTTTTTTTTAAAATTTTTTTTTCTGCATGAGAACATTTTTATTTATTTATTTATTTTTTGGTTTTTCGAGACAGGGTTTCTCTGTATAGCCCCGGCTGTCCTGGAACTCACTCTGTAGACCAGGCTGG
This sequence comes from Mus pahari, assembly GCF_900095145.1. NCBI lineage: Eukaryota > Metazoa > Chordata > Mammalia > Rodentia > Muridae > Mus > Mus pahari. The sequence goes on from NC_034602.1 coordinate 87,015,000, forward strand.
CCTTGAACTCAGAAATCCGCCTGCCTCTGCCTCCCAAGTGCTGGGATTAAAGGCGTGCGCCACCACGCCCGGCTAGGAGTTGTGATCTTAAAGAAACTAACTCTCTCTTCCCAGCAGCTAACAGTTGGCAGGGACTCTTTGACAATGCATGGGTAATCATGGCCAACTCCCATTTACTTGCTGGTCTGTCATAGGACTGCACAAGCCTCAAGCAAGCTGTCACAAGCACTGTGAGTTCCTATGTACACATGTCCTCCTGAGTCCAGAAAAAATGGCTTTCTGGACACTGGGCTCTACTTTTGTAGCTTGCCCTAGAATTACAATGAGGTGCTTAGGAAAGTTAGGCTCCCATCTCCATTACATGATAAGTAAAACAGAAGCTAAAGCTTCGTTGGCTCTGATTAAATGCTAGGCCATGATCACTGCCCATGGATAATGCCTCCAGCATCCTTATCCCCCCCCCCCCCGCCCCAGTTGCTAGGAATGCTGCACACATTGCCAAACACAGCCCTCTGTGCTGCAGTAGTTGGTCAAGTGACATCAGTGCTGATTTGCAGGTTGTGATTACCTCTCATTCATCCTCTCATCTCCATCTGGTCTACAGATTTTGCTAGATCTTTCTCTGTTCGACAACACTTCCATGTCACTAATTCTATAGAGTGAATGCTCTCTGGTTTAGCTTGGTGCTGTGATGTGGGTAGGAAAGGAAGTCTGTAAAGGGTAACATGTAAGTGTCAAGGCTAAAAATGTCTCAAACATTCTACTAATAAATTCTCTTCTAAGTACGCAGATTAATATTTTTATTCAACTCCCATTTCTCTATCAATCCTCACACTTTATGAGATGCAACCTAGGCCCGAACCCTTTCATTTGATTATTTGATATAATGTTTTCTTATTTTGTCATTTCCAAGGGATATGTAGAAGAGAAGACTGATGCTAATTTTATGACATAAAGTTCACAGTCATCTGTGGAAGGTCTACTGTAGATCTAGCAACACATAATTTAATACAAAAATCTCTTGAACATATTTACAATTTGTTTCCTTGTTATCTAGCGAATCCCGTGTCTTTATTATTTAATTGCTTACAATAAATATCTAGGAATCTTAATATATTACTTATTTTTGGAAAATAAGAACAGTACCTGTTGTAAAACACGATAACATTGCATTGTGTTTTAAATGTCTATAATTTTGTATTTTTAATTATATGGTTGGACTTGAGATATTTCTGAGATTTTCATTAACAATATTATTTACATTGACCTTTATACATCACAAATGGTCCATATATATCTGAATTGTAAAGAGTACTCATTCATTATAGTATTCAAATGTTTGGCCAATAAATCAATTTTTATTACTTTTTTGACTATCATTGACTTCAAACCTCTTTATTCAAATTTTGCCCTCTAAATGGTAGCTCTAATATCCTAACGTATTATCTTCACCGAAAGCTCCTTCCACAAAGCCTTACTTACTAGGAGTAGCTGTCTATCTCTGAACATTTGCCAAAACACTTTCTGTCTTTTTATCTGTCTACTGTACAGCTGAGTTGCCATGATACAAGCTCCCGTGGATGTGTGACATCTTCCTTGTTTAGGGACATTGCAGAACTTTCTTATGTTCATGCTTATTTTAATTCCTCCTATTTACATTGAAATGCTGTTACCAAAATTTCCCTATCAGCTATACAACTAGTTTAACTCAATAAAAGTAAAAATTTACTATATGACTTAAATAAACTTTTATATTTGGAAAACGTTTTTGGGGGTCTGTATGGAGCATATGCTATTTATACACAAAAAATAATGTGTTTAAATTGCTTTTGTGTCATCATAGAAATCTAGTAATTTGCCTTTTCTGAATTATAATGTTTCCTTTTCCAAGTTTTAAAGAGTATACACGAGTTCTAGTACCTTAGTGTTTTCATAGACCACTATGATAATATTATCTAAATCTTTCATTTCAACTTAAATCTGCATCCTAGCTTTTTAATCAATGGATTAGGTATACCCATAAGCTGTCATTAGTCCTAGTTTTTAACACCATAAAAATCCTTCCACTGGGGCTGGGGACATGGCTCCATCAGTAAAGGACTGCCACATAAGCAGAGGACCAGAGCTGATCCCAGCATGTTAACAAAGAAGCTGGATGCAGCAGGTGTGACTGTAACAGCATCACTGAGAGGCAGGGCAGGAGGAGCCTGGGCCCTCCTGGAAAGCCATTCACTGAGAGACCTTGCCTTAACATGTAAGTGTGCAAAGCAACTATAGGAAGAAACAATGGTGATACCTCACTTCCACACATGTGTGCGTGCATGTGCACACATACCTACCACCCACAGATACATACGTGCACATACAAAAACATGAACAATTTACAACCACCACCATAATATTCCTTTCCTAAGTACACAAATGTGCTCTCTCTCTCCTTTTCTTTTTTTGTCTATTCACACTTTCAATACCTCCTTTGTCCTGTAAACTTCATGTGAGTGAGTGTGTGTGTGTGTGTGTGTGTGTGTGTATGAGAAAGAGAGAGAAAAATGGTAACAATGGAAAATAAATAGAATGAATAAAATAGTATAATTCACACACATACACACACACACACACACACACACACACACACAATTCCACATTGGTTCCCAGGAAAAAGACAAACTACAACTGAAACATCAATTAACTTCTTCATAATTATCCTGGTATGCATTAGCTTGTTTGATTATAATTTAAACAATTTTGGAAAATCATTTTGGATTTGGACCCGAATATCACCTTATAAAAAGCAACAAAGAAAAATAAATTTAAAAGCTAAAATCAAATGCTCTAAGCAATACAATGCACCTTTACACATTTTCCGGATAAAAGAACTCTTGCTTTGGCCCCACACAGCCGCCCGGCATTCCTCTGGCGTTTTCGTCACTTAATCTAAGAAGTTCTTGTTCAGCACATAAATTTTCCAACTGTTATTAAATTTGGGTTACTAGTTTCTCAGATTTGGTTTGAGATCTCCGAGGGGAAAAAGTCCAGGACTTCAACATTAGCTACCCAATGCATAATGTCTGCTTTCAAAACAACGAACTGAGAAACCTGACCCCGAGCTTGGGAATTGAAAGCTTGCCAGTTGCGCTGAAGTGTTACATTCATTATGTCATACCACACACATCTGATAAGGGAAGACATAATGCTGTTGGGTAGGCTCTAGTATACGAAAACCCTATAGGTCAAGCAAAGAGCTGTTTCTCATTTAATAACTGAACTATGCAGGTGCTAATTTGGACCATATGCAGGACAGTGCAGAAATGTGCTACTCCACCGTAAAATGGTAGTATGTGTGATACTGGGTATTAAGGGGAATTTTTTGATTAATTAAGGCGCTTCTGCTCTGGTTAATTTAAGCCATACAATTGAGTTGACATAACTTTGTAAAAAATGAAGCTTACACAAAACTGTCATAAGTCTGGTTTCCTCTCCTGTTCCTTTTCTTCATACACTCTGAGTTTTTGACGCTCCCTTTGGACCAGTTCATTTGAGAGAAGTGTATTGGACACTGGAAAAGGCCAAATTAGAACTGAAGCAGCAATTGACTCCCTCATTAAATATGCCTGCCTTGGGATCCCCACCATGGATCTGGCACATGGAATACTGAGTGATTCAGCTTCTTAATATTTTTCATCTTCTTGTGGGAACTAACTTCGAATAAAGGACCCCAGAGGTAACACGCTAAGAACCATTTTTACAGTTTAATTGCAGATTTATACTAAGCAAGCGACTACAGCCTACATGTTGAAGACTCAGGAAATCCATGGGAACTTTGATGGCAATTGTATTTTAAAGCTGTTAGAATCCAACCCGAGGAGAATGTTTAAGATTCTCCCCTATCTAATGAGAGTCACAGCGCACACCATTTCCCCTTTGCAGGGATTCTGTCTCTGCTCTGCTCTCTTCTGCTACTCATTGTCTCCTTTGTGCGGCTGTGTTACTAAGCCGCTTTTATTTGTCTTACAAATATCATCCTCTAACTTCTTAGAAAAGAACACGAGAATTAAGTCATTCTTTAGTTCACTGTAGCATATAATACATGTGAAAAAAGAACTCATCATAGTAAGGAACACAGAGAAAGCTGTCGCAGCTCTTCCCAATTTGTGTGTTAACAATATTAAATAACCATCAGGTTTATGGTGCATTGAAAATACATGGGTCAACACCCAATCCCAAGGAAAGAGGATGTTTACATAAAATATAAATATCAAATATGTCTTTTCTATACTGGCCCAGCTGGTACAAAGTCGAGCCGTCCTCTGAGGAGGCAGTGAGGATTGTAGAAAAGATGGAAAAGAAGACTCAGAGACAAAGCTTAGAAACCGGGAGGGCTGTCCAGTCAGTCCTGCGGCAACCTCGTTAATTCTCTTAGGCTCTGTATACTCTACAGTATTGTGGGAAGCAAAGTCACAGGCCAGCAGAGACAGTGGCTGGTGTATATTCGATATCTGTACCCATCCGGAGACCTCCCTATTCCTTTTTTTCCCTTCCCCCAAGATAATAGAACACTCAGCCCCTTGCCTTTAGCTTCAAGTATATCTATCCCCCTCTTATCCTTCCGTGCGTCAGCAGGCCAGGAAGTCTCTCAGCAGACCCTGGCCTGACTTGACTCTGCCTGACAGTCAGGCTGTCACAGAAGCAGGCAAAATGGTTCCCGACACTTTGCTACTTGACCAAGAAGATGGTCTTCGTTCCTTCCTTTAAACTTCTGACGGAACCCACCTAAAGGAATCTCTTTGCAGCTCAATCTTCTGTAACTAAAATGACCACATGAGGCTTATCTCTTTTTTTTTTTTTTTTTCAATTTTTTAAAAAAAATTTTAATTATTATTTTCTTTATTTACATTTCAAATTCTATCCTGAAAGTTCCCTAACCACCCCCCCCACCCCTAAACCATCTTCTGCTACATATGCAGCTAGAGACACGAGCTCTGGGGGTACTGGTTAGTTCATATTGTTGTTCCACCTATAGTGTTGCAGACCACTTCAGTTCCTTGGNTAATTTCTCGAGCTCCTCCATTGGGGTCTCTGTGTTCTATCCTATAACTGACTGTGGGCATCCACTTCTATATTTGCCAGGCATTGGCATAGCCTCACAGAGATAGCTATATCAGTGTCCCTTCAGCAAGATCTTGCTGGCATATGCAATAGTGTCTGCCTTTGGTGGCTGATTATGGGATCGACCCACGGGTGGGGCAGTCACTGGATGGTCCATCCTTTCGTCTTAGCTCCAAACTTTGTCTCTGCCACTTCTTTCATGGGTATTTTATTCCCTATTTTAGGGAGGAATGAAGTATCCACATGTTGGTCTTCCTTATTCTTGATTTTCTTGTGTTTTGCAAATTGTATCTTGGATATTCTAGGTTTCTGGGCTAATATCCACTTATCAGTGAGTGNATATCATGTGAGTTCTTTTGTGATTGAGTTACCTCACTTAAGATGATACTCTCCAGATCCATCCATTTGCCTAAGAATTTCATAAATTCATTGTTTTTAATAGCTGAGTAGTACTCCATTTTGTAAATGTACCACATTTTCTGTATACATTCCTCTGTTGAGGGACATCTGGGTCCTTTCCAGCTTCTGGCTATTTTAAATAAGGCTGCTATGAACATAGTGGAACATGTGTTCTTATTACCAGTTGGAACATCTTCTGGGTATATACCTAGAAGAGGTATTGCTGGATCTTCNGGTATTACTATGTCCAGTTTTCTGAGGAACCACCAGACTGATTTCCAGAGTGGTTGTGCAAGCTTGNAATCACACCAGTAATGGAGGAGTGTTCCTCTTTCTCCACATCCTTGCCAGCATTTGCTGGCATTTTTTTTAGGTGCTTCTTGACCATTCGGTACTCCTCAGTTGAGAATTCTCTGTACCCCATTTTTTAATGGGGTTACTTGAATTTTTGGAGTTCAGCGTCTTGAGCTCTTTCTATATATTGGATATTAGTCCCCTATCAGATTTAGGTTTGGTAAAAATTCTTTCCCAATCTGTTGGTGGCCTCTTTGTCTTATTGACAGTATCATTTGCCTTATAGAGAGGCTTATCTCTTTTAAGACACTCACGTTTACCATTTTCGTTAATTGTGATGAGAAACACTGTAAAAGTTATTCTCCATAGTAAATAGTTTTGTTTCTAAAATAAAACTGGAATGGCCTGCTGGACAAGCTAGCTGTCTGTCAGCCTACCAATCAGCTCCCTCCCTAGCTGCTTCGCCTGGCTCAGCCGACCAATCGGCTCCCTCCCTAGCTGCTTCACCTGGCTCAGCCGACCAATCAGCTCCCCCCCTAGCTGCTTCTGAGCAGGAGTAGCCTCTCTAGAGAGTTGGTCCCATCTGAAATCATTACATCCGTTTCTTGAGTTCGCCCGATTCCGTTGCCCTGGAATGTGCCCCTCCCTCCTTTCTGTTTATTAAAACTCCATACTTCACATTCCATGTCAAACTCTGCTCTGCCACCCAGAATCTTCTCAACTTTGGAACTCTTGAAGTTATTTATTGCCGAATCCCAGAATTTCATACCTCAAAGGAGGTTTGTAAGTGATCTGTTTTAATCTCCTCATTGCGTGCAAATAGGGCACCCTCCTGTTTACCTGTTAGCAATAATGAGAAAACCTCAGAGTGCTGGGCAAACGATCTGCTCTGAAACTGTGTTGCTAATCAAAGCAGGGAGCTGACTATAGATACATACGATTCTTCCCTAGTAAGAGAACATTATTGTATGTAAAGATGCCAATGACTAGAAGCTAGCCTGGAAGATCAAATTACTAGCTAATTATTGAAAGAAGTTATACAAAGGTGAAAACTCACGCTGAGATGGGAGCCATGGTTGCAACTCATGAGCTCTGGGTTGGAGTCATATCTATCACCTAGAAAGCATGCAGTAGGTTTTTTTTAAAAAAAATATTTTGAATATATTATTCCAATGAGAGTGATAAAATGAAACTCAATGACCATTTAATCATCTATCCAGAACCTAGAGCATTGGGTCCCATCACTAGGAAAGTTATAACACAAATAGCATAAAAATACATTCAATTAATTTAGTAGATTATTGCCCTGGGACTACCTTAAAGTTAAATTTCTTGTTGAAGAAAACCATTCCTAAAGTTCCTCTTAATATTTCTTATATAGAAATATTATAAATACCTTTTGTTTGAAAATTTATTTTGTGTAAAGTTGTCACTGACCTTAAAAATCTGTGCTATTTCTGGCTTACCACAACATTCTGCAAATGCAGCAGTTGAGGGCCGCAAGCCGTACAGTGGAGAACAGGCTTTGGAATCTTCTTTGTTTGATCCCCACTGCACAACACGCAAGCTTTGTATTTTTTCACCTGAGTAAATACAGCCCCACGTTTGTCTCACACTTTGAGGTCAGTGCATACATCTCACAGGACAGGCATTCTTGGGCTCTTGTCCTGCCAATTCTAGTGAAGAGGGAAGGCTCCACCACCTGACTAAGAGTGGAGAGCTCTGCTTCATTATCGTTTCTTGTTTGCCAAGGCTAGCTTCTAGTCAGCAGCAGTTTCACATACAATGATGTTCTCTTGCTAGGAAAGAGCCATATGTATCCATAGTCAGCTCCCTGCTTTGACAAGCAACATAGTTACAGAGCAGATCTGTTTGCCTAGCACTCTGGCTTTTTCTCATTATTGTTATCAGGTAGACAGGAGGGTGCCATATTTGCATACTGTTGTGAATCCTGTTGTCATTTTCAAAGCAAAATGGCATTAAATGGATGCATTTAGTTATAGCTTGACTGAAGCACTCTTTCAAAAGTCTAACTTTCAATACAAGTTATATAATTATATATTTATTTATATGTCAGTTGACTAGAGCTTTCTGGTACTGGGTTTGTGTGTGTGTGTGTGTGTGTGTGTGTGTGTGTGTGTGTTTTGTGGGTAGCAGTGTCAACCCAAGTAGCTTAACTTTTTAACTTCTTCTGTGTGTGTGTGTGTGTGTGTGTATGCACATAATTTTATATGTATTGTGTATAATTTTAGGTAAGTATAAAATGAAATGATTGCTTGTTGCATTACATCCCTGGAGTCCAGCCCAGTGTCCAGGAATCAGTGTATGTTTTTGAACTAATTGAGATGGATAAAAACAACTTCATTTACTGCAGATGAATTTCTTAACAACTTGATTTAATGTGGCTCTCGTTTCCATTTGTGTTCAGTACAGATAAGAATTCTAGGTGTCTCTTATATACTAAACATTACTTTAGGTTACACAGTCATTGCCTTTAAAGAATTTTACCTGTGCTCCAAAATGTTTCCATCACAGGTAAGAGTTAGCAACGCAGTAACAAGCCATTTGCACATGGAAAACTACCATGCATTAATATTTCTGGCAGAATTTGAGTTTTCCAAGCATCTCTAAGTCTGTTGTTGGTTTCAGTGAAGTTGCTGAACAGCACATCTTAAGTTGTGTGTACTATGTTTTACTATAAGAGCTTAGGCTCTTAATCTCTCTAGCAGACAAGCCACAAGGAGAAGTAGTTGCTCCAGATGTAGATGATTATATTTCAAATATTCTTTTAGTCTATGTTCTAAAAACGAGTCTTCATTTGCTTTTACTGGCTATGGTGAGTTGCTTTACTGAGCTGTGAGAGTCTGGGGACAACTAGCTCAGCATGGCTTCATGGCTGCCCCAGCATACACCATGCTACCTGTTACCACCCTTCTTGGCTGCACAGTTGCCTGACAGGTGACACATTCCTCCCAGATGCAGAAGTCACAGGGATGATGCCAAACAGAAGTTTCATGATTCTCCTCATCACCCAAGTCTGAAACAGCTCATGGCAAACAAAGCGGAGGTGGTTTCCCTCTAATTTACACTTAGAAAGTCCCAAGATGCGTTGGTAGTTGATCAAGTTCACAATAGCAGGTCAAGATGTTATGTTTGCTATAATTCCTCAGCTCTATTTGACTAGCAGTTTTTAACCAAGTTATATTCCTTTGCTACAATGTTAAGACTCTTACTGACTTCCTACATACAACATTTCCAAAATATAATTAATTGTTGTATTTTTTTAAATATAAACATTCTTAGCTTTGTGTGCCCAATTTAAGTTGTCTCAGAGAGTTAGTTCTTCTGCTCATGACCCTAATGTCCTGCTGACATTTAGCTCTAGATAGTCTAGGCTTAATTTTGGATCTCCAGTCTGCTGGCTACTCATGTAGGGAAACGGGTGACTGGGGTGGGTTTTGATAGGGGAGGCAGTGTCTGTGCTGAACTCAGGTTTCTATTCTGAAAGAAACTCAGAGCATTGGAAACAGACAAGGAACTCCCAAGAATTCACTGCTGGGTAAGCCTCTGGTCCACATTAAGGAAGTGAGACAGGAAGAGACTTGAAGGAAAGGATGCCACACCCAAGTAGGTGAGACAAGGGGAATTTGAGGAAGTAGTATTAAAAGGTAAAGGAGAACTGAAAGGAGCAGAAACTGTCACTAACACTAAAGGAGTTGAAAAGTTGGGAAGATAAAGTGACTCCCATTCAGGATGCCAAGGTACAGTTCTTCTGGTAAGATTTTAAATATTTGGCATACCAAGGCAGAAAACGCACTTGAAAACCATTGTAACCATGGCAAGTTACAATGAGCCATTTTTATGTTAGATGTTAATAATGGTAATTATCGGATAGGGTATTATTGTGAATATTGAGTTTCTCCTTGTCAGAGCCTGGCACGTAATAAATGTTTAGTCCTAGTAATTACTCTTGTCTTTAATTAATCTGTACTGTTAATATCACCAGTAGGATAGTAGTGGCTCTTCTACCTAGAGTAGAGATAGGAAAGCCAAAAATATTTTGAAAGCTGAAGGATGTTTAGACTTAGTTTAGGATTAAGAGCGAGCGCTATTAAGAGCTAAACCAAGCATAAAGATGAACTGAGAACTCTAGAGCCATGGTTCCCAACCTGTGGGTCACGATCCCTTCAGCAAACTTTTATTTCCAAAAATATTTACATTATGATTCATAACAGCAAAATTACTGTTATGAAGTAGCAACAAAATTAATTTTGTGGTAGAGGGTCAACATTAGGAACTTACTAATGGGTCGCAGCAGTAGCAAGATTGGTAACCACTGCTTCAAGCACAGACCAACACAGGAAGGCATATGTGAAGCGATGTTTCATTTCACAAACGCATAGAAAAGACAGCAAGATAGCGAAGGCACAATCAAAGAGGGAGTTTCTTTTCAGAATCATTTCTTTTGTATTTGCTTCTTATACAAAGAAGTCTGCACAAAATCCAAAGTGATGTCAAAGCAGAGAAAATTATAAGGGAGATTATAAATAGTCCATACTAATGACTTGCTGATAGGAAGCACACGTATTTGTGTCAGCCGGTTACATGCTACAGGATCAGAATCCATGAAAGCTGGTGGTAAACCATTGGCTGTTAGGGGCTAAGCTATCTATTGTCCATCACCTTGAATCTAGCACCAAAGGACACCCACATTCATAGTATTCAGCAACCTGTTGTTCTGCCTCCAGGGCTTGGAATAAAGTGGATGAGGGATCGTGTCCTTAAAAGAGCAAGAGTGGGTGAGAACTAAGAACTTATAAAGAAGCCAGGAGGATTAAGGGATCCTTGAGCTAGATCAGAAAGGAAGATAGCTGATGAACAAGAGGAGAGAGCCCTCAGCCCCTGTGAACATAGAAGACATAAACTTGTTTTTGTAAAAAGCACTGGAATTCTAACATTCAATTAGCAAACACCTCTCATCAAGCCAGCTTAGTTAGCCTATGGTCTTTTCAAAAATATTTTAATATGTCACTTACATCTCTTCTGGTAAGAATTATTTTAAAGTGAGGCATTCTCTGTGAGTTTGGCTCTGTGAGTTCGAGGCCAGCCTGGCCTACAGAGCAAGTTCTAGGACAGCCTGGGCTACACAGAGAAACCCTGACTCAAAACAGACAGACAGACAGACAAACAAACAAACAAAAATCAAAAGAAAAAACAAAGGAAAGAAGGAAGGAAGGGAGAGAGGGAGGGAGGAAAGGAGGGAGGGATGGAGGGAGGGAGGAAGGAAGGAAGGAAGGAAGGAAGGAAGGAAGGAAGGAAGGAAGGAAGGAAGGAAGGAAGGAAGGAAAGAGGATCTCTTGATGCACTTACCCACCATGAGTTTAGACAGGAAATACAGTAAGGGTTTTGTTTCTTTTCTTTTTTTCTTTTTTGAAGTACCTTAGTAGGGCAACTGAGCAGAACCCTTCTTCCAGCAATATTGCTAGGATTTAAAAACACTTGCACATATCTCTTTCCTCCTTGTTCGTAGGCACACAGTGTTTTCCTGAGTCATGTCAGGGAAGTCCCTATTGATTCAAACCAGGCTCAAAACACAAGACATGCGCTTCTACTTTTTGTAGGCAAATGACATAGAATGATTATAAACAACGAACATGCCAAGCTGATACTACTAATCAAGTTGTTTAAAGAACCCCCCAGCCACATGCCAGTATCTGCCATCCTATGAGGGAACAGTTTATGTTCTTGCTATGTGGCCAGATTCTGTTCCCTGGAGAGTTGATGCTACGAGGCAGGAATTCAATTTGTGTGTGGTTAGGAATGATATTAAGTCCTGGACATTCTGCCAGAGTGTGTCTTTCCAAACAGGTGGGAAATGAGGTGTGGTGGAAAAAACTCTGCAGTGATGGAGAGGAGACAGAAATAGATTTATTCTTATTATACTATTTCAAAATTCCTCTAAAACTTTCTTCATCTGTCCAAATAAATTAGGAAGTTCTCATATTACTTTACATAATAGAAGAAATTTTAGCATTTATAATGGTCTTTTGTAAAGTTCTTACATCTATTTCATGAAACCTTATTGGTTTATTTAGGGTGTTTTATTTTGTTAAAAAGTAATTTATTAGTTAAATAAATGAATATAGCATTTAAAAAAATCTCTCAGGACTGTTTAAAATGTAATGGAAGCTCTCTGCTTTTCCAGGTAGGTCTGACCTGTTTTCTAAATAGAGAGGAGAAAAATCTGTTACCAAATGTCTGAAAAATTCCTATAAGAGCAAGCTAATTTGCATATCTGTAGTGAGAATTAGGTCATTCTAAACACACGGAGGGACTAAACCACACATGGGACTCCTGTCTCTAGCTGCATATGTAGCAGAGGATGGCCTAGTCGATTATCAATGAGAGGAGAGGCCCTTGGCCCTGTGAAGGTTCTATGCCCCAGTATAGGGGAATGCCTGGTGTGTGGGTTGGGGAGCAGGGGGAGAGGGGAGAGGGGATAGGGGATTTTCGGAGGGGAAACTAGGAAAGGGGATAACATTTGACATGTAAATAAAGAAAATATCTAATAAAAGAAAAACCTTCTCAGATAAGACCCTGCACATTTTTTGTTTGTTTGTTTATCTCTGTTAAATTGTTGCTACTTGAATAAATTGTTGACTTGAGGGTTCACCAGCCCCTTCACACCATGGCTGTTTTATGCAGACACCAATGGGGTCAGGCTCATGGGAGCGTCAGTAAACATTTGTACTGTTCCTGTTCATAGAACCGAAACATTTCTGACCATCGATCAACCTTGCTTGCTCTTGCCTTGCTAACACTGGCTTCCATAGCTAAACCCTCTGTAACCACTCAGATAAAAATCTCAGTATGCAAAGGGCAAACATAGAGCAATCTGGCTTCCCATGTATATCAGCTTAAAGAGGATAGAATGCTAGTACAGCCATTAGATTCCTGAAGTCACGGTGAAAATCAACATAGCTTTAGTCTTTACGTACAAAATAATAGCATCCCAAACATAGCTTTAGTCTTTACGTACAAAATAATAGCATCTATATTGCTCTATTTTTTGTCACTAATCAAGGTGTCTGAAACTGGATAATATGTAAAGGAAGGCCATTCCTTGAGCTCATCACCCTGGATCTGGGAAGCCCAAGAGCGTGTGAGCATACACAATGCCAGCATCTGATAAAATATGCAATTTTGCTGTACATGAAGACAACCAAATTAATATCAAGAAACTAAATGTTGTATGTGTTAAGAAAAAAAAAAAAAAGCTTAGTAGTGTAAACCAGGAGGAAGTGGGAAACTGAGATAGACATGCGCATGGATACCTGTTGTCCCTACAGTAGGGCCTGAGAGACATAACAGGGAGGGACGCTTCTGGTGAGGGAAGTAACAAGGGACACATAGATCCCTTAGAATGACAGGTGAAAGGAGAGATGCTCTGGGTGTTCTAGGGGCCTAACTGCTGACAGGCAAAGGAGGGTTGGTGGCAGACCCCTGAGAAGAGGAAAAACAATTCTTAAAGAGAGATCACGGGAGCCCAAACGTTGTCTACTGAATTAAAGGAATGCAAATTTAAGTGGAAAAGCCTCTCGTGACCGGATGCTTACAGTGACTGAACGGACCTCGTTTTTGAGAGATTTAGCAAATAACGGGCCTAATGACATGACAGGGCTAGTCTGGAAGATGAGCTAACCTTCCTATGATTGCTGAAGCAGCCAGCCTTCAAACCTGTAATTATAATAAAATGAACGAATATTGTTCAGCACAGCTCTTCAGGGTTCTAGTGACTCCTACTTTAGATCGAATGCTATCTTCCAATGAAGCAAGAGCTTTTCAGTTTTCAGTCAACTATAGTTTATTCTGTTACACAAAACATTCACCTAGATGCTTTTGGATTGTGAGTGTGGTCAATCAAGAAGAATGATGTCTATAGAACAAACTGTCATTTTACCAGTTTCTATGTTGTGGGGAAACTGGATGGGGCTCAGCATTTCTGTGTGAAAGCTAGGCTGTTATCGTCCAGCGTTATTGTAGACTCAAGAAGAACCTGACAATGACAGCTTTCTCAGGAATGGTGCAGGCTTTGGAGACAGCATATTAGTGGTTTCATTTCATAAAGAGGAAAGAAACATGATCTCTTCTTTATGTGTCCTGCGAACTGCATTAAGTAAAGTAAGAATAACTGCAGAAAAAAATTGGCTCCAGCATTTACAATTGAATGGAGCAGAGCAGACTCAGGAGAATCGGAACTTCAAGGTCATCCTTCCCTAAAGGAATCCTTTGACACCAGCCGGGACTATATGAAGTTCTATATTCAGAAAATATTGATTTAAAACAGATGATTGGAGACTAGAGAGATACCTTAGCTTTTGCTGTTCTTGAGGATCGAAAAGATCCACTTCTCAGTACCCACACTAACTCCACTTCCAGGAAATTAGACACTCTCTCCTGATATCCACAAGGTCCTGCACACATACATGGTACATATATGTACTCAGGCACAAAAAAATATACATACAGAACCACTCAATAGCCCTTAAAGAGTTTTAAAATTAAACACACACACATATGCACACACACATATGCACACACACATGTGCACACACACATATGCATACACATACTCACAACACTTGAGTACTTGACAGATACCCTCTAAGCAACTGCAGGAGGATGCTTGTCTGTGCGTAGCCTGTGCTCTGTCTTTTTGAGTCACTGAGTCATCCTGACTAACAGAGTTTCATTCTTATCACAGCTGCCAATACTGTATAGCTGACACACCCTCCAGTAACAGCCTGAAGCTGAGGTGCATGGCATACAGTAAATTTAATGGGCCAGCCTGTGAAGTGTTGCACTTGCCTGTGCTGACAATCCAGTGTTCAGCACCCCGTCTTCAGACCAAATCTACCTTTAAAGGAAACAGACAATAATTACTCATGTGGCCAGGAAAATGGATTTGGGAAGACTCAGCTCTGTAACCAGTACCGCATCGACTTCCTAACAAGCAGTGTGGCCATAACGAGCCACAAATAGATCTCATAGCAAAGCTGACCTGTCTACCCCAAGCCTCCACAGACTGGGTTGTGGACACTTACTGGTTTCCTCTAGTTAACTTGTATTTGAGTACGTTTTCAATTTAACAAACTTCAACTAACCTGAGAGCTGGCAATTGGAGGCTGTTAAGTTTAATTAGAATCTGCTTTCTAATAGTCACTAGTGTAGATGACGCTTAGAAACACATGTATAATATGGAAATGTCTTGTGATTAATACAGGGCACAAAACTTCTTCTCCACATAACTGGCAACTGTGAAAATAATAGTGCATTTGGATTGGGACACATGTAAATATCATTGAGAAGCAGAATTTTTCACATTTTTAAAAATACTTTGCTACTGCTGAGATATATTTACGTAATTGGTAAAAACTGGTTTCTCAAGCAAGAACACAGAGCTCTCCAATGTGTTTAAGTATTTATGTTAAGGTATGGTAATGTAGTATACAGCTGGGAAGGAATGTCCAAAATTCAGTCTTATTTTTTTCTTCATGATCATAATTTAATTTCAGAATGTAGATTCTTGAGAGCAATTACAGCCAGATGCATTCTAAAAAAAAAAAAAAAAAAAAAAAAAACCAAAACCATCATCATTGTGTTTTAAGCTATTGTTTTTGTGGACATTTCTTAAAACATTGAAAATTTAATTAAAATGTAGGTTATTTCTCAAACTCATGCATTATGTAAGGATTAAATGAAAATATCATTTGTGCTAATTTTGCCCTCAACTTCAAAGTATCAAAGAATAAAGATCTTCAGTTTTGTTTTTGTTTTAAATTAAGCACAAGGTTTTTGGAAGGAAGCAAAATTTTTAATCCTATCTGAAATTTTACTTTATTCTCACTTAAGACATTTCTTATATACAAATATGGAAATTTCAGTACTGTGAACATTAACACTTGAAGTTAAAGCATACACAGAGAACATTTAAAAAATGTAATGAAGTTCCTGCCTCAGTGCCCCTCTCCCCAAGTTGTACCACCCCTACTCTGGTCCCTACACAGGCAAATACCCTATGTTTAGGTGCAGGTCAGGCAAGTCAGAATGGGTAAGAACCCTATCTACCTCTGAACCCTCCCACTCCCTCCCCCAGAGCCAAAGGAACCAGGCTGCTAACCACCACCAGCACCAGCAGCACCAGCAGCACCAGCAGCACCAGCAGCACCAGATGCCATGACTGCACCCCTACACAGGTGGATCACCTGCTGCTCAAGTGCAGTTCACCCAGTCAGAGATCCCCTATGGAACCAAAGGCATGCTAATGACCCTAAGTCCAGCCCCCCACTCTGATGGAGCCGCCCTGCTGTACCAGTCATGCTGACTGGCAGAAATACAGACCACAAAACCCAGAAGACCAAAGAGGAAACAGAGACTAGGGAGCAAAACACGCACCCAGCTAACACAAACTCAGAAATTATCTCCTAGACCTGTATTCATCCCAAATCCTGACGCCTAGATGTCAGTGTAAGAACACAATCAAGAATAGCCAGGAAAATATGCCACAACCAGAGCACAGCGATCCTAATACAGCAACCCTGGAATATTCCAAAGCCAGCGGAAGCACAAGAAAATGACCTTAAAACCAACTTTGTGAAGATGACAGAGATCCAAAAAGAGGAAATGATTAAATCCCTTAAAGAAGTCTGGGAAAATACAAACAAACAATTGGAGGAAATGAATAAATTACTTAAAGAAATTCAAGAAAACAACAAGGGGAAGAAATGGATAAATCCCTCAAAAAAAGCCAAGGGGGGAAAACATGAAGGAAATGAATAAAATCGTTCAAGATCTGAAAATGGATATAGAAGCAAGAAGGAAAACAAACAAACAAACAAAAGGAAACACAAATTAAGAGAATCCTGGAGATGGAAAACCAAGGGAAGAGAGCAGGAACTACAGATGCAAGTATCACCCACAGAGTACAAGAGATGGAAGAGAGAATCTCAGGCATAGAAGATACAATAGCAGGAACTGATATATCAGTCGAATAAAATGTTAAATCTAACAGTTCCTGACACAAACCATTCAGAGAATCTGGGAAACTAGGTAAAGACCAATCTAAGAAGAGTAAAACTAGAAGAAGGAAATTTCCAGATCAAGGGCTCAGAAAATATTTTAAACAAAATCATAGAAGAAAATTCTCACAACTTAAAAAAGGAGGTGCCTATAAAAATGTAAGAAGCTTACAGAACATCAAATAGATTGAACCAGAAAAGCAAATCTTCACACTACATAATAAAAGCACTAAATATGCAGAATAAAGAAAGAATACTAAAAGCTGCAAGAGAAAACAGCCAAGTAACATATAAAGGCAGACCTACTAAAATTATACCAGACGTCTCTTTATTTTTAATTAGATGTTTTCTTTATTTACATTGCAAATTTTATCCCCTTTCCTCATTTCCTGAAACCCCCTATACCATCCCTGCTCCTCCTGCTCACTAGCACACCCACTTCCACTTCCCTGTCCTGGCATTCTCCTATACTGGTCCACAGAGCCTTCACAAAGCCAAGGGCCTCTTTCTCATTGATTCCCACAAGGCCATCCTCTGCTACATGTGCGGCTGGAGACATGGTTCCCTCCATGTTTACTCTTTGGTTGGTAGTTTAGTCCCAGGGAGCTCTGGGGATATTGGTTGGTTCATATGTTGTTCCTCCTATGGGGTTGCAAACCCCTTCAGCTCCTTGGGTCCTTTCTCTAGCTCCTCCATTGGGGACCCTGTACTCAGTCTAATGGATGGCTGTGAGCATACATTTCTGTATTTGTCAGGCACTGGTAGAGCCTCACAGGAGACAGCTACATAAGGCTTCTGTCAGTAAGCACGTGCTGGCATCCACAATAGTGACTGGGTTTGGTGATTGTATATGGGATAGATCCCCAGGTGGGACAGTCACTGGATGGCCTTTCCTTCAGTTTCTGCTCCAAACTTTGTCTCTGTAACTCCTCCCATGGGTATTTTGTTCCCCCTTCTAAGAAGGACTGAAGTATCTACACTGTGTTCTTCCTTCTTCTGGAGCTTCATGTGGTCTGTGAATTGTATCTTGGGTGTTCCAAATTTCTGGGCTAATAGCCACTTATCAGTGAGCACCTACCATGTGTGTCATTTTGTGACTGGGTTACCTCACTCAGGATATTTTCTAGTTTCATCCATTTGCCTAAGAACTTCAAGAATTCATCAGTTTATTTTTTAATTAGATATTTTCTTTATTTACATGTCAAATGTTATTCCCTTTCCTAGTTTCCCCTCCAAAAATCCCATATCCCCCCCCCCCATCCTGCTACCCAACCCACCCACTCCCATTCCTGGTCCTGGCATTCCCCTATACTGGGGCCTAGAGGCTTCACAGGACCAAGAGCCTCTCTTCCCATTGACTGAAGTCCCATAGGAAGAACATCAATATGAATTAACCAGTATCCCAGAGCTCCATGGAACTATACCACCAATCAAAGAAACGTCATGGTAGAACTTGTGGCTCCAGCTATATATGAATTCATCAATTTTAATAGCTGAGTAGTATACCACTGTGTAAATGTGCCACATTTTCTGTCTCCATTCCTCTGTTGAAGGATATCTGGGTTCTTTTCAGCTTCTGGCTATTATAAATAAGGCTGCTATGAACATAGTGGAGCATGTGTCCATATTACATGTTGGAATATCTTCTTGGTATATGCCCAGGAGAGGTATTGCTGAATCTTCTGGTAGCACTATGTCCAATCTTCTGAGGAACCGCCAGACTGATTTCCAGAGTGGTTGTACCAGCTTGCAATCCCACCAGTAATGGATGAGTGTTCCTTTCTCCATATCCTCACCAGCATCTGCTGTCGCCTGAGTTTTTGATCTTAGCCATTCTGATTGGTGTGAGGTGGAATCTCAGGGTTGTTTTGATTTGCATTTCTCTGATGACCAAGGATGTTGAGCATTTCTTTACATGCTGCACAGCCATTTGATATTCTTCGGTTAAGAATTCTTTGTTTAGCTCTGTACCCCATCTTTTAATAGGGCTATTTGATTCTCTGGAGTCTAACTTCTTGAATTCTTTGTATATATTGGATATAAGTCCTCTATCAGATGTAGGGTTGGTAAAGACCTTTTCCCAATCTGTTGGTTGCTGCTTTGTCCTATTGACAGTGTCCTTTGCCCTACAAAAGCTTTACAATTTTATGAGGTACCATTTGTCAATTCTTGATCTTAGAGCATAAGCTATTCTATTCAGGAATCTTTCCCCTGTGCCCATATTTTCGAGGTTCTTCCCCACTTTCTTTTCTATAAGTTTCAGTGTCTCTGCTTTTATGTGGAGTTCTTTGATCCACATAGACTTGAGCTTTGTCCAAGGAGATAAGAATGAATCAACTAGCATTCTTCTACATGCTAACCGCCAGGTGAGCCAGCACCATTTGTTGAAAATCCTGTCCTTTTTCCACTGGATGGTTTTAGTGCCTTTGTCAAAGATCAAGTGATCATAGGTGTGTGGGTTCATTTCTGCGTCTTCAATTCTATTCCACTGATCTACCTGCCTGTCACTGTACCAATACCATGAAGGTTTTGTTGTTGTTGTTGTTTTTGTTTTTTTTTGAACACAATTGCTTTGTAGTACAGCTTGAGGTCAGAGATGGTGATTCTCTCAGAAGTTCTTTTATTGTTGAGAATAGTTTTTGCTATCCTGGGTCTTTTGTTATTCCAGATGAATTTGGAAATTGCTCTTTCTAACTCTATGAACAATTGATTTGGAATTTTGATGGGGATTGCATTGAATCTGTAGAGTGCTTTTGGCAAGATGTCCATTTTTACTATATTAATACTACCAATCCATGAGCATGAAATATTTTTCCATCTGCTGAGATCTTCGATTTCTTTCTTCAGAGACTTGAAGTTCTTATCATACAGATCTTTCACTTCCTTAGTTAGAGTCACACCAAGGTATTTTATATTATTTGTGACTATTGTGAAAGGTGTTGTTTCCCTAATTTCTTTCTCAGCCTGTTCATCCTTTGAGTAGAGGAAGGCCACTAATTTGTTCGAGTTCATTTTGTATTTAGCCACTTTACTGAAGTTTTTTTTTTTTTTTTAATTGGTTTTAGGAGTTCTCTGGTTGGATTTTTTTTTTGGGTCACTCAAGTGTACTATCATATCATCTGCAAATAGTGATATTTTGACTTCTTCCTTTCCAATATGTATTCTGTTGACCTCCTTTTGTTGTCTAATTGCTTCGGCTATGATTTTGAGTATTATATGTATTAAGCAGGGAGAGAGTGGACAGCCTTGTCTAGTCCCTGATTTTAGTGGAATTGCTTCAAGTACCTCTCTATTTAGTTTGATGTTTGCGACTGTTTTGTTGTATAGTGCTTTTAGTGTGTTTAGGTATGGGCCTTGAATTCCTGATCTTTCCAAGACTTTTATCATGAAATGGTGTTGGATTTTGTCAAATGCTTTCTCAGCATCTAATGAAATGATCATGTGGTTTTTTACTTTGAGTTTGTTTATGTAGTGTATTACATCAATGGATTTCCACATATTGAACCATCCCTGCAATGAAACCACTGCTTGTGGACGTTGTACATCGTGGTGCGNA
>NC_034602.1:87035438-87054100 GCF_900095145.1 Mus pahari
TNCGCACCACGATGTACAACGTCCACAAGCAGTATTTTGCTTTTATTATGTTTAGGTATGGGCCTTGAATTCCTGATCTTTCCAAGACTTTTATCATGAAATGGTGTTGGATTTTGTCAAATGCTTTCTCAGCATCTAATGAAATGATCATGTGGTTTTTTACTTTGAGTTTGTTTATATAGTGTATTACATTGATGGATTTCTGTATACTGAACCATCCCTGAGTCCCTGGGATGAAACCTACTTGATCATGATCGATGATTGTTTTGATGTGTTCTTGGATTTGGTCTGTGATCATTTTATTGTGTATTTTTGCATTGATATGCAAAGGGAAATTGGTCTGAAGTTCTCTTTCTTTTTTGGGTCTTTGTGTGGTTTAGGTATCAGAGTAATTGTGGCTTCCTAGAATGAGTTGGGTTGTGTTCCTTTTGTTTCTATTTTGTGGAATAGTTTGAAGAACATTGGTATTAGGTCTTCTTTGAAGGTCTTATAGAATTCTGCACTAAATCCATCTGGTCCTGGGCTTATTTTGGTTGGGAGACTATTAATGACAGCTTCTATTTCTTTAGGTGATATAGGACTGTTTAGATCATTTATCTGATCCTGATTTAACTTTGGTACTTGGTATCTAGAAAATTGTCCATTTCATCCAGGTTTTCCAGTTTTGTTGAGTATAGCCTTTTGTAGTAGGATCTGATGATTTTTTTGGATTTCCTCAGTTTCTGTTGTTATGTCTCCCTTTTCATTTCTGATTTTGTTGATTTGGATGCTGTCTCTGTGCCCTCTGGTTAGTTTGGCCAAGGGTTTATCTACCTTGTTGATTTTTCTCAAAGAACCAACTTCTTTTTGTTTTGTTTTGGTTTGGGTTTCTTGTTTGTTTGTTTGTTTTTGACTCTTTGTATAGTACTTTTTGTTTCTACTTGGTTGATTTCAGTCCTGAGTTTGATTATTTTCTGCCTTCTACTCCTCTTGTGTCTATTTGCTTCTTTTTGTTCTAGAGCTTTTAGGTGTGCTGTCAAGCTGCTAGTGTATGCTCTCTCCAGTTTCTTTTTGGAGGTACTCAGACTTATGAGCTTTCCTCTTAGGACTGCTTTCATTGTGTCCCATAACTTTGGGTATGTGGTGGCTTCATATTTTTATTGAAGACCAGTCTTAGTCAGTGGTTATCTGATATAATGCATGGGGTAATTTTAATCTTCTTGCATCTGTTTAGACCTGTTTTGTGACGAATTATATGATCAGTTTTGGAGAAGGTACCATGAGGTGCTGAGAAGAAGGCATATTCTTTTGTTTTAGGATAAAATGTTCTATAGACATCTGTTAATTCCATTTGGCTCATAACTTCTGTTAGTTTCACTGTGTCTTTGTTTAGTTTCTGTTTCCAGGATGTGTCCATTGCTGAGAGTGGGGTGTTGAAATCTCCCACTATTATTATGTCAGGTGCAATGTGTTCTTTGAGCTTTAGCAAAAGTTCTTTTATGAATGTGGGTGCCCTTGCATTTGGAGCATAGATGTTCAGAATTGAGAGCTCACCTTGGTATACTTTACCTTTGCTTTTTTGCTAATTTTAGGTTGAAAGTCAATTTTATTCAATATTAGAAATAGCTACTCCAGCTTGTTTCTTGGGAGCATTTGCTTGGAGAATTATTTTCTATCCTTTTACTCTGAGTTAGTCTGTCTTTGTCACTGAGGTGGGTTTCCTGTATGCAGCAAAATGTTGTTTCCTATTTATGTAACCAGTCTGTTAATGTATGTCTTTTTATTGGGGAATTGAGTGCATTGATATTAAGGATAAGTAATTGTTGCTTTCTGTAATTTTTGTTGTTAGAGTTGGAATTATGGTCATGTGGCTAGTTTATTTTAGGATTGTTGAAAGATTACTTTCTTGCTTTTTCTAGGATATAGTTTCCCTTCTTGCGTTGGAGTTTTATTTTCCTTTGAAGGGCTGGATTTGTGGAAAGATAGTGTGTAAATTTGGTTTTGTTATGGAATAAGTAGTTTCTCCATCTATGGTAATTGAAAGNTTAGTTGAGAATAGTAGCCTGGGCTGGCATTTGTGTTTTCTTAGGGTTTTTATGACATCTGTCCAGGATCTTCTGGCTTTCATAGTCTCTGGTGAGAGGTCTGGTGTAATTTTCATAGGCTGACTTTATATGTTACTTGTCATTTTTCCCTTACTGCTTCTAATATTCTTTGTTTTATACATTTGGTGTTTTGATTATTATTTGTCTGGAGGGATTTCTTTTCTGGTCCAAACTATTTGGAGTTCTGTAGGCTTCTTGTATGTTCATGGTTATCTCTTTCTTTAGGTTAGGGACGTTTTCGTCCATAATTTTGTTGAAGATATTTACTTGCCCTATAATTTGGAAATCTTCACTCTCTTCTATACCTATTATCCTTAGGTGTGGTCTTCTCATTGTGTCCTGGATTTCCTGGATATTTTGGGTTAGAAGCTTTTTGGAGTTTTACATTTTCTTTGATTGTTGTACCAATGTTTTCTATGGTATCTCCTGCACCCAAGATTCTCTTGTCTATGTCTTGTTCTGTTGGTGATGCTTGCATCTATAACTCCTGACCTCTTTCCTAGTTTTTCTATGTCCAGATTTGTCTCCCTTTGTGATTTCTTTTTTGTTTTTACTTCTATTTTTATATTCTGGATGGTTTTGTTCAATTCCTTTACCTGTTTGGCTGTGTTTTCCTATAATTCTTTAAGGATTTTTGTGTTCCTTTTTAAGGGCTTCTACCTGTTTTCCTGTGTTTTCCTGTATTTCTTTAAGGGAGTTATTTAAGCCCTTCCTAAACTCATCTATCAGCATCATCAAATGTGATTTTAAATCCTACACCATAAAAGAACTTCTAGAGGTATCGCCAACCCTGAACTCAGGTTGTACTACAGAGCAATAGTAATAAAAACTACATGGTATTGGCATAAAAACAGGTTGATCAATGGAATCAAATTGAAGACTCATACATAACCATATAAACACTTGACTTTTGGTAAAGAAGTCAGAATTTTATAGTGAAAATAAAGAAAGCAACTTCAACAAATAGTGCTGGTCTAATGATGTCTGTATGTAGAAGAAAACAAATCTATCATCTTGCACAAAACTCACATCTGGATGGATCAAAAACCTCAACACAAAACTGGATACACTGAAATTGATAGAAGAGAAAGTAGAAAATAGCTTTGAATGTGTTGGCACAGGAAACAATTTCCTGAACAGAACACCAACAGTGTAGTCATTAATAAGCAGGACCTCATGAAACTGAAAAGCTTCTGTAAGACAAAAGACATTAATAGGACAAATTAGCAGCCTACAGAATAGGAAAAGGTTTTGCCAACTCCACATTTCCAAAGTATATTTAAAAAGTCAAGAAATTAGACCTCAATAAACCATGTAATCCAGTTTAAAAATGGAATACAGATCTAAACAGAGATTTATCAAGATTGGAATATCAAATGGCCTAGAAGCACATAAAGAAATATTCAACATCCTTAGTTATCAGGGAATTTACAATCAATCAACTTTGACGTTTGAATTCCATCTTTGGAATATCAAACAAGCTTCGACATTCAAACATCTTGAACACTCCTAAAAGTTGGAGCAGGGTATGCCTTTGGATCTTTTGCCTGCTTTTTGGACCCTTTTCTTCATACTGGTCTTGGAACCATATACCTAGGATAGAACCAAACAGGACTGGCAAATAAAAGTCAATAAAATGATAATTCTTAATGATATTCTGCTATACTCATAGACAGAAGCCTAGCATAATCAGCAGAATAGCTTCATCCAGCAACTGATGAAAACGATGTGAAAACCCACAGCCAAACATTAGGCAGAGCTTAGAGAATCCTGTGGAAGGAGCGGAAGGATTGTAGAAGCAGCAAAGGACAATGACACTGAACTGACAATCAGGGAGCCTGCCTAGGTCTGAGCTAAGCCTTCTGCATATATGTTATGGTTTATGGTCGTGGAGCTTAGTATTCTTTGAGGCTCCTAACAGTGGGAGCAGAGGCTGTCTCTGATCTATTGCCTGCCTTTGGGACCCTTTCTCCATACTGGTTTGCCTCATCCAGCCTTAGTACAGGGAAGGTGTCTGGTTTTATTGTAACTTAATATGCCATGCTTGGGTGATATAACATATTAGGGAAGAATAAATTTTAAAAACTCAATAGACACATTGTGTAGTTTTATATCGAGTAACAGAAAATCATGTTTGAGAGGGTTTATGCTGGTGTATGTATGTGAGGTGTGTTTGAGGGTGTGAGCATTGTATGCATGTTTATACATATAAGGTGTGTGAGTGTGTCTGCATGTGTATATGTGAAGTGCTTTTGAGTGTGTGCATGCCTGTGTATGTGTGTGGTGTGTTTTAGTGTATGTTTAAGTGTGTGTATGCAAGTGTATGTGTGTAAGGGATGTTTTGGCATATGTTTCAGTGTGTATACATAGTTTGTATCTATTTAACAAGCCTGTAAGACTTGATTTCTTACTTTTAATTTGTCATATCATAAACTTTCTAGAAAAAATATTTATTCTGTGAGTCAGCTGAATCAGGTCTGATTCTAAACCTTATTTTCTTCCAAAGCCCTTGTCATTTAATTTTTAAAATGCTTTGCTTTGAGTGAGATATGTATGACCATAAAATTGATACAATAATTCATAATATATATTAACTTATCCTTCTTTTAAAAAGGATATTTTATTTATTTTGAATTTTCACAAACACAAGAATTATGTGGGACATTTATTAAAAGTTCACACTCCTATTAAAATAAAATTAGAGGGGAATATAGATATTTGATTCAATGCATATTCATTTTTGTTTTTTCCTTTTTTATTAGATATTTTCTTTATTTACATTTCAAATGTTATCCCCTTTCCTGGTTTCCCCTCCAAAACCCCCCTATCCTATCCCCCCTAACAAGCTCACCAACCCACCCACTCCCTCTTCCTTGCCCTGGCATTCTCCTACACTGGGACATAGAGCCTTCACAAGTCAAAGGGCCTCTCCTCCAATTGACGACTGACAAGGCCATCCTATGCTACATATGTTCCTGGAGCCATGAGTCCCTCCATGTCTACTCTTTGATTGGTAGTTTAGTCCCTAGGGGCTGTGGGGCACTGGTTGGTTCATATTGTTCCTTCTGTGGGGTTGCAAACCCCTTCAGCTCCTTGTGGCCTTTTTCTAGCTCCTCCATTGGGGACCCTGTGTTCAGTCCAATGGATGGCTGAGAGCATCCACCTCTGTATTTGTCAGGCACTGACAGAGACTCTCAGGAGACAGCTATATCAAGCTCCAAGATACAATTCACAGACCACATGAAGCTTAAGATGAAGGAAGACCAAAGTCTGGATACTTTGGTCCTTCTTAGAATGGGGAACAAAATACCCATGGGAAGATATACAGAGACAAAATGTAGAACAGAAACTGAAAGAAAGGCCATCCAGAGACTTCCCCACCTGGTGATCCATCCCAAATACTGTCACCAAACCCAGACACTATTGTGAATGTGTATTCATTTTTTATAAGCTTGGTTCCGTGGTCACACAAGAGGAAGTCCTGTCTTGAGGGCACATAAAGGAGTATTTCTTAGTTTATATTCATATCTGCTTATGTGTCTGGCAGAAGATAGTGTGTGAGTCAGTTCTTTCTTGGTCCCAGAGACTGAGGATACAGACATAGGCTTGGCAGCAAATGACTTTACCTTCTGAGCCACTGGTCTCCATAAGAGGGATGTTTCTGTGTGTGCTTAACTTTAGCATTGTATGAAGCTCAGGAAATACGTTGTTTCTGAAATGAACACCATTGTTCTTCACATTTCATATTTAATTTGAATTGTATTGCAACATAGGGAGACCTTGGACAGTAATCTCACCTATTACTTTTTAAGCTGTAAAATATATGAATTTTAGATCACAAGCTCTCTAGCTATAGGTTGTGATCTAAATATGGCATATTTCTCATTTTGAAAGGTCCACTGTTTGAATATATTTTATATTTTGAAATTGTTGAATACAAATCAAAAGAAGAAGAGTACTTCAGGACTTCTGAAAATTTTATACAATTTTTTATGTCCATAAGTAAGCTTAATTTAGGACAGTGCTGTGATCTTTTGTTGTGGATTACTTCTGGTTATTTATATACTATAAAAACAAAGGTACTACTAAGACAGTATGTGATGTCATAGTTTCTCATGACTGCTCAGTCTGCTGCCATTTTTAGGACTACAGTTATAACCCCAGTGTCTCCTATGATTCAGGATGAAACACAAGGTAAGCCTTGTCTTATTGTACGCTGGCGTTATAAGCCATACCAAATCGAAACAATATTTATCAGTATCATAGGTAAAAAATAAGTGCTTATCACAGTATTTCAAGCTCACAAGATAGTAGTCAAGGAAATGCCACTAGGAAATTTGGACTGACTATCTATTTTTTTTATAACAATTTCTTCAGAAAAACTAAAAATTTAAATAGAGACCCAAAGGTTCTGAGTTACTGTTAGTCATGCAGGGAAGCCATGTGGCGATTTGATCTAATTGAAATATAATTATAGTGATTGAAAATATTTATCTAGTGAAAATGAGCATGTTTAAGACTATCATCACCATTTGTATGCTCCATATGTATAAGTGTGTGTGTGTGTGTGTGTGTGTGTGTGTGTGTGTGTGTGTGTTACTGGAGATTGAACTGAAAGTTTGCATATCCAAGGTAAGCAAGCTATGACTGAGTTACATTACCAAACTAACTTTTACCCTTGGGTGAATCAGTAGTTTGAATAACTGTTATTGTTGGGAAAATTAACAATACTTACTATGTGACTTAGTGACAGGAAGTGTGGGTAAACCTCCTTTATTTGGTGGCTGAGAGACAAAAGAAGCAATTCTATCTAAGTGATTGTTAGTGATGCAGTGAATTTGTTGGGAATACTTAGAGATATATGGAGAGATATATGCGTGATAGGTTTCTATGGGAACATGAGTGATTCAGTGAAAGCTGCATTATCCGAAAAAACAAAAAAACAAAAAAACAAAAAAACAAAAAAACAAAAAAACTCGACTTGAATGACAGCCCATGGAAGTGCATCCTTAGAATGTCATATACAGGTTGTAGGAAGCTCAGTTGGCTGGGCAGTCTTATTTCCTAAACAATTATTCCTCGCTTTTAAAGCCCCCTGAGGGACCTTTGACTTTTATAAATTTTAGGAGCTTTATGAGTCATATAATCTTCCTTAGCACCATAAATTGTGTTTACTTCCTGAGTCTTATAAGTCTTCCTCTTTCTTCCAGAAAGGAGTGCTTCAACTCTGAGAAAATAGCAACACCAGGGTAGTTCACTGGAAAACTGAGCACAGGTCTTAGAGTGGATTCCATGCCCTCGACCAATCAACAAACATGTCTGACAGCTGACATGCTGATTTGACCAGGAAATCTTGAGTGCACAGTTACTGAAGAGTTAGTCCATACACATATTCTCCACAGGGGAAAGAAAAAACTAACAAACTATGCTCATCTGAGAAAGCTAACTGTAACCTGAAATGGCTTCAACAAAGACATTAACAACTGATTATTTCAAAATGTGCAAGGAGGAAAGGGACTGTGTAAACATTTACACGGTTTCTGAGAATTATGAGAAGATATTCAAAGTCTTGTTCTCCACAAGGAATCCTGGGGTAAACAGTTTGGTTTACTGTGTACTACTTGCCCAGCTTTGTCAAATGGACTTTGTCCGTTCTAGGATGGTTTGACAGAAGTAGAAACAGTATTTTGAGGTTCGTTACCATAGAACTATCCTTCAGATTAGCACCAATCTTATTTGGTCACAAAGTAAAGAGCAAGAACTGCTCTTAACACTGTTTTAAATGGGTAATTTTGGAATCCGCTTTTCTTCAGACCTATTGCCATTTCCTAGTAAATTTACCTTAAGCGTATCAGAAAACGGTACGTTCGTGTGAAACTTTTAGTGCGTAACTTAAAAATTTACATAATTTTTGAATCAGATGTGTCACTTTTCTAATGACCTGTAACAAATTACCACAGAAATGACATCTCAAAAAACAGCACTCATTGATGAGCTCCCAGCTTTGCCGACTGAAAGGAAGGTAGCAGCCAGGTGAGTCCTCACTGGAGGCCTCTGGGGAAAAAGGTCTGTTTCCAAGTTGTTCTCCTTCTTGGAAAGATTCGGTTGCTTCTGATTGCAGGACAGGAGACCGAGTGTTTTCCTTGCTGGCCATTCTCCGCAGGACACTTTGAATATCTCAACTTCGCTCACTTATCTTCCATATGTTCTCTCCGTCTTTAAGTTCAAAACAGCAGATCAAATCTTTCATAAGATTTTTATCTTTGGATTTATCTTCTCAGACTTCTACACTAAATTCAAGATCCCAGAGGCACCTCAAAATTCTAGCCCAATCCCAGGGACACATGTGTGTTCATCTGTTTTTACATTACCCATGACAATTCATGTGCCACAATGACAAAGCCTAGAACATTCCATGGAAACTGTGATACTCAGCTCTTACAAAAGGGCATCTTGTAAGTCACCTCAGAATTGTTTCTTACTGCACATCAGTCATTTCATACTTTTATGTTTACCAGGATTAAACTGAGCAGCTACGTCTTCACTGGCATTCAAGTTTGTAGCACATATATTTTGTGATGTCACCCTATAGATCCACAGTGGGTTTCGGGGATGGGGAAAGCAGTGGAAGCACAAATGACATTTCCAAATATCCTCTTAAAAACTCATTTGTGTGCAGTTGAGAAGCGTCCACATAGCCTTCAATTGGAAATGATTAATCTACAATGTCATGGCGTGCTGAAAGGAAAATATCAAGCGAAATGTCTTCCAGGCAATGAATATGCTCAATTAAAATCATATTCTTGTGAACTGATGTAAGTACTTGGAAACACTTGTGTGAAAAAGTGTCTTCAAATAGGAAACACGAACACTGTAGTTTGAGATAGGTTGAAGAGATGTGTTTTACAGTTAATCTTTGGTGATATACCTTAGAGTTCCAGTCAAGCAATATGTTATTCAAAAACAAATGGTATTTTTCCATTCATGTTATCAATCTATAGAATCGTATATGCATGTTTCTAGAAGATACTGTGTTTAGGGCTGGTTATAGATCACTTTCATTGAGAATGAATAAGTGATTTCTGTCTTCAACACCCCCCCCCTCCATGAGGGACATAAACTTAATTTTTTAAATTTAAAGTTAAGATGATTTGTTCTAAAGCTGGGTATCTGGAGTCAGTATCAATAATTCTCTAACATGTGATAACTTCACTAGGATATTCAGTTCACTGCTGCTTGCCAACAAACACAACTCTTGGCTTGGATTTCAGTTATACTAGTACAGTTTGTGTATATGTGTGCATGTGCGTGCGTGTGTTTGTATGTGTGTATGTGTGTGTATGTGAGTGATTTTTATCTCTTAGTAGTTGATGAATATGTAAGGTTTCCTTGCTAGAATTCTAAGCTCCCTTCCCTTTGTGTGTGACAACTATTCATGGCTGTCAACTTGACTACATCTGGAACTAACTAAAACCCAAATGTCTGGGAACAGCTATGATGGATTTTTTTTTTTAAATTAAATTATTTAAAGTGGGAGGACCCACTTCAATCTGGAACATTGAGGTGGGAAGATCCACCTTTGATCTGTGCCACACCTTCTGCTGACCTGTATGAAGGACATGGAAAACGGAAGCTAGCTCTCTCTCTCTCTCTCTCTCTCTCTCTCTCTCTCTCTCTCTCTCTCTCTCTCCCTCCCTCCCTCTCTCCCTCTCTCCCTCCTCCCCCTCTCTGTATCTTTGCCTGCTTGCTCTTACTGAAGAGTTCACTTTTTTCACTGCATTAGAGCCTGCTTCTTCAGGATTCTGGCATATACTGAAGAGCAGCTGATACATCCAGCCTCGTGGTCTAGAGAAGACGGGGTAGCTAAAATAGAAACATCAGAACAGCTTAAGTTGCCCCCTGGCCCCTACAAACAGGTACATTTATCCACACACAACACCAGATATAATCTTGGTCAACGTCAAGGAACTGAAGTAATTTTTTTCATTTATTTTAGCCAGTGATAAACACAGAAGAGTTTTCACCCAAAGCCTTAAAACTTATATACTCAGACTCTACCAAGTTCCCCCGTCTCATGTCGGCCTTCCTTCTGGCCGACTTCCAACTAGATCCCTGACTGCCTTTGAATTTAAGATCATTCCTATCTTTTCTTTTATCATATTTTCTACTCTAAATTCCATGTATACTTGATAAGATTATGTGATAAATAATACTGGCTTATTGTCTCTATTTTCATGTGCTTGGAATTTCAAAAGCACACTTAAAATATGTATATTTCTGAGATACATAGTTTTTAAATTATAAAAAAGTATAAAAATATATTTTTTTACAGAGGAGGAAACAGGGGCTATGGATATTAAATAATTTCTCAAAAATCTAAGCTTATAAGTGATAGGAACAGCATGGGACCAAGGCAAAAAGTCTTTCTATCTCATGTAATCTACTCTGTTACTTTAATTTAAAAACATGTAGCTGCGCAGAAGGAAACATTTATCTGGGTGATAGTCTAATCCGGGGTCTCATATTCTGTGATTGTGCCGGTACTGTCACCCTGCTCAAGGTGAAGGTATTTAATGACGAAAATTTGTGGCTGCCATTATCAATTTAAAATTAAATTTTTGTTTGTATTTCTAAGTCCTTTCTGTTCAATTCTAATGTTAAGGAGAAGTATATATTAGTTATCTACCTTAAACAAGATGCCCCAACAGACTTGAAGTCATAGCAGGATGAAAAGCATCTTGTGTGATTCATACCAAACAATTTTGCATCATTTTCATCACCAAAATGTGAAAAGTACAAACTTCCAAGTCAGTACCTAAATATGCTAGAATAGGCCTAGAGATGTTTTAAAATTCAGACCTATAAATGATTTTTTTGCCGGAATTTCTGTATGCAAATTTTAAAAAGAGAAGAAATGTTTGGTATCAAAGCTATGGTTTAGTATGATATGTATTTTTTCTATAATGATTTTGTTTATTCAGTCAATGAGTGTTAAATCATAAACAGACTCAACAAAATTTATACTGAGAGTTCTACCATAAATCAACCATAAATACTACCATAAATCAACCATAAATACTACCAATATTAACTATAAGTACTACCATATATCAACCATAAATACTACCATATATTAACTATAAGTACTACTATATATCAACCATAAGTATTACTATATATCAACCATAAGTACTACCACATATCAACCATAAGTACTACAATATGTTAACCATAAAATACTACCATATATAAACCATAAAGTACTACCATATATTAATCATAGGTACTATAATGTATTAACTGTAAGCACTACATTGTATCAACCAAAAGTACTACCCGTTAGTACTACCATATGCCAGCCATAAGTATTGCCATACATATATCTATCAAATTCTACCAAAAATCTGGGCAGTAGGGTTACTTGCTTCACAGTTGTGGCAAAATACCTGAGGAAACCATCTTCAAGAAGAAAGGTGTATGTTCAGAGTGTAGTTCACCATGGTGGGGCAGGCACGGAGGCAGGAGCATGAGCAGCTGGTCACATCGCATCTGTACACAGGAAGCAGAGTCAGGTAACCGCTGACCTTCAGATTGTCCTCTCCTTTTTATTCAGTCCAGGAAGCCTGTCCCTGAGATTATCCCACCCACCTTTAGGGTGTGACTTCTCACCTCAATTAGTCTAATATAGAAACTCCCTTAACAAGACTGTGAGACTTGGTTCCATTGTGATGACTAAGACTTAACTATTACAGGGCTGGGGAGGGGTGTTCTTCCATCGTCTGAAACATTGAAAGCCTCCTCAACACTAGTACAGTGTTGTGTGCTGGACACGAGGGAACAGTGGTGAGCAATAACTGGGCAGGAAGTCAGGGAGGATAGGAGACGGCATCTGAAGGATGTGTACACCTTAGTCCAAGATGGGATGAGTTGCATTCCAGCAGAGCAGACACACAAGAACAAATGCATAGCCATGAAAGTCCTCAACATGGACCATAGATGAATGGGCGCTAGTGGGTCTCAGTGTAAAAAGAGGAAAACCACCTAGGAAGCTGGGCCAAAACTTGTACACAGGGACCCTGGTTAACTGGACTGAGTCCTGTAAGGGGCCAAGGAATTGTGGTCAGCCAGAGAACGGCATGCAGAGCTATGGTGGCTGTAGCTCAGGGAGAGTGTGCAGCTTTGTGAATTATCCGACTTTAAGGCAAGATTTCAGGAAGGATGGGGATAGTCTGAACTAAGCTGTTCTTACTCCGCTGTAGTCCATGCCACGGTGTTTTTCTACGTAGGGAAAAGGTCCTAGAGGAATAGCAAGAAACTATCACCCGTGGCAGTGTTAGCGTCAGGACCAGTAGCAACCAGAATTTATGGAACACTTACTCTGCACCAGGCATCCTACCAGGTTCCATCCATGCTCCAGTGCAACCAGACCATGTAATACAGGTCCTCTGATTCTCCATCCCTGTGTTTAGAGAAACTCAGAGCTAAGCAGCCCATGGGAAAAGACAGGAGCTTGTTTCAGAGTATGATTTTAACCATTATGCTATGCAGCAAGCTTACTTGACTTATAACTTACTTAATTTAGAACTTTAAGCATTCACAGCACAATAAAGAAACAGACTTTGAATAGGATTTGCATGTATTTCTCTTCTGAAAGAATGAAAGGTATGTGGCTTTTGTGACTGACATTGCCTTTGCTTCAGGGTGGTTTCAGCTTTCTAAGTTTTATGTTGGTAGCTATTTCGATGCAGGCTTCAACTACAGAGGAAGGACTTGCTAACATCCTAGAAGCGAGCCACTCGCCATGGGGTGTTGGCTTGGTATAAGAACAGACTCGCTCTAGCACATCTTGCCACTTCACCCTTATTTTTTCTTCGTTTATTTTTTATTTTTGGTCTCCCTGAATTCTTTTATGGCACAAGTTACCTAAAGTTGATTCAAATAGATTGTTAGGTAGTTCTTTGAATTGTTGGTCTTCAAATGGGTATTCCTCTCGGATTGATTTAATATAAAAATGAGGGCCAAAAGGAATCCAGAGGCAAAGCCAGGGAGAGGCTTTCAGAATAAATGGAAACCATCTCCTTTTGAAAAGATGTTATTCTTCAAATAGCTGATGTGATGAACAGTCAGACCTCACCATCAATGGACTTTCTTGAATAAGCAGTCAGATCTCACCATCAATGGACTTTCTCCAAACTCCATCCTTCCATGCAAGTGATTATGAAACTTCTGTTGTGGTCAGGTTGCCTGGATCAAGTGTTCTAAGGAGAAGATCAAGTGCCAAGATTCATGGGCAGTTTTAGCTCTCCACGCCAATTCTGAAAATACCCAGAGTTCTCTTATATTCTCATGAACTTTGGCTAAGTCAATTCCTGAGCACATGTCTACTTCCAGAATGATTGTAAATAAAATTTCAGTCTGACTCACTGGGAAGACCTGGGATCCTCCTCAGCTTCAATGATGTTTGACAGCAACTCATTTTCTTACCTTGTGGCGTTACACCCTTATCTAGAAATGTGTCACTTCCCATCAGACATGTCTAGAACTTGCTTAGAAAGAAAGACTACAAATCCTGGGCCAGGGAAAGGAGATACAAATGGAGAAGGCATGGCTTTCATTATGGCTGTGCCACACTAGGCCAATTTTAGAAATCTACTGTGCAGAATTTTGACACTGACAGCTTTGTCCGTTATTCCAAAGAAATATCAATTCTGACCCCCGACAGTTTCTTACAACTGGTTGAATATCGTGTTTTAAAGCTACACAGAGTCTTTACTGAATTCCCCAGGCCTGAGGCTTGGCAAATTTAGAAGTACTGATAATCTTACTAAAAGCTCATCATTTCACAGGTAGTTTCTTCCCTTGCCCAATAAATCTCTTTCTTTCTTCTCAAAGGTTACTAAGACTTCTTGAGATGTATACCAAGTTGGACAGATGTTTTGAAAAGATTCTGATCAATCCAAATTAAGAGATAGGTGTTTGAAGCTCACGGTTTAAACATCATGGTCCTGAAATATGACCGTATGATTGGATAAAACCCAGGAAGGAACAGAAAGCATCTTGCTGCCTCTCTATGACCCAGTCTTGTTTAGCAGAAGGGAAGAAATCACATGTGGGCTTAGAGATGTTTTGATCTCTCTGAAAATCCTGACAATGCTTTATGTCTATTTGCTGCTGATAATTACAGGCCAAGCAATTCTTTCAACCAAACCATTTACTTTGTATCTTGTGATGGCATAACTTAGCTTGGTTTTGATGTGGAAATAACAAACATTTTACTTTCCCGGGGACTGTCACAAGTATTGCACTTCAGAAAAACCAAAATGAGTCAATAGTTTGTGTTGTAAAAGAAACGCATTCCAATGGTCATCACATTATTTAATGTGGTGTGAGCTTTTCAGAAATAAAACAGCATTTACAAACCAAATGAAACTGATCTTAAATGTTTAAAGTACACAATTTTTAAATGAATTTTTCACCTAAATATTTTTTAAGTGACTATGTTACGGAATTTCTACTGGCAGTTTGATGTTTGAGAATATTTGAAGTTTTGATTAAATTAATTGAGGGCAGTATCAAATCAGGAGTCCTAGAGATTAGCAATGGGAAGCTCCAAGTAGAGGCCAAGTCTGATACCATTTAACATAAAGCCTTTCTTCAGGTTCCATGTCCTTTGAATGGCAGCCATGCTGTGGCAAAAATGTAATGTGAGCACTTGTTACTATTCTGAAAACCCGACTTGCTATTCATTATGT
Organism: Mus pahari; assembly: GCF_900095145.1. NCBI lineage: Eukaryota > Metazoa > Chordata > Mammalia > Rodentia > Muridae > Mus > Mus pahari. Next base: position 87,050,275 of record NC_034602.1, read on the forward strand.
CTGAATCAGAACCCAATCTTATCATCTTACTTATGTAACTTAATTGGACTGATAGAAAACAGGGGTCTTTGCCTGTAAGTTCTATAGCCTCCCTTCCCCGTGAGAATAAAACTGAGAACAGTGAGTAGGAACTGTGGTTCAGTTCAAGAGGAACAGTATTGAAAGTGATAACTGTGTCAACAAAAGCTTTGATATGTTCTGCTAATGTGCTGTTATTGACTCCTACGTGTGGTTATGTGATCTGCCTCCCACAGGCGTCCCAAGAGAAATGTTAGGCACATGATATTTTCACATTGCAGACAAGGGAAGTAGTACTTAGACTTAAATTATCTGATGCCTGACAGCAAGTGAATATCAATAAAGACAACACTAAGCCATAATTCATCTTACAATTAAGTCATTTGGGGTTTCAATCTAAGTCATTCATTGGCGACAGTTAAAGATTTAATCCATTCAGAAACAACTAGAACCTTGTTAAAATGACATTGTCCCTCACTTCCTTCACCCTTGATGTATAAACTTGTCACTGTTATATGGATCTTCGTTCTTATGTTGACAAGCTTTGGCTCCAGTTACATTTTTTTCTAGGCTATTTCTTTATACTAAAGTTGAGTATTACACTTCTACATGATGTGATGAAATTACCTACCAAAAGTACCTAGCCTTTATGAGATTGTTTTGTGATTGATTTAGTTGGCTCTGAATACGTGAACATTCAGAACATACCAGGTAGAGAGGTCTGAATGGATCTCAATGCATGATCATGTGGAACATCCTTGAGCATCAGTGGGGATGTCAGTGACTGAGTTGACTTGGGTTCTCAGGTAATCCTACTCTACCCAGTACCTCTGAAGGTTTGAGCCTGCCTCTTCTCTGGGGGCTGCTACAAATGCAATTTCTAACTTTCTCTAGACCCAAATTTAAGTCTGCACATTTATTATTGGAACTTATACATTCATTCAATATTTCTTCAGTAGCCAGTGCTGTGTTGAACCACATGCTTAGTCCTAAAGATATTGAAATTAATAAGACACACATGTCTCTTTTATGGGGTTTGAAAAATGCAAAAAAAAAAAAACCCCAACAATACAAAAAAGTGATATATGCTATGATAGAGAAAACTGGAGTGAATGGCATAAGAACTCTAAGCAAAGTGTCTAGCCTAGACTAACGGGAATAGTCACAGTTTGGAAGTGAGCATATGCAAGCAGAAAACTAAACAATGAGTTAAGATGTTTTTAAATAAAGTGAGAGAGCCAGAGTGTCTGGCAGTGGTTTTCTCCTGTGTACTACCAGATTCTCCCGTGGTATTTGAGATATACAAAGTCATATTTGAATGCTTTGTTGTGACCACTGTGTGTTACTGGAAATAAATTCAGGTCAGGAGAAATCACAGATACTAGCCAAGTTCTGGTAGACAAAACATCTGAAGCCCTCAGTTCTCCACAACTATATGTTTGAAAAAATTTTAAGTTATAGAAGTATATTTTAATATCATTATTGAAAAAAATAGAAAAAAAAACTTATTATAAAGGTTTATTAATATGTTATTGAATGACTGCACTGAATTGATACTGACAGGACCTCTGTATATCCAACATGAGCTGTGCCAGGATCATTTTTCATATTCATTGACCTCAATCTTTTTTATGTTTTGTTTTAAATAGTAGCTACATGCTTACTATTTTTAGTTTGAATCTTTAATAGCTACCCAGATTTTATGTAAGTCCAAGGTTCGTTAAGGGGAAGCTAGTCTAATCCTCATTCTGTTCTCTCTATCATATGGTATATTCTTGCAAATATTAGATATGCAGATATTGCCTATCTGCAACATTGGATGTCCCCATTTCATAAAGCTTTTGTATCATTGATAATTGTAATTTTATGATTGCTTTTATTGTTGCAATTTTAATTATATATTTATTTTTTCAGATATAGATTCCTTTCCCTGCATTTTCTGTAATTTTCTGCTTATTAGAGGGAATGCCTAAACAGTTGAAGCCTAGTGTGTTCAGAGAAAGGAGTGAAAGAATAAGGAATGGTTGAGGCTTTACATCATTTGCTATTGACAGTTGGCAGGATAGTTCTGAGGAGGCTCTATGGGGACTCTAAGGGTTGTGTCTGGCAATTGTAACTTGTTAAACTACGCTACTAAAAAGCATGGGGCTTCTGACACAGAGACACACAACAGAGGAGACCCACAGAGACACCATGGTAAGCATTGAGCTGATTATTCTCCATGGATGTGTGCATCTTACTCAGAGTGCATACCTTGAACGAATGTGAAGGAGTACTCTGTAATACACGCAAAGGTCCACCAAACCTGCATCAAACATTTCCTAAGTCACAGGGCAGCAGGGAGAGTTCTAAGTTTTACCTCAAAGGTTGAGGAAATTAAAGATCTAAATAAATGTTCTGGCTCAGCCTAACAAATGTTAAAAATCAAGACTTGAATGTCTATACTTTCAAGCAGTTGGAACATACCAGAGACAACGATCAAGAACATTAGTAGGAAAACATGAGTAACCACTGTCCCCAAAGACAGAATTCACAGTTTTATCATTTACTGTAAGAGAAGCAACAGGATGACCTTACCAAGAAGAGATTCAAGTAAAAAGCAATTAAACAAAGCCAGCTCAGAACTGATATATATGATTGGCTTTGTGACTGAAGCATATTAAAATAGTCATAATAATTATAGTCAACAATTTGTGTATAAGACAAAATGGTAAACAGTGAGTTAGAAGAGATTGTAAATGACCCAAATTGAATTTCTATTAATAAAACTGCATTTGAAGTGAAAAATAGGACTAACTATAAAAATTAAGAAAAAGGAGGAGTGGACTTGCAGAATAAGAAGTGATTATAGTAAAACCTGAATCAAAAAGAAGAAAATATATGTACTGTCAGTGAGCTAGTGAACAACCCCAGGAAGAATGAAAGGCCTGCATCTATGGATTGGGAGGGAGATGTGCAGAAGTGGAAGGCCACTTCCATATTTCTCGTTATAGAAAATGTGGTTCCTTTTCAGCTATTATAAAACAAAGATACATTGAATTTTGCAGGCAAATGGATGAAACTGGAAAATACCGTGTCAGTGAGGTAACCCAGACTCAATACATACATGATATGTACTCACTGATAAGTGGATATTAGCCAAAAAGTACAGAATACCCATGATATACCCTGCAAACCCACCCGAAGAAGTTAAATAGGAAAGAAGGCCCAAGTGAGGATGCTTCAATCCCACTTAGAAGGGGGAACAATATAATCACTGGCAGCAGGAGGGAGGGACCTGGGTAGAAGTGGGGAGAAGGAAGGAAAAGGGGGGGCAGGATCAGCTATGAGGGGGAGATAGAAGAGAAGCCCAGAGGCTCAGGAGAATGGAAATATCCAGCTGCCAGGGGTGGGGAATGGGGGAAACCTCTAGAAATCCCGAGACCTGGGATGTGGTAGGCTCCCTGGTCTCAATTTGGGTGGCCTTAGTCAAAATGCCCAATAGTGAGGAGATGGAACCTGAAGAGACCACCATCAGTAGCTAGACAGGGCCCCCAGTGGAGGGATAGAGACACCAACCCACTTAGAAAATTTTTGACTCAGAATTGTTTCTGTCTAAAAGAAATGCAGAGGCAACAAGTTCTTAACTGCTGAGCTATCTCTAGCTCCTCCAGTCTCTCATTTTTAATTTGGCTCCTGGGATGCAGTCACCCTGGCTGTCTCAGTTGTGGGAGAGGGGAGACATTTTCCTGGTGGCAGGGTAGACAGAGGTGTAGGTCTAGATAGTTCTCCACAGACTTTCACATGGCTTTTTTTTTTTTTTTTTTTT
>NC_034602.1:87054111-87070070 GCF_900095145.1 Mus pahari
GGCAAGGTGTTGGGCGCTGGATCAGCCTGCGGACAGCCGCCAGGCGAACACCCCTCCTGGGCAGGAGAGGCGCAGGACGATCGGGTCACATGGCTTTTAAAAGCTCGGTCCCAACTAGCTGTCATCTCTATGATCCTGGAGCTATGAGCCCGTGTCCCTTTGAATGACACTTGAATTGGTTTATTGATCTCTTACATAAGGTTCAAAATCTCTCTTATGTACTCAACAGATTTATAGAGTTGTTTCCTGGTTCCTCATGCTCTCCATTTCTCATTGCCCAGTTGTGCTTAGACTGTGCTTAGCCCTTGCTTATTATTTCTTTCATCTTTCCAAGAACTGGGCCAAAGGGGACTTTTCAAACTATCCCATGCAAGAAATTAGACTCTTAACCTGTGACATATATATATTTTTTTAATTAGATATTTTCTTTATTTACATTTCAAATGTTATCCCTTTTCTGGTTTTCCTTCCGAAAACCACCTATCCCCTCTCCCCTCCCCCTGCTCACCAAGGCACCCACTCCTGCTTCCAGGCCCTGGGGTTACCCATACATGTTCAATATTCATAGACATTGTTTGTTTTTGTTTAATTTGTTTGCTTCTGTTAAATGTTTACTAGTACTTGGTAAATCATTGTTTGCTTTGAATGAAAGAAAAAATGTATTGAATCTGTAGATTGCTTTTGGCAAGATGGCCATTTTTACTATATTAATTCTGCTAATCCATGGGTATGGGAGATCTTTCCATCTTCTGAGATCTTCTTAGATTTTTTTCCTTCATAGACTTTGAAGTTCTTATCATATAGATCTTTCACTTGCTTAGAGTCACACCAAGGTATTTTATACTGTTTGTGACTATTGTGAAAGGTGTTGTTTCCCTAATTTCTTCCTCAGCCTGTTTTTCCTTTGTGTAGAGGAAGACCAATGATTTGTTTGAAGTAATTTTATATCCAGCTACTTTGCTGAAGTTGTTTATCAGGTTTAGGAGTTCTCTGGTGGAATTTTGGGAGTCACTTAAGTATACTATCATATCATCTGCAAATAGTGATATTTTGAATTCTTTCTTTCCAATTTGTATCCCTTTAACCTCCTTTTGTTATATAATTGCCCTAGCTAGAACTTCTAGTACTATATTGAATAGGTAGGGAAAGAGTAGGCAGCCTTGTCTAGTCCCTGATTTTAGTGGGATTGCTTCAAGTTTCTCTTTATTTACTTTGATGTTAGCTACTGGTTTGCTGTAGATTGCTTTTACTATGTTTAGGTAGGAGCCTTGAATTCCTGATGCTTCCAAGACTTTTATTATAAAGGGGTGTTGGATTTTGGCAAATGCTTTCTCACCATCTAATGAGATGATGATATGGTTTTTTTTCTTTGAGTTTGTTTATATAGTGGATTACATTGATGGATTTCTGTATATTGAACCATCCCTGCATCCCTGGGATGAATCCTACTTGATCATGATGGATGATCATTTTGATGTGTTCTTGGATTTGGTCTGTGAGAATTTTATTGAGTATTTTTGCATCGATATTCATAAGCAAAATTGGTCTGAAGTTTTCTTTCTTTGTTGGGTCTTTGTGTGGTTTGGGTATCAGAGTATTTGTGACTTCATAGAATGAATTGGGTAGAGTACCTTCTGTTTCTATTTTGTGGAATAGTTTGAGGAGAGTTGGAATTAGGTCTTCTTTGAAGGTCTGATAGTACTCTGCACTAAACCCATCTAGTTCTGGGCTTTTTTTTTTTTTAATTATTTTTTTGGGTGGGGTGGGAGACTATTACTGGCTGTTTCTATTTCTTTAGGGGATATGGGACTGTTTAGATAGTTTACCTGATCCTGATTTAACTTTGGTACCTGGTATCTGTCTAGATAATTGTCCATTTTATCCAGGTTTTCCAGTTTTGTTGAGTATAGCCTTTTGTAGTAGGATCTGATGATTTTTTGGATTTCCTCAGTTTTTGTTGTTATGTCTCCCTTTTCATTTCTGATTTTGTTAATTACAATACTGTATAAAATACTCATACATATTTTATACTTATTAAAATATACTTTTTATTAGATATTTTCTTTATTTACTTTTCAAATGTTTTCCCCTTTCCTGGTTTCCCCTCCAAAGCCTCCCTATCCCCTACTCCATTCCCCTGCCTACCACCCCCCACCCCCCCACCCCCCTGCTTCCTGGTCCTGGCATTCCCCTACACTAAGGCTTAGAGCCTTCACAGGACCAAGGACCTCTCCTCCCATTGATGACCAACTAGGATGTCCTCTGCTACATATGCAACTGGAGCCAGGAGTCCCAACATGTGTAATCTTTGTTTGGTGGCTTAGTCCCTGGGACCTCTGGGGGTACTGGTTAGAAATGAATCCATACACCTATGGTTACTTAATCTTTGACAAAACCATCCAGTGGAAAAAAAGACAGCATTTTCAACAAATGGTGCTGGCTTAACTGGTGGTTAGTATGTTGAAGAATGCAAATCGATCCATTCTCATCTTCCTGTACAAAGCTCAAGTCTAAGTGGATTAAAATATACTTAAGCACTGGGGACATAGCTAGTAAATAAATACTTCCTATATAAGTGTGAAGACCTCAGGTAAGATCCCCATAATCCACATTCAGCTGCAACATTTGTAATCTTAGTGATCCCAAGGGGAGAGAGAGGATGAGGATAGCGCATGCCTCAGCTAACAGAAAGGAGACCTTCTCAGAGAAGACAGAGGTAAGAATTGACCCTGACATTATCCTCTGACTTTAATACATCTGTGCTCACCCTCACACAAATGAATGCATACATACAAACACACACACACACTCACACACTCACACACATACACACACTCACACACATACACACACTCTCACACCTCTCTCACACACACATGCACATATATTTGTATGTATATATATATATACAAGTTAAAAATAAAACAAAGCTGAGGCTGGAAAGGAAAGGGAAAATAAGCCATATCAAGTAAAAATTAACTTTCTCCCGTAATTTGTGAGCACTGAAATGTATTTTGGGCCATCTCCCTTTGTCATGTTTTGGCATTTCATGAGAGTAGCTGAGCAACACCAGCATATGGTCTTCCTCTGATTTTCCATTTCTCCTCTGACTTAAACATTATGGAGACTTGCCGTATTACTCACCACTGGTGGAATAAAGTAGTTGGCATTGCAATTGATTTAAATCAAATATGATATTTCAAAGATATGAATCATGTTTTGACAGTGTTACCACAATCCCCAGGAGACATTATCTAATCAATGGGATAGAGGTATTTGTTTACAAAGTCATCTTTACTCATTAATAAAAACTTTTCATGATTAGTGTCAGTTTTCTTTCATTATAATAACTTAGTTCAGAGAAGAAAACCTTGTTTTCCTCTCTATACCCCACCTCAAATGGACAGTAAATGAAATAAAACCCAAATAAAAGTAAGCAGGTCTTCACTAGTGGGGCTAATAATCTAAATATTCCAAGATAACATGAAAATATTTTAGAAAAATATTTCCTTTTAATGTCAAAGAAAGTCTATGTATCCTTTACAGAAAAATATGTTTTTATTTCAGTTCACTTGTAAGTTATAACAGAGTCCCAAATTTTGAGTCATTTAATAAAGACATCTATATGTTCCTGTTTGTTTTGTTGGACATTTAAAAATGACTATGCTATTTAAGAATAACTAGAGTATTTTGATACCATTAACTCTACTATGCTTCGTTTTACTCTTCTGAAGGTATTGAGAGAGTACAGTGTGAACAGTTTTGAACACATGCTAGAGTAATATATAGTTGAATAAACCATGCAAAGATCCTCAACAATGTACGCTTGAGGCAAACTATCTGAATAAATTCAAGTCTTGATTCCACCATTTACTCTTTCCTGGAGCCATTGGCTTTGGGCTCTGCACTGTTAGGAAAGGATACTACTTGTGCAGGTGGGAAAAACATACAACAGAGACATCAAGCATAAAATCATTACCTTGTAAGAATTTACTAAGTGGATTCTATTATTACCATAAGCATATCATTCCATTATTATTACTAAGAGACTTTGTTTGTTTTCCAAATACAATCTGTTATTATAACTGGGACAAAAACATATTTACATCTGAATTTCTGATCTTAGAATTCCCTGATAAAATATTTTTCAGAAATGAGTGCAGAAAACAAATAGAATATTTGGTGAGAAATACTAGGACATTATTCCTATTATTATAAAGTGAAAGCAATATTAGTATTTGTGAGAATATATAATCATGACATAAATTAAGTATAACCAAGTTTCCAAATATTTTGATTTTGTAGCCAAAGGAAAATTCAGATCAACCTATGTATCAAGTGATTAACAAAACATGATTTCTGGTTCTGAAACCATGAATTACATGGATATTCCTCTAAACCCGTTACAACTTAAGCACTGAAAAATGCCACACCAGGGTTGGAATGAACTGAAATCAGCATTTCTGTTGTTTAAAATGTATTAATTTAATAGGAATTGTTACACAGAAAAATAAGTAATATCACTGCTGTCTTCATGTTTCAAAACTTAGAAAGTTCTTATTTTTTCAGATTGGAGCTTTGATTTTTAAATATCAAGTCAATAGAATTTAGCTTTTATCATTTTTCTTTTTTAGATATTGCTTTTATCATTTTTCATAATTTGCAAAGATAAAGCAAAGTCTCAGGACTAGAAATTTTATCAGGGATAAAAACAGACTGAGAATATTACTGTATATTTATTGACATTAAAAGTTATCTTAGGAGCCCTACTTGGTACCAATCTGCACTTGCCATCAGTGACATCACCAGGTTTTAAACGCATTCTGCCTAATAGCTCCCTGCAACCTACACACAAACAAAAACTTTCAACTCCTTCATCATTGATGAGGTAACGTAATTTGGGTTAACCAAACCAGTATTTCATTGTGTGGGGGGAGATAGATTTAACTGTTGCTTTATTTTGTCTAATGGATATGTGGAGTTTACAAAAATTGAATTAATGAAATGCAAATTCATCCTGTACTTTTTCTCCAATCAAGTGTCTGAGGCCCAGATGTAGCTGCAAAGCTTGTTATAGATTTCCTTGCACTCTGTAGCCATGACTCCACTGATTTGCTCTGTAGGAAGGGTGATTTTTGGTTCTATGCAGGGAATCCTTTTCCTGTACTGCTGCAAATGTCTGCTTCTGTGACATTACCTTAACCTCCATCTATACAGCAAGATTCTGCTGAAGGAACCCTGATATTGCAGCCTATTGTGAGGCTATCCCAGTGCCGGGCAAACACTGAAGTGGATGCTCACAGCCAGCTATTGGATGGAACACAGGGTCCCCAATGGAGGAGCTAGAGAAAGTACCCAAGGAGCTGAAGGGGGCTGAAACCCTGTAGGTGGAACAACAATATGAACTAACCAGTACCCCCTGAGCTNGTGTCTCTAGCTGCATATGTAGCAGAAGATGGCCTAATCGGCCATCACTGGGAAGAGAGGCCCCTTGGTCTTGCAAACTTTATATGACCCAGCACAAGGGAAGGGAAACTTTATATGACTTCCACAAGTAGTGGGAGTGGGTGGATAGGGGAGCAGGGGCAGAGGGGGTGGTGGGTATAGGGAACTTTCGGGATAGCATTTGAAACGTAAATAAAGAAAATAATAATTTAAAAAACAATAAAAAACATCATCTTTTATCTTGCACATCTTAAAAAAAAAAAAAAGTAAAGTCATTCGCTTGTAAAAGGAAGCCTCTCTTAGTCGCTACCAATGATCCTTGCCCCTGATATCCCTCTACGTATGTAATACTTTTGCTTTACTAGACTGGATTCTGCGAATCACTTCTAAAAACATAGCAGAAGATCACTGTCTTATCATTCTTGATACTGGAGCATCAGATGATGATGGTTTCCTTTCTGGGCACTCTTGTAGCTCACTCACTTGAAGAGGCAATTTGGGGTCACGTTGCAGGCAGCTTTGGGGACTGTGCATCTCCAGTATACTTGATAGTGATTCCTTCAGGGCTGTTCTGTCCTTGCTGATTGCAGTCTGGGCACATGGAGAAACCCAAATCAAGGAGAGACTTGTAGTTAAATACACATACTTAAGCCAGGATGCGACTCTTGATTCAGAAAACTGTGAGATTGTAAATGTTTGTTGTTTTAAAGGGGAGGGTAGAGGGAACTTTCAGGATAGCATTTGAAATGTAAATAAAGAAAATATCTGATAATAAATAAATAAATTAAAAAAAAAAACCCAGATGGTGAGGTTGAAAGAAATGGACTAATACTTTTTGTTTTTTTTTTTTTAAGCTTTCATGGTTTGTATTGACTGACATCACTTAAACACACAGCTAAATGACTGAACAACTTCTTGCTTTACCTCTTCCCACCTCTGATGATCCCCTGTTCTCTACATCTCTATTCATGAATCCCTTTGAAAAGGCTTCCTGAAACCGGGTCCATACGCATCATACCTACTGTTACTTGGCCATCCGATACTACCTGGTGAATGCCTGACAGACATGATGACATATAATTAGTATAATTCTATGTGCTGGCTCCCACTGACAAGGTGTTTAAAGATGACACCTACTTTCATTATGGAAAAGAACAAGATGCCTCCTCCACACTCCACCCCTGTGAAGCCAGCAGGCTACTTGTTTATTTATTTATTCTTACCTCAGGAGAGCTTTCCTACCAATCCAAACTGCATATTGAGAACTGTATACAGTGGTGGTAACTCCCCACTGCTAAAATAAACAATAACTGAGAATATGGGAGCAAATAAACACAGGCACAGTAAAGTCACCAAGTCTTCTGCACTTGAAAAATGCCCGCTGGCAATTTTGCCCCTAAACCTCCACTGAGACAATAAAAGGAAAGGCATGGATGCTGAATGCAGAAATGCACCGTAATGGCTTGTAAACTAACCTTCAAATTGTACAGAGTCAAGCCTTCCAGTTTCTATTGGGCCAACTGGACTTTACTAAGCTTTAATGGGTGCAGGTGCAGCTGGTTCTTAACTTGCTGGGTTTCAGGGAATCCTCCTCTTTCTGGCTGTTACCATCGCAACCCCATCTGCTTCCTTGCCCTCATCAGATCACTCACTGAGCTCTGTAGACAAACTCAATTTTTCTAACAGAAAGGACAAGATTTCCTGATCTTACCATCATCAAATAATGAGTGATTCTGCATGAGGTTCAGTGTCTGCAGCTTTCTGGGTTAGTCCATGGCTGGGTAGGTTTTCCTCACTGACTTTCCTTCATTGCTTTTTATTGTGTCCCAGTTATCATCTGCGCACTCCATAAGTTTTAGATTCTAGAATAATCTCCTAGCTATTAAAAATTGAAGTTATCATTTTGTCTGCTCATTTCTGAAACATTCCTAAACTTCAGTCTTTCTAGGCTAGTTCTCCTTAAAATGCTGTGCAGAGATTTCTCTGGGTTGAGAAAACACAATTGTGTATTTTGAATGTGGACACCCTGAGCAGGAAAAGGACCAATCTGATTGGAAGCCTTCCAGAGAGGGTGGGATATTTGAAGGAAATGATTTAGTTTCATGGTTTTTCTGAGTAAATCTTACTGTTTACTTGGAGACAAGCCATCGGCACTCTGGGAGCTGGCTTTGAGGCTCATATCCCTTCAGCTATGGGGATGTTGCCCACTGTTTTCAGGTGCACAGGAAGACTAGATTTCCATCATGTTTTACCCTTAATCCCTCAGGTCTTAAAAAACCCTCACTTTTGGCTGGAAATCCAGTCAGCATTGGCACCCACCGGTCAGGGAGAAAGTCACCTGAGCCCCTCTCCTGTGGGAACCACAGAGGGACCCTTCTGATTGCACACACTTTGGTTGCTACCACTCGAGTTGAAATTAGAGGAGCAGAGAAGAAATTGTCCCAAATGGTTCTAAAGTTTCTTTGCTTCTCACCAGACAGACCCCTCCTTGACCTCCAAGGTCAGTGTCCTGCAGAAAATTCTTCCTCTATACTTTCTGGGGTCCTCACATTTGCCGGTCCATTTTCTACTTCATGTTTTATAGGGCTCATAACTTAAAGCTCATTACTCTGCAATCCTAGTGTTGGAAATACATGAGACTCAATAGATGTTGGTTAGGTAAGCCAATAGCAGTGCGACATATAAAATTATCATCTACTGAAGCCTTATAAAAGTTAGTGTGGATTTTAGCCTTCTGATGACTATAGCTATGAAAGTTCTTTGCATGGCCTAACACTACAAGTAGAAATATACATATGAATCAGTATGAAGTGTACTGCCACTCAAAATGAAACTAGAGTTGTTTATCATCTTGAGGTGGCTATAATTTTGAAAGATCAGAGAGTGTATTTTATATATTAATTTTAGATCGATCTATATGTATATATTACCATATTATAATATTTGGTTATATATCTACCATACTGAATCAAAACTAAAAACTCATAAATTTGTTTGTGACTTAAAAACTTTTATTGATCTAATAAACTATCTTTTTAATGTATAGCCAATATTAGCAAATACCTAATTGTCTTTGCTAACATAGGGTGTGAAAGAATGGATTCAAAGAGGGAGTTCTTCTAGAGGAAGTATGCAGTGCCTAATAAAAGTTATTACATTTAAACACATATTCATACAGAAGTGATTACAGGTTGTACTCTACTACTAGCTAGTAGGATAAAACAAAGCAATTTTTGAAATGATAGTTACCATCTAGTAGCTTTTAGTAGGTGATCAGTGAAGACCTTTTATTAGATGAACTATAATCAAAGATAAATTGTTTGTCTATCAATGAAATCATTTCAAAGATTATAAAGTTTCCCACACGAGGAAGATTAATTCTAGGTGAAAACCAAAAGATCAAAAGTTAAAAGTTGCTCTTAACTTAATGTGTTAGTCTCAATGCCCTCCCTGTGTTTGAAAGCTCAAGGCAATGGCAGTTTACCTTAGAAATAGATCCAATATTTCCTCTTATAGAAATTGCCACTCATGTAGGAAAGTCATTCTTGTAAGAAAAAATAATCCAGGTATATTTGTAGGCCATGCTGTTTCCCACAAAAGTGGTACATGTTAGGAAATTCAGAAAGTTGATGCAATAGTTTACTTGCTTACTCTAAACATTTACATACAATACAACCTGAACTTAATATTCATCTTACGTATTATTTCAAGTCACACATATATATTTATACAGAAAACATATACTTAAATTGCACAAGAATGTGCTGTTTACATAGAAAGGTTTCAGTCATCTTCTAAGCATTATTTGGGTTTGTGGTATTCTGAAGTGGATGGTCTAATAGCAAACACCCGAATGCTACTTCTATTTCCAGTGAATGGTTTATGTAGTCTTCATTTCTCAAGTTCAAGGCGCTGGTTACGATTTCACACAAGGATTCTACCCTACCCTGTTCTTCAACAAATAGACTCGAAGGAACTCAACACCCTTAAAAGTAAACCAACCTAGTGTGTTCTCATTGGGGAACATTTGGAATAAAAACACAATTAAAAAGGACATATCAGTTTTCGAAGTCACAAGTCTAGAGAAACAATAGGATTTTTCATTTGCTGTTTATAAAGGAAGTCTTAATTATGATAGTTGCTCTTGATTGGATTGAGACATCTGGAAGATGAAGAAAGCATGCTTTGTCTGTCTGTGAGGGTGCTCCAAAAGAAGATTGGACCATGAGGGCTTTGACCTAATGGATAATTTAATCCCTTTATAGTTATAGAAGTTTAGCGACTTAGAAGGTGATTAAACAGTAGAAGGTAGAGCCAGTGAGAAAGTGAACTACTGTGGCCAAGTGTTTGAAGATTTTGTCTTAGCTGTTTCCTTCTGTCTGCTCCTTGGGTTTCGTGGATGCCCTGAGGTAAATGTCTTTCCTCAGTCACACCCTTCCTCCCTGGCATCTCTGCCTTGCCCCAGGCCTGAAAGCTGTGGATTCAGTTGACTGTTGAGAACTTCCGATGCCCACAAGTGTAAATAAGCCACAGATACCTTGTAACAATGACAAAAAGTCCTTCAAACATAAATATTTGCCTGAAGGTCTCATTCATAATTTAAAATCACTATCTTTGCACTTAAGTTGGTGGATACAGCTGACTTCAATAAGGTAATTCTGCAACCAGCATTCCCAAGTACCATTTTGATCCTGTAATTATTAGAAATCCACCCATTAATCCAGCTCCATGGCCGGTAGAGGGGATCTTACTTCGAGGCAGACAGGAAGCAAAGGGAAATAACCTCACAGGAGCTTGTCCTTGTCTTCTGATTCCTTCTGGGCTTCCAGCCCACAGGCTCCTACGGCCACACCCCATAGTACATCCTTCCACCTTAGTTAGTGCTCTCCAGAAACACCCTCACAGACATGCATTCAGAAATCTGCTTTACTGATGGGTACATGTTCCTCAAACCAAGCTGTTTGACATCTAAGACTAGCTGTCCAGATGGTCATGTTTGTGCTTGGCTGCATACTGGGCACACAGAACACAGCAATCAGAGAAGCTTAAATCTGAGACCAGCCTAGGCTATGCTGGGAGATTTTTTTCTTCAAGAAATGAAAAAGTTTTAATTGGCATTATCTTCATCATTAAAAGAAAAGGTATAACTTCTACAACAGCAAAAATAACAGTTTTAAACATCATAGCCTACCTTTATTCTTTAAATAAATGTAAATTTATATGTAACTATTTTTCATATTAACCTGTACACAGATATGATTATCTACTGGCTTAATATAAGTCTATTATAAAATACGATATACACTTGATGATGGGAATTAATATGTGGATAAATGGCTATAGTCCAAAATAATAATACAGGAATCTAGAGTTCACTCCTATCTAATTCATAACCATTTCATCATTTTACTATGATTTGGTTATCGCAAACGAGTTTCTTGCTATTCCGAGTAAAGGTCTTGAACTATGGGAGTTCATGTAAAGACTGCACAGGTATAGCTTCTGAAGTTGATGCGATACACAGTCTCACAGGAAACCCCCAATCCTCTGCCTCTTCCTGCGTCTTTGGTCTCTCTTGCACCATGTTCCTGGAACCTCGGGTGTAGGGGTTTCGTTGTAGATCCATCAGCCCGGACTTCGCTCCACAACTCTGAGTTTCGTTTGGCTGTGGTCTTCTGTAATGGTCTCTTGTCTTTTCAAAGAGAAGTTTCCTTGATGAGGGGTGAAGCTTACACTTGTCCGTAGGTACGAGGACAAGTATTTAGAGTGTAGATAGAGTTACGAATATTTAGTAAAGTGGCTGTTGTAAGTTGTACTGCATGATCCCTGACTTTACCAACCCTGGGTAGTATGCTAGGTTTACAGCACCAGGTATGTGTTCCCTTTTGTTGTTTGGGTCTTAAATATAGACATGCTAAAGTAGACTGGGCAAGACCATGAGGCCTCAACAATATGCAAAGAACTAAGGACAAGTAAGGCATGCTGAGAGTGAGAGAAGTGATTTTTCCCAGAGAAGAGCACACCAGTTGTTATCTAATACAAAATGGTCATCTCTGAGAACATATGTACATTAAGTGTCTTATACATTTCTGTGTTTGTGCGCATGTACGTGTGTGTGTGTGTGTGTGTGTGTGTGTGTGTGTGTGTCTGTGTGTGATAAAATGAGGCCATAAATTTGAAAGAGAACAAGGAAGGTTCTATTGGAGGTGGTTTTGTGGGGGAGAAAAAGGAAAGGGGTAAATGATGTAATTATATTATTATACTCTTAAAAAAATAAAAGAAGTAATTTCAGTATTATTTAAGGGTCAGGGTATAGCTAAGATGGCAGAGGGCTTGACCAGCATTCTCGAGGCTCTGGTTCTGACCCCAGACACTGATATAACTACAAGTGCCTCTGAATTCCCGGCACTGCAGAGGTGGAGTCAGGAAGAGTGCGAAGGCATCCTAGGCTACATAGTTAGGGCAGCCAGAGCCACATGAGATCAAGAAAGAACTGCTGAGATAGCAAGATAGTGAGTAAGGAAGAAAGGGAGTATGTGAGGGAAGAAGGAAGGGGGGAGCGAAGGAGGGAGGCAGAGAGAGAATATTATTTAGCTGCATGGTGGTATTTAAGAATGAGTAGAATGGAAATCTATAAAATATGACTTAATTTGCCACGTGTCAGAAACTATAAAAGCAGTTGTATCCAAGGGCCTTTCATGCCAGTGTGTATAACACAAGTGGTCTTTTTCATCATTTACAGTAAATATGATTATTGCCAGATTGTCAATATGGCCTCAGTCTGTTCCTAGGAAAATTTGGCTCAGTCTGTTTGCAACGCTTTACAGATGTGAGTTTTCCACAAAGACCCTATCGTTTTTACTTTACTATAAACTGAAGATTAGATAATTTCATTTATCTGTACAAGTACACAAAAACATTCTTTACATGAGTCATTTTAGAAGGATTAAGGGAGATAAAAAGAAAGGTAGGGAGTTGAGGAAGAAATCTGTTCAATATACAACACGTACTTGAAAAAACACTTAAATCTGTAAAAGAAAATTAAATAAATAGAAACTATAGTAATGTAATTAAAATAAATTTGTGTCGCGTAAAAACTGACTTTCAGTAAAAGCACATAAACTTATGTGTCTGACCCAAGCCCAACAGGGGTACTAGGTAAAAGTAACTGAATTGGGGACAGGCAGCATGACTGCCAATGGCTCTATTGAACACATTGCTCCTCAGTTTGTGAGTTGCTCCATTGCTTGTGTCTTGTAGTGAAATCTCAGGGTTGTTTTTAACCCACTCAGCATGCCCACTGGAAGTTTTCAAATGGTTTACAGTCAAGGCTAAAACAAAGCAAGACAAAACTTTTTTTTTTTTTTTTTAACTTTTACTATTTTACACTTATAGGATGATGTTTATTTAACAAGGTGGCAACATTTTTGAGAGCTTACATGCAACAAATTCAATGGCTTTGGTGTATATCCTGCTCCATCATCCTGTCAGCTCTGGGGCTTACAGTATGTTAATCTAGTGTTATACATCAGCAAGCGAATAGGCCTTTGTTAAAGAGTTCAGGAATAGTCTTGCCACAAGGATAAGTGTGAAAATAATGACTAGCATGTGTAAAATGGTCAGAAGGAAACTGAAGTAGAACCTGAGCTAAATCTTGGCTTTAAAAAGTTTCCTCGACCAAATAAAATGGCATTCACTTTTGCCCAGTCGTCACCACAAATATTGTCCTTTAACTTAGGACTATGTTTGTAGGTTTTCAGTTCAGGGACCTGTAGAATGACTTCTATGTTATCTCTTCAATAGCATTTTTAATTTTAGGATAGAATTAGAGTCACAGAAAGTGAGTTAGATTTACAGAAAATGAGTATTACAGTGTTCACATACATAATAGACTCACTTTAGGGTATTATTATCTTCCATTGGTTGGGTTCATTTGTCAGAATTAATTTGCCAATTTACTGATAAATTCTTAGTTACTAAAGTCCATACATTATTAATATTACTTAAGGTTTTTCTAAGATTACTTATAGAATTCCCCCCTTCCTTTGGTTGTCCTGGTTTCTCAGATTAGTCACTTTTAAAGACCCATATAGAATTTAGGAGAACCAATCTGGTGTCCTACTTAGTACTTGTCTAAGTTGAGATTCCTCTGATGTAGCCAGGGTCTCGTGCTGATCTCAAACTTCCTCTATAGTTAAGGATGACCTTGAATTTCTCATCCTCCGCCCTCAGCCTTTGAGTGCTGGGATTATAGGTGTTCACCACTGTGTCTGGTTTCATATGGTAGTAGGGGTTCAATGGAAGGCTTCATGTACAGCAGTCAAGCACTTTCCGGATGAGCCACACCCACACCCCAGTGTGCTTCCTGAAATCATAATTATTCTTACAGTGCTAGATCCTGATTCAAACACCATTCTCAGCTCTCCTCCCCAACAAATTACACTCAGGGAGCATCACAGCAGAGGAATCACAAAGATGTAAGAGCCAGACAAGGAAGGCATTATCTGAAACACAAAACTCTGGGGTTGGACTGTCTGTCACACTCATGAACTCACGCTGCCTGTGGTTACTGGCGCAAGACCCAAACAAGATCAATCCAGCCAAAGTCCCATCATAGATGACAGAGGTGAATCTTTGTGCAACCATTCACCAGATTCCTAAAGATGGGCAAACAAGCTCTCAAAACAACTCTCTACAGAATTAAAACCATACATCCTAATTTAGCAAATGTTATAAATATTTAAATAAGTTAATCAGTCTGAGTTTTAGGTGTGCTTCCTGAACATAGTAATCTATTAGTAAGTAGAAGATTGATAATATTAGTAGACTCTATGTACAAAAGAATTGGAGCACAAAATGGATTCTAATGCAAATCTTTTTAGAGTGATAGGTGCAAGGTAGACCTATTTTCATTTGGGAATACGTCTTCTCCTAAGCGACACAACAGTTTTGCATGTGGCCTCACTTGAATGGTGTCGTTTCTCAGAGTAAACAATTCATTCACTTTTAAGAATGATTTCTCCTATGTGGTTGTCGTTAGATTAAAAGGCTAGTATCAGTCAGGTGGATTTGATTTTCTTCAGTCATTAGGCCTAGGATAGCTTTGGAGTGGCTGATTGCCCTGAAGCAATTTCAGATTAAAGTCACATTCCTGGTTCAACAATAGTTAATTGTTTAATGAAAACGCTTTAATACTGGAACAGACAGCTGTTTTCACAAACTTGTATCCAAGCAGATAGTGAGAATGGAAGACGTTATGCAGTCTTACTGTAATGCCCTTTTAGTTTCCCAGTGAAGAGGCGCCTAATCAAGACCACTCAAACCTGCATGTACAGAACGAAGCCGGAGTCTAGGAAAGGCTTTCTGAGTCTGATAAGCTAGATAAGAGTGAGAGATCAGGATGGTCAGGACGGCCTTCTTATCCATGACTTTAAAGGAACTAGACTAGGTTCGATGGAAACCGGGCTCTGAGCCCAAGCTGAATTAGGCAGGGAGCCTAAAGGAAATTGAATGTTCTCTGTGTCTCCTTTCTGCTTTCGATTTAATTTGGTTTTGGAAGAAGTATCTGTTTGTGAGACAATCTTGAGTTTATCTGAAGCAGGTGGATAATGCTTTTAAGTTTTCTGAAATGGAAAAGCAAAGCAGAGTGGAAGAGAAAAGCGATGCTACCACCAGTAACCGTTAGATGGGCCATGGAAAGTCCAGCATGCAGAGGATGGGCCAGGGAAAGCATGGCACGTGGGGCTCTGCTTCGGGGTAGGGACGTGAATTTCCCCAGGACACTGGACATTGAGTTGTTATATTTATATCATAACTTATTCCATGTGTCCTGCTGTATCATAACAATTGTAATAATCTTAAAATGGAATTTGCATACTCTGATTTGTTTAAACTTCCTTCCTTCCTTCCTTCCTTCCTTCCTTCCTTCCTTCCTTCCTTCCTTCCTTCCTTCCTTCCTTTTCAGTTAATGCACCAATTTATAAAGAAAGCCTGTTGTGCAAACTCAACCTTATTAAAAAAACAAAACAAAACAAAGTACTAGGATAGTGATCTACAAATTCATATGATAACAACATTTTGAATGGTTGGATGGAGAAGAAATAACTGAGTGTATCAAATAAGAATAAAACTGTGTTTTCCAAAAAGTACATAGAAATTGTTTATGCATGGCAATTGTGACTAAATGCCTCCTAAGCATTTTCTAAGAAAAATCAGGGAATCTTAGAGATAAAGGGAACTTTAAAGTTTAGTGCACACATTTTTATGTGTACATTACCAACTTCCTTTGTGACTCCAGTTTTTCGATGCACTTAGATACCATTTCGAAAGCGAGGTTTCTGTTGTTGAATAAGAGCACAAACAGTCATAACTAGCGCTGGACATCAAAGGACATGGTGGGCTCAGAGTAAGATAGGAAAGGTCTTGTAAATAAAATAAAAAGAAACTGTGGTACTTTGAGTGAAAAATTTTCCCATGGACTCATGTCTGCTTAGCCCCCCAGCTGATGAACTATT
>NC_034602.1:87070250-87080655 GCF_900095145.1 Mus pahari
TCTCTCTCTCTCTCTCTCTCTCTCTCTCTCTCTCTCTCTCTCCCTCCCTCCCTTCCTCCCTACAGCAACAGAACAGTAAGTAAGCCAGAAATTAAAACTAATAAAGGAGTTATGCTCTGATTATGCAAAGATAATTAGTAAAAAATAATATTTCTTACATTCTAATCAGTATATTATATGATTACAACATAAATTATATTAAGAATATGAATGACTATAAACCAAAAGCTTGAAATCAAAGAAAAAATAGGTATTTATGACTAGAGTCATGGATTCCAGCAAGGCTTGTTGGTTAGAATTAAGTTTATTTTGAACCAGCCATTGTTGCATGTGTCATTTATGGGCTGGCTCTGCTTTCTTTACAAATAACATTATTATGTAAATTAATTGAATCTAATTGAAGCTCCAAATAAAAGTGCAAAATATGTAAAGTGCCATGTGGCACCTATACCTTTGTTAAAGGGGTGTGCTCTTCCAACCTGATGGCTCTCATCTTGGCACTAAACCTGAACCTATGTCTATGTTAATAATTTAATAATTACAGCAATTCAGCCTTATTCTCAGTCTTGGTTGTCACTTTGTGAGAATAAAGCACCTTTGTATTTGTTACATTTAAAGCTTCCAATATAAATGTTATCCCTAAGCACATTTTATCAAGATGGAAATGTATATATATATATGCAGAATAAATATATGTATAGAAGGATATCTATGTCTTTTATTTATTAAAATCAAATTTTCTTTTATTTCAGACTATAGAGTCTACAGAGTGGTGTATACATAATTTCTCAATGAAATTAATCAATCAGAAAAGCAGCCCTTTTTTTCCCCAGGGATGCTTATGTAGGGATGACTTACTGATTTGTCACCCTTGGTTTGTCCCTGATGCATACATCTGGAAAAATATCCCTGGCCCTAGCTGTTATTCTAAAACAGTGCTTACTAAATACAGTATGATTTAAACATCCACCAAATTTCTTTAGTAAGGAGTGGTCATGTGTTAAGAAAAGGGAAGGGTTGAAACTGTCAGTTCTGAATGCTATGGAGTGTTTTTTTTCTTTCTTTCTTATTTTTTTTGTATTTACTCCTCATGTTTTATTTCTCTTCTCAATATTCAATAATGGGCTTTTCCGTCATGAGAAGGAAGCATCCTGGAGCTTAGCAAACATTATTTAATATACTCTTTGTACTACAATATTTGTTTGTATTTGTGCTTTTCACTTTTAATTTATATGAAATGTTTAGATAGCAAATTAAAGGGTGATATTTTCCTTAAGATACTTTAAAAATGATCTCAATACATTTATATGTGTTTACTCCAGAAATGAAGCAAATATGTTTACAGATAACATTTTATAACAAAAAACACTCAATAGCAGCTGTAAGCCATAGCCTTGGTACAAGATACATCTCATAATTCTTGGTGTTTTCTTTCTTTGGGTATTAAATACTTTTCTTTTTTTATTTTAACTTATTATTTTATTTTATTAGATATTTTCTTTATTTACATTTCAAATGCTATCCCGAAAGTTCCCTATACCCTCCCCCCACCCCTGCTCCCCTACCCACCCACTCCCACTTCTTGGCCCTGGCATTCCCCTGTACTGGGGCATATAAAGATAGCAAGACCAAGGGGCCTCTCTTCCCAATGATGGTTGACTAGGCCATCTTCTGCTACATATGCAGCTAGAGACACAAGCTCTGGGGGTACTGATTAGTTCATATTGTTGTTCCAACTATAGGGTTGCAGCCCCCTTCAGCCCCTTGGGTACTTTCTCTAGCTCCTCCACTGGGGGCCCTGTGTTCCATCCAATAGCTGACTGTGAGCATCCACTTCTGTGTTTGCCAGGCACTGGCATAGACTCACAAGAGGCNGCTANATCAGGGTCCCTTCAGCAGAATCTTGCTGGCATGTGCAATAGTGTCTGGGTTTGGTGGCTGATGATGGGATGGATNCCCGGATGGGGTAGTCTCTGGATAGTCCATCCTTTCATCTTATGGAGTGCTTTTTTTCTTATGCAGTCTATCCAGTTGGTCTCATCAGGTCATTGATGGATTAACCGAGCTGCTTTCACTAGTCCAAAGATATCAGCTATGTATTTACCACATTGGTTGGCTAATAGAGTTTTGTCACGTCAAATGAAATCACTAGCCTGTAATTGGCTATGAGGATTTGTCAGAGCTAATCTTGCAAGCAAAATCTAAAGCAACGATGTTGTATTCAGTGAATCCAATGCCTTTAGGGCTGTAAAATTTGTACTCACACACCACACATAATGTGATCCTTGCAGAGTTCCAGCTTTATCATCTATGTGTCTCCTACACGAGCATCTGCCTTCCCTTCTTGATTATGAATTCCAAGGAACCATACTGACTTCCTCCTGTATTTCTCCATTTACAGGAGACTATCATCGGAAAGATGATTATTTCTACTGTTGTCTTGGAATTCAGTCAAATTAATTTAAGTTCACTTGTCAGTCATCCTGCCTCGATGGAGCTCTCTTCTTATCAATTTTCCATCCAGAGTTCTTCCACTATCTGCAAGTACACCTGAGACTGGCTTTGTCACTTCCTAGGTAGTGTACCTTCTGATAGTTTACCCATTCGTTCAGCATACTTATTCATTAACTCTCTGACAGAATGAACAGAGATATTTGTTTCCTTTGAAATATTTGGAATCAAATATGAAACGTGATCTGTCTATATACCCAACAACTGGATAAATACCATAGATTTTTCCTGTGGTGTAAATTTCTTTTTTATCTGCATAATATGCTAATTTTCCTTTTTGACTCTTCCATCAGCATTGTTTCATAGAGAGTACTTAGGTATTACATTTTATATTTAACATATTTACATATATAAATATCTATGAGATTTACACCTTGTTTCATAAACAGAATCCATTAATCTACTCATTTTTAGATATTTTTATATAATAGCAGTTTGAACACTATAAGGCCTTGAATTCTTATTTTTTCCATATAGTATCTATTCAATCTACTTGACATTTCTTTGTCTTGGTTCCCTTGGCTTCATAGATAAATAGCATTTCACCATCCATGCCTGCTGTAAGAATTAAAAGAGAGAATGAGAGAATAGTTAGCACAGTAGGTGACGTTTGGTAAGCAATAACCAAATGTTAGTAATTACTCAACTAAAACTTAGAAAGATAATCCCTGTATTTAGAATTCAGTTTTTATTTTATATTATATTTAAATTATGTCATATGCTAGTTTTTCTACTATATAAATTTTGATATCTCACTGTGTAAATACATGATAAATCATTCAAATTGTAGAAAGTGTTTTATAATGAAAAATCTATCATCTATGCAATTCTCTTTGAAAAAAATTAATATTGCATTTAAAAGTATATAACCTAGTTGAAATATCTAGACCATATATTGAATATCTGCAGTGCTTGAATGGAAAGAGGACCCATCCACTGCTACTTTCGTCAGTGCTAGCCTCTGTAACACTCTGGCACCATTCATTACAATTACTATATTTGCTTCTGGGAGAGTGCCCTTAGCAAGTTCATTAAATGCATGGTGACAATGAGCTCTTCAAGTAAGAACCAATCCTGGATAACAGGAATCCACCTGTGGCTTTATGGTCTTGAACTCCAGCCATGACTTTTCAGCAGCAATGGAAGCTCAACCCTATATCAGATAAGGAGACCTTTTAGCCATCAACTATATTGCTTCTTTATTGTGTCGAAGTCTTGGGCTAAGAGTGTTATTGGCAGGGCAGGGTTTTTGTTTGATTGAGGTCATATTGAAAGCTGCAGCCCATCTGTTAGTGTCCTTGCCAGTGTCTTGGTTTGATCATGGAGTGAAGACATCTGAGACAAACCGTGCTGGGGACCATGGGAGGTTCTGCTTAGCTTCCTTTCTGAAACACAAAGCTATGCAGCAGATTCAACTTAAAGCTATGTTCAGGGTTTTATAAATTGGAGCAACCATCATTTGTCAACTGTTAACAGAGACCTGAGAAATGTGAAGGAGAGGAGACTCCTCAGGATTTCTTTGAAAGAATCAGTTGTCTTTGCAGTGTTCCGAACTTACACAGCCCATTAATTGAAAATTCCAACTTGATATCAATTAGTTTTGATATCAATTACTGTCAAAATAAATGTAATAAATTTTACTAAAATTACTAATAATTTTTACTACTAATAAATAATTTTATGTTTATTATATTCACAGTGAAGGCTGATGCATTTATTATAGTGTATGTTCCTGTGTGTGTGTGTGTGTGCATATGTGTGTGTGTATATGTGTGTGTGTATGTGTGTGTGTTAATGACAATTACAAAAGTAGGGATTATGAACTTGAGAGGGACTTGGGGGAACATGACAGGAACTGAAGAAGGAGAGATGGAGATGTTACAAATATAGTCTTCATGTATACAATTCTTAATTCCATTATGTTGTTCTCAGTAATGCTAGATTGATGCATTATTAAGATTACATGTCTATGAGTGACATGAACAAACATTAATAGTATGCTAAGGGTAGCCCAAGAAGGGATATACAAACCATGTCATTTTCTAATATTTGCTTTTTTTTTCCTACAGAGTTTTCATGTGTATTTAACTGTNGGTTTTATTTAAAGAACTATTATTATCAACATGTGATATAATATTTTGTCTTATTAAGTGATTTTATGTNTCTATATGCATGTAATTTTATCATATATTTTAAGTTTAAAGTCACTTATACATTGCGATAGAGATTGGAAATGTATGCCTCATGATTAGTTCTGAATATATAGCTTTGATGCCAGTTACACAGATTACTGCTCATTTTTTTCAGTTTTTACCTATTTAGTATATTAAATTTTAACAGTATACACATCTAAGTTTATAGCTCACAATGCTGAGAGGAGGATGTGTGCAAGCATGTACCATGAGTGTGCCAGCGAAGCTCTCTGGGGACACGGGAGCATCCCTCATAAGCCTTGCTTTCATAAATAATTCTGTCCATATCTAATATCCCCACTTCTCCATGCATGAATTAAACACTTTACTAGCATTCAACAAATAAATAAGCAATGAGATATGTATTTTCCTGCATTTGGTTTACTCTCCTCAAAACTATTGTGGGGTTAATCCATGTAATGGTACTTCAGAATAGGTTATTCATTTTTGTATGAGTGTGACTCATATTTGATCTAACAGAGGAAAAAATGAGGATAAGCACATTTAAATAATAATAATTATGCTTTATTTTTGAGAATTTCATATATGTATGCTGTGAGACTTCATCCTATCCATCCTAGAATTCCTCCCTTCAACTCCAAATCCCTTTGAACAAGCTCCCTATAAACTTCATGTTCTCTTGACTTTTTTTTTTTTTTTTGATAGCCTACTAAGTTCACTTAGGGCTCTGCATATGTATGGGTGTGGGAAATTTGCCAGTGGCCACTCACTTTTAAATAGTGAAGGAAGGGAGTGAGGGAGAGAAGAAAGCAGCTATCCCACGCCAGTAGTTCCTCAGTAAAAGACGAGCCAGAGTGCGCTCATTTTTCTTACCTATGCAGAAATTTTGGCCAACTTTATCTTGTTCTTGTCCTGTGCAGATAGTCCCAGCTAGTGTGAGTTCATGAGTGTCATAGCCATGTCTAGTTCATATGTCTGCATTCCTCAGCCTTTCTCCTGTCATCTGGCTCTTATATCCGTTTTGGCTCCTTTACCATGTTATTCCACTCTATTGCTGGGAAGGATGTATGAGAAAGACTCTCCATAGGCAGAGGGCTCTCAGTCTCTCTTCCTCGGTACTTTAACCAATTACATCGCCATCGCTGATTGCATGTTGTCTACTGTAAAATAGAAGCTTCTCTATCCAATGTCAAGAACAGCCCAAGTCTCACGTCTGATCTGGTCCCTTACCTCAAACAAGCGCTGCTCTTAAAATTATTTCATTGTTTTTAATAAAATCCGGGAGTGGGGTGGGGAGATGTGAGTATTGAACTGGAATGCAAAATGTCAGAAGTTGATCAAGGGTTCCCAGGTGGGGAACAGGTGGACAGGTTAGAACCTGCTTCTCATGGACCTCTGGGGCAGGCAAACAGAACTGTGCATTTGTTCTTGCACATTCTTACCATTCATTGGTTAAGGTCACCCCCTCTGTGAATGAAAGTGGAAGTCTGCTCCCCATGTCTCGGGGCAGACTGTGGTAGGGATGGAGATGTTACCGACAGTCGAAATAACGATGGATGAAGATGGCAGAGAGCTCTCCCAGGACATGGGTAGAATATATCCAGAAAATCTGTTACAAATATCGTCCATCACCACCTATTTATTCCTCTCACTGTTGACAGACATCTGGGCTCAGTTCTGCCTTTAGGTTATTATGAAGAGCACTGCTGTGAAGATTTTGACATTTTTGCATATATTTAAATAGAAAGTCGAATTGCTGCACCATACATTATTTACGTTCCATTCAATTAAAAGTATTAACAGTTCATGATAGTACTTTTAACAGTTTATAGTGTCAGCAGAACTGATTGAGATCCACAGAGGCTTAATTTGATCAGAACTTGAAGTTGTTGGTCTCGTTTTTAGCCATGCCAGCAGGTTGGCAGAGGTGCCCAGTTTTCTGCTCTCAGTATGGTTTTACTTTGCACTTCCCTCATATCTAATGGGGGAAAATCATATTTTCATAAGCTTATAAACCATTTCGGTACCCTCCTTCTTGAGGTTATCTTTAAGTCATTGTGTAAATGTTATAAGATTGCTTTTAGTTTAATGATTTGTAAGAGTTCTTTACATAGTTCACATTTGATCCATTTGCCAATTATACTGTATTGAATTCTGAGAACGGAGAGTTCCTAAATATATCAGGTCCCCCTAAGGAGATCAGGTCTGAATCCTTGGGACCTAAAAGTACTATTTTTTTTATTTATTTATTTTTTTTTTACGGTAAAGAGTTTGCACATGTGACTAAAGATGTTAAGATAAAGACATTATCTTAGATTACCTCGGTGGGTTTTTAATGCAACTGGGCATATCATTTGAAGATGGAATCAGAGGAAAAGTTGGCATATGTACAAGAGATAAGGTGAGGGAATTAGAGCCTGGATAAATGCAGTCTGAAGCAAGAAGAGGCAAAGAGCGCACTCTGCCCAAGGCCTGCTGACACTTTGATTTTGTCCCAATGCTACTAATTTTAGACCTCTGGAATCTAAAACTTTGAAGGAACACGTGTGTGTTATTTTAGTTCACCTGGTTGGTAATAATTTATTAATAGAATAATTTATGTAAATTGCAAATGTTGTATGTACTGATTTGTAATATTTTGATTCTTTTCTTGATGTCTCCCAGCATAGAGATTTGCAGTGTGATTGCAGTCCAGTTCATTACTCTTTCTATATACTGAGTTATGATTTTTCTTGCTATGTGTGTAAAATGTCTCTAACTTCAGAAAGATAACCCCATTTTAAAAATACTTTACCTTTCAAATTTATATCTACCATTTCCAAAGGATCTATGTATCCATATACCATGAGGTAGGGTGCACAGGCTCAGTGGATCTCTGCTCCTGGTTCAGATTCCTTCTGACCAGCATCACGTGTTAAAGCACCTGCCCTTTACCTTCCCTGCTGGAATCTTAAGGGTCTTGGTCATCAATGAGATATTTTGATGCTCTGTTATTGTCCTCTGTCCCATTGTTATAACTGTGCAAACAAACAGATCTGAATTAACACCATGTGTACATTTTCAGGTGTCTCCTCTTGTACTGTTCAAGATTATCAATTTTAATTGCATATAGCTACAGATGTTTTAGTATCATTTCATTGGTTTTCACACATATACAAAAATCAAACAGAGTTTTATTTTAGTTAACTCTACAGAAATATTTGCAGACAACTGGTAAATATAAAAATATATTTTTTGATTCACAAAAGTACCATTTCCTTCCACTTCTTTATGATTTCATTCTTTAATAAAGTATTTGAAAGTTTATTATTTAACTCTAAGCATTTCACATTGCTGCTATTATAAATGCTAATTCAAAATTTCCATTTTTCTTTATATGGCTGGTAAGATATAAGTATAGATTTTAAAATATTGACTTATCATAAATCCCAATGTATACAAAATAGACTTTTTACTGAGTATAAAAATATTTTGTTATTTTGTGTATACATTATATGATGCACTAATAAATTCTTATGATTTCTTCCCAAAATTTATAGACTACCTCTTCTCTCCTCCCTTTTTTTCTTGCTCTGTTTTCCTTTCTTCTTTTCTTCCTACACCTTCCTTTCTTTCTCCCTCCTTCCCTCCTGATTGCCTCTCCTGCCTTACTGATAAGGCTTTCACTACAGCTTGAGTAAAATGCTAAGACTGAATCTTTTATATTCTTCCTTATCTGCGAAGGGAAGAGTGTGACATGCTAACACTAACTCTGAGATTTCCTTAGATTAATTTGTTGGTGCCACTTGACAGAATAAGAATATTTCCTCATAATTATTAATTCTGATGAGAGTGTACACATCACAATTTTTCAGTACTTAGTTCTGCATATTTCCTCACATGGTCATTTACTTTTCTCTCTGTATTATTATGTGCAAATTACATCAACTAATTATCTAAAAGCAAGAAACCTAACTAATGGCACATTATCCTGCTATATATTGCTACATTTATAGTTATATTTGAGCTATGTATTTCAGCAAGGTAGTCTTGTAATTTTCTCTTCCTGTGATATTCTTTTAATATGTTGACCTAAAGGTTATCATGGACCCATAAAACAATTTTTGTCTTATTTTCTTTTTTCGTGTATTCTGGATGTTTATACGACTAAAGTGATTTCTTTCTTAAGTGATTAAGTCTATTAATGAAGCTATTTGATCTGGAATCATATTAAATCAAGGTAATTTATGTATGTAAACAAATTTTTTGTGGACTCAAGAAAGTTATTTTCTTATGTTAATCTAGGCAGGATGTGTTGTTCTGGAAGTTTTATACCTCATGGACTTTGTTTTTATTGCCATAAACTACTTGGTAATAGAACTTTATGTTCTCCAGTGTCTGCACGGCTCATTCCCATTCCGTTTCCAGAGATGGACTGACACTTTCACTTTGCAGTTTTTAAAATTTTATTTTCAATGATTATTATCAAACAGAAACACTGCTATTATAAAATTTGAATCAGTTTTTAAGACTTTAAATTCTGTATGTGCCTTATTATAATTCTATCATCTAAACTTCTGATGTTATCTATCCTATAATCTGAATGCTTAGACAACATTGAATTTCATCATTTCTTTCTGACTAAATATATTTATGTCTGAGTATTCATCTAAGCATGCATTTAGCTGCATCTACATGTGTTTTACAAATACATTCTATTTTTTAACTACACATAGGCTAGACAATGTAAACTCTATTCCTGGAACCCCGTGGACTCAGGAGAGACCCCATTTACCAGAACTGCCCTCTGACATTCTCTCATGACCTAGCACACACAGACCGCAATGTGTGCATGTTTGTGCACAGAAACACACATACATGAAATTTGTCAGTATATTTTACTATTATCCCAGTTATGACTTCCAATTTGGTATGTTGGGGAAATTTTTGAAAGCAAAACAAGAAAAAAAAATGTGTACATGTGGAAATCAAAATTTGATTAGCTCTATTGCCCGGAAGTGCTGTCGTGACACTTCCTACCCAGACTGACAAGGGTCTGGTTTCTGTTGCTGGAGGTTTGTTTTTTCTGTTTTATATGTATGGAACCATATGATTATATATCCTCTCATATGTCTAGCCGTTTTTGTCAAGTATAGTCTCTTTAATTTATCCATGGCATTATTGTGATTAGGCACTTGCCTGTGCTTATGGCTAAGGAATAGTCTATACAATGGGTAAAATCCTATTTTCCTATTCACATGCTGTCATAGTTAGGTTTCTATTGCTGTGATAAAGCTAAAGCAACTCGGGAAGGAAAGAGTTTATTTGGTTTATAAGTCAGGATCAAAACTTTTCATTGAGGGAAGTCAGGGTGGGAACTGAAGCAGGGACCTGGAGGCTGGAGTTGGAGCATTGGTTCTGGAGGGAAGCCAGCTTGCTCCTCATTGTTTCCTCGGGGATTTCTTATATTCCCTATAACCACCTGTCCAGGGATTGCACCACCCACCGTGGGCTGGGCCCTCCCACATCAATCGTTAATCAAGAAAGTGCCCCTGCAGACTTGGCTACTGCAAACTGAGTGAGGCATTTTCTTAGTTCAGGTTACTCTTCCCAGTTGATTCTAGCTTGTATCAAATTGACTACATAGATAGACAGATACATAGAGAGATAGATAGATAGATAGATAGATAGATAGATAGATAGATAGATAGATAGATAGATAGATAGATAGACACATATATGCATAGATGCATAGATAGATA
>NC_034602.1:87080680-87098315 GCF_900095145.1 Mus pahari
AGATAGATAGACACATATATGCATAGATGCATAGATAGATAGATAGATAGATAGATAGATAGATAGATAGATAGATAGATAGATAGATAGATAGATAGATAGATAGATAGTAAAGGGAAAAGAATACTACTGAAGTACTTTTGTATTCTTTCCTGGCATGGAAAGTTGGTAAGTCGAGGTAACTGAAGCTAGCTCTTTGTTTGAAAATATCCCTTAATTTCTAATGAACTAATGCCTTTGAATAGGATCACCAGATCATAAAAGGATGCATTAAGAAAAAATGAGAAAATATAAATTTTCTACTTAATTTTCATTCACCATATATCCTACTCTGTTAATATTTGTGGAACTATTTTTTTTCTTAAACCATATTGTATTTAAATGATCCTCTTTCTTATTTTTTCACACTAATGTCTATTGGCAGTGGGTTTTCATGTATTTTTCTGAAAACTGTAAGTTTTTATTTTGCTTCAAAAATGTAAATAATGCATTATAATCATATTCCTCCCTTCTCTCTTTTACTCTCACCAATTCCTTCCTCCTCCCAAGCCATGCTTATGTGTGGGTGTTTGTGTGTGTGATTATGCATGTATGTGTGCTTGCCTATGTGTGTTTGCACATGCTTGTGCATGTATATGTGTCTGTGTGTGTGTGTTGTGTGTCTACATGCTTATGTGCATGTGAGTGGGTGTGCTTGCTGGTGTGTGGGTGTTTGCCTGTGTTTGTTCTTGCCTGTGTGTTTGCACATGCTTGTGTATGTATACATAAGTAGGAGTGTATCTGCATGCTTATGTGAATGTGGGTGTGTGTCCTTCCCTATGTTTGTGCACATACCTGTGCATGTATGTCATGTGTGTGTGCTCATGCCTTATGCAGGAGCTCAGAGTTGTAGTAGTGTGTTCAGGGTTGCGATGGCTGTGTCACTTTATCCAGACAAGGGTAACCTTACTCACTTTTGAATAGTCTTGATGAATTTCTCAGGTTGACAGGGCTGTGGGATTTTCTGTCTTCAAGCTACTTTAAAGACTTCCCAGTACCACATTATCGTTGAGAATTCTGCTTTAAATTGTATCTTTGTTCCTTCGACGTAATGTGTCTTTTTCTCCTAGCTGTCATCCGAGACTGTCCTTCTGTCTTTGGTTTTCAGCAGTTTGAATAAGATATTCCTGGGGTGGGGGTGGTTGTTTGTTTTGTTTCCATTCATTCTCCTTAGTGTTCTCTCTGTTTCTTTGTGACCGGGTGTCCGATATTAATTTTGGAAAATCTCCAGCCATTCAAACACTTTTTGGTCTGTTTTCATTCTCATTCTTTTAAATATGTCCCATTGCATGTGTGCAACACGAACCACTTACATCAGTTGCTGCCGTATGCTGCCGTTTCTTTCTCTTTTGTTTCTTTGCTCCCTCTGTTCGGTCTTCTGTTTGGGATAATTCTACTTGATTGTCTTCAAGTTCACTGTTTCTCTTCTCTGCTTTGTCAAGGTTAATCGAGAGCCACTTGAAGTCACATCTCATCTAAGACTGTGCTTGCTTGCTTCTGTTCTAGCCATTCCCGACTTCTTGCTCACTCCTGAAGTGATCCCTCGATTCTTACTGGCTTTCTCTCTTTGCTACTAGGGTGCTCGCTGAATCAGTAGTAATACTGTAAAACCTGCTAGCTTGTAGCTTCAATGTAAGCATCATATCTAAATCTTGTTCACTATAGAAAACAGAAGTAAATGAGTTTGTGCTTGTATATCTCTCTGCTCCAGTCCTATAGTATGGGGAGGTTTTGGGTTTGGTTCTCATTTGTGCACCATGATCTTCAGATTTTCTTCCCATTTTACATTGCTTTTAAGACAGGGGCTGGTATCATAGAGGGTGTGATCACACAGCTGCTCCACACTCAGCTTGGGCTCTCCCCTTACAGCATGCCTTAATGTCACCCCAAAAACTCTTTGTCCTCACCGAAGAATCTAAAGTCCACTGTCTCTCAAAGTTTGATATCCTGTTCCAGGCATGGGAAGGAGACCATTTTCTTGTACAAAGGAAGACTAAGCCTTATTCTCAGGCAGGCATTTCGTCAAGGTTGTGAAACGGGGGATTCTCAGGAAGCCTGCTCCAGCCTTGGACTTCGTTCTGAACAGGCTATATGTTGTTTGTTCTTTGCGTGATCGTAGCTGGTTTTCACCAGGTCTCAAAGGAAGATGGTGCTCATTTTCATCCTGACACTTTAAGGCTTTTTCCCATGGGAAAAATGAGAGGAAGGTTCCACTCTGGCCCTCATGTCTCTTCTACAGTGGTTGCCATTCAATGTGGACTTCCCTGTTCTTTCTGAGACTCGCCCCGGGTTTAGATAGTATGTTTTGTAAGCACTTGAAGGCTGTTGAGTATGACATTCCTTGTACTGCAGTTTTAAGTGTTCTATACTGGAAGGGTCTCTGTGCCAGACTAACTTCTGCCCTGTGCTCATAGGTAAATATCCGCCCCAAGTATGTGCTGGCTCGGATCTATCCTTAGACATTCTTATCTTCCTTTAAAGTTCATCTTAGGTAATCAGTTTGGGTCTTCAGTTCTTCAGTAAGGTCCAGAAAAGTCTGTGTGTTTATTAATTGTTCAAAATGTTGTTTCTGTTACTGTTATTTGAAGGGTGGGGAACAATGCTCATCTTCCTACTTCCTATGTGGCAACAGATACTCATTTTCAAGTGTCATTTGCTAAGATGAAAGGAGATGTCATTGTAGCATTAAAGAGATGGGATTTAGAAAAACAGTCTGAAGTTGTTCTAGGCCGACAATAATCAAGTTATATCAAGTCTATAATAGTACAATAAAAAGATAAATGAATGGTTGTTCTATTTTTTGTTATTTTGTTCAATTATGTTATAGGGGAAAAATGTAATCTGACTGATTCTGATGTTTGAGAGACATCAATAAGACTGAAAGACACAAGGGCAGATGCAAAAATTGGATTCTTTGGAACACATCTGACAAAACAAAGGAAGCAAAACCAAAATCATGAATGAAAAGTATTAATCACTTTGTAGGACATGAAAATTTACTACTTCTTCCCATTTCATTTGATTGATTTTGAAATGTTCTTCAACCTTTCCTCCATTATAAATTACGGAAAAAATATTTTGAGAATAAAATTAGAGGACCATAATTCATGTAGAACAAAGGCTTAAAAGATTCCACCATTCAATTATTAAGTTCTCTTTAACCATCAGGGTAATCAGTAACCAATTTAAGAAGTAATTGAAGTTTCATAGAGAGTAGAAAGGCAACCTAATCCAATCATTGGTGGACACTGAATGTGTCACTGCCCAGGGAACAAGGGCTCTCTATCAAATGGTGGTGCAAGTCACAGCAGAGTTTTTGTTAGATTTCTTTAGCCAGCAGAAACATAGACTAAATTCATTTAACTAACAAATATTCAATTTTACATGAATAAATAAGGTGGCCTGGACTTACATCGTACTATTCCTTTTCTTTAGTGCCTTGGTATAAAGGGTTCTTTGCACTAGTGTAACCACACTGCTGTTGTGCAGCAATCTTCCTTCAAAACATCTCAGAGCTAGAATGTGTGGACTTGCCTTTCTCTACCTTGGAGAGAATGCTTTATGGACATGAAGGAAAAGTGTGTCCAGTGCTTTGTTGGGCTGTATCATTTTACATCCAAACTTATTATTTCAAAGGCAATTGTACTGGCTAATTTTGTGTCAACTTGACACAGATGGAGCTATCACAGAGAAAGGAGCTTTAGTTGGGGAAATGCCTCCATGAGATCCAGCTGTGGGGCATTTCCTCAATTAGTGACCAAGGGGGAGAGGCCCCTTGTGGGTGGGACCATCTCTGGGCTGGTAGTCTTGGGTTCTATAAGAGAGCAGGCTGAGCAAGCCAGGGGAAGCAAGCCAGTAAAGAACATCCCTCCATGGCCTCTGCATCAGCTCCTGCTCCCCGATCTGCTTGAGTTCCAGTCCTGACTTCTTTCAGTGATGAACAGCAGTGTGGAAGTGTAAGCTGAATTAACCCTTTCCTCCCCAACTGCTTCTTGGTCATGATGTTTGTGCAGGAATAGAAATCATTATGCCTATACTTAATATTTTAGATGCCTCTAGTATAGAAAACACTTGTGATTATATTGAGTTTATAATAGTTTTCTAACAAAAAGTATTTCTGAGAGATTTTCTGTGTTTCTGTTAATTTTATTTAAAAGTCCCTAATTGTTCTGTGTTTTCTCCTATGAAGGAAATATGGCATTGGTTGAGACTTTCTGCAATACCAGCTTTTGTTTATCTGTATAAATATAATAATTTTTTTCTGTAAGCATGAAAGTATATTCAAGGTGATTATTTTTTCCATCTTCAGCCACCATCATAAACTGAATTGTCACCCGGCAACTGAGATCAGTGGAGGGGCTTTTTAGTAACTTCCATCAAAGAGTCATGAACTCTGACTTCCATGCTGAATCTGGTAGCCCTTGAACCAAGAATGGATTTTGCATTTTGTAATGATTATGAAGCATAATATTTATTTCCAGACACATGAAAACTACCTAGCATTCCTGTCTCAATGCACATAAACACAGTTTTACTCAAATACCACTGTTGTCCTCTGCTGGGAATTCCTAATGGATTACTTTTACAATAGAATAGCCAAGTTGATTAGTTGCCACAGACCTATAAGCCTCCAGTGCCTAGAGCACTTGTTATCTATTCACTTAAAGAATAGTCTCTTGACTTCTGGAACACAAAAGGCATCTCCATCAAGGAATGGAGAGGTGACTCAGTCAGTAAAAACACATCCTGTGAGCATCTGAGCACTTCCTGTGAAAGTCTGAGAACTTCCTCTAAAATTCTGAGCACTTCCTGTAAAAGTCTAGGCAGTTCCTGCAAAAGTCTAAATACTTCCTGTGAAAGTCTAAGCACTTCCTGTGAATGTCTAAACACTTCCTGTGAAAGTCGTAGCACTTCCCATGAAAGTCTGAAGACTGGAGTTCAGGTGCCCAGAATGCACAGAAAAGCCATGCAGTAAGATAATAACCCTTATATCCCAAGTGCTTAGGAGGCAGAGACTCAGGGGATCCCCAGGGCAAGCTGGCTAACTGAACTGAAACTGAGGACTCCCATTCCACAGAGAGACCTTGCCTTAGGGTACAAAATGGAGATTGGTTAGGATTTGGAGCCTCACAGGCACAAGCACACACATGTATACACATGTGCACCTACATAGAGGCAGGTAGCAATTACACCACACAATCACAAAACATTTTTAAAGTATGGAAAGGGTTTCTCATTAAACCAGATGTCTTAGTCAGGGTTTCTATTCCTGCACAAACGTCATGACCAAGAAGCAAGTTGGGGAGGAAAGGGTTTATTCCGCTTACATTTCCATACTGCTGTTGATCACCAAAAGATTCAGGACTGGAACTTAAGCAGGTCAGGAAGCTGATGCAGAGGCCATGGAGGGATGTTCTTTACTGACTTGCCTCCCTTGGCTTGCTCAGCCTGCTTTCTTATAGAATCCAAGACTACCAGCCCAGAGATGGTCCCACCCACAAGGGGCCTTTCCCCCTTGATCACTAATTGAGAAAATACCTTACAACTGAATCTCATGTAGGCATTTTCTCAACTCCAGCTGTGTCAAGTTGACACAAAACTACCCAGTACACCAGACTTGAAGGTTTGTGCCTTTATGGGAGAAGGATCACGAATTGAAGGACACCCTCCTTCACAAATCAGGCTTGAGAATAGCTTGGACTTCAAGAGTCTGTTTACATAAAGGAAGTAATAGCATTTAGATAAATCATGATGAGTAATATTTCAATAAGCAAATACCGTACCTAGTAGTAGTGGTCCAAGAAAATTCCTGTCACTACTTTTACCATAGAATTGTGATATCTTAATTATAATAGATAATTTATGAAAAGAGTTATTCAATCTTTTTATTTACGTTAGGTTAATACTGATACCTCTTCCATAAAACTTTGTGTGAAGCACGATTTTAAAAAGAAACTATATTATCACACAAACTACACATTAAAATCTAAATTGTTTGGATAATTATAATTCACCAAATCTAATTAAGCGTTCTAGTCAGTTCTTTGTAGATTCTCCATAATTTCATATAAGATAAGTTAGAAGGAATTATAGAAGAAAAAAGGAAAACTCATAGGGAAAAATCAAATGAATAGCATTAACTATTATAACACTGGTAATTTTGACAATATCATTTTATTTCTTTGTTGTTGTTTTGTTACTATTATTGTTAGACTGTTCATCAGACTTAAACCAAAGAATTTGAAGTTATTTAATGTCAGTTTTACAGAGACCTAACAAAAACTAAAGATGGTTGTACATGGTACTCTGACTTCTTGTAACACAATTATTACTGAATATGTTTTCCAAAGTCCATTCACACATTCATGTCAACCTAAGACTCTTGAGATTGATCTTATTTTTATTGAAAAACAATTTACATTCAATATATCTTAATGATATTTCCCCACCCTTCTAATTCCTCCCAGATCAGCCTGCCTTCCTACCCACCCAACTTTATGTTCTCCCCCTCTAACAAACAAACAAGCAAAAGACCAAAGAAATGAAAAGAAGTTAATCCACACCTTCCCCCAACATGAAATGAATTAAAAGGACCACAAAAATACCACTGAGTTACTCTTGTGGTGGCCAAGTACTTCTTTGCATGGAGCCTGCCCTGATCTATGGCTTGACATGTATAGTGAGACTCCGTTGGTGAAAACGAATTTTCTTTTGCCAGCAGGGATCAGTGACAAATAGCCTCTTGACTAGAGGTGGAATCTTGTTCCCTCTCTCAAGAAATCACTGGTTTTGACTTCGAAATTTAACAATTTTAGTTTCACTTAACAAACATGATGTGATGTCACCCGAGTCCTGAGCAGAGGCTATGGCCACTGTGACAGTCAGCAAAGACTGAACTGCTTGCTGCTGTAAGATCTGTGAGCAGTGCATTGATGGCAGAGAAGGCCTTTCATCTGCAGAAGAAGCTGCAGAGTGGCAGGTCTGGAAGAAGAGCTGAGCACAGAGTCAGTAAGAAAGACTGATGAAGGACACACAGTGGTTCTCCATCTCCTCTCCCACCACGTCTCCTCACTGTGGCTGCTGCTTAATTTCGAGTTTGCAAACTTGGTGCAGGTTTCTATTATATGTAACTTAAACCAGGAAGGGTACCTAGAGAAGACCTCTGAGAAGCATAGTTTTACCTCAGCCAAGTAGATAGAGTGTATGACTAATGTATTTCTATTTTAAATTGTCTGTGTATTCATCCTCTTACTCTACACACGAGGGAGTTTTTACCATTTTTCAGTCTTTTCGCTCACTGTTCAGGACACCAACCTAAACAACACTGTCCATTCTCCTCAAAGTTCAAACAGTTCCTGGAGCCAAAATATAGGCAATGTCTCAATTCTTAAAAGTACAAATAAAATGCAGGTGAATTAGAACGAACCCAGGAAGCCATTCCGAGCTAGGAGACATCTAAGCTAATAACTGATGAATTGGTGAACGTGATCTTAGGAAAGAAAAAAAAAAACAAAAAAGAAAAAACAAAACAAAACAAACAAACAAACAAACAAAAAACCAGGGACATAAAGCCATGGCCGACAGGTCCAGAGTACAGGGACAGAATGGTGTAGGGAAGGAACTGGAGGCAGGTCAGCACGAGCAGACTCCCGAGTCCCCTGAGGGATGATGATCCACTGACGAACAAAGTCTTTAATGAGTGGTTATGCACATGCAGGTTTTCTTCTTTCCATGCTCCAAACTCAGATAGATAGCATTTCAGTCCTCTGCAAGCTGCTGTGTTTAGAACTTCCTCTGATCTTAGGGGCTGTTTTCATAGGTATTATTGTCTCACAGCAGATGTTTTGGAAATAATTAAGTCTGACAAAAACTGCATCTCATTTAAAATTTTCCATTTCAATGTGTCTAAAAGTATAATATAAACAAGAACATATGTTTAACCAAACTTTTTTTCCTCTTCCCATATCCACTTAGTAACATGTCTTTTCCTTCTGGGTGGTCACCGTTGCAGTATTTGTTTTTAAACAAAAGAAAATATAGGAGGACTCTACTGTAAACTAAGATACAATGGAATTTTGCTTACAGTTTAATTCTTAAAAAAAAAAAAGACCTCAATCATGCATACTTCCTGTGACTATTATTAACAGAGCAAATCTGTGAGTCTAATGATAAACTGCAGTCTCAAAATCTGAAATGTTGATACGTTGGTATGAAAATGAGAAGGTGAATACACTTTACCTGAGAATCAAATGCCCAAGCTAGAAATATTAAAATTGCTCTCCACCAAGTACATGAGGACAAAATGCAAGCAGAGAAAAGGACATGCTTTCTGTTATGGCTGCAATAATTAAGTGCAAAAGAAAAATTGTCATAATAGACATAAAACAATTCAATATTCTTTACAAACTACTATGACATCATTATCTTAGTCTTATATGAAATTGTGTGTGTGTGTGTGCGTGTGCATGTGCATGTGCATGTGTGTGTGCGCGTGTGTGCGCGCATGAGTGTAATTATAATGGTGAAAGCCATCTATGTATTGTGGTAAGCATATAGAGGTCAGAGACCAGTTTTGTTTTTGAAGTCAGTTCTCTCATTTTACCTTGTGACATAGCTGCCAGTGTTTTTGTAACTGCATATTCTAGGCTCCATCCACTTCCTGTCTCATTTTAAGAGTGCCGGGTTATAGATGATTCCACCACATCCTGCTTTCCAAGCGACGTTGTGAGATCCACCTCAGATGGTCAGGCCACAAAAAACATCTTCCCTCCTTGTATTATGTAACTCCCATAGATAAGAATCTTTAGTAGAACTATTTTGTGCCAGATATGAACCATGTTACTTTCCTGCCAGCCTGAGATAATGTCATATAAGTTATTCTCTATCAAAATGGAGAGTTTTTCTTTCAATAGTTAAGGATGTCATTGCCCTCTATACCACTTCTGCTAATACCTTAATCTTAGTCTTGAAAATTTAACAACTAAAGCACAAATTCCCTATAGGTTACAATATTCTCTCTCTCTCTCTCTCTCTCTCTCTCTCTCTCTCTCTCTCTCTCTCTCTCTGTGTGTGTGTGTGTGTGTGTGTGTGAACACAAGACCATTGGTGCTATTAGCACCCACTTTCTTCCCCTCAGAAAGAATGACTCATCTATAAACAAAGATTAATAACACTAAAGTTCTAAGCACATATTTAAAATCTTCAGAAGGCGTCATAGACGTTCCCAGGAATTTGCACAGAAGGATGCTATTAATTGAGAGTTACTTGCATCTGCTTACTCTTGTCATTATAAATGGATTGTTCTAAAGACAATAAGTTAGATATTGTGCAACAAAATGGGCATTGGGGGCAAACAGCAGAAACACGAAAAGACAAATCTACCAGGAAGATGCTTCATTTGTAAATAACACAGCATTTGATTTCGGCTGAACTTTGTAAGCTATTGGGTTGCTCCATATTACATAAAAATGCAAGAGTCTTAAAGACAAATCATGTTTAGAGCACAGAAATATCTTTATTTTTAGCCAAACCTAATCTGTGTAGATTTGCCTAAGGATATTTAACATTAACCATTGCAAGATACACAAAACATTTAAAGTATTGTTTTAGCATGATATGCTAAATGGGATTTTTTTCTCATAATTCACTTAAGTTCAATACATACTATGTATTGCATTATTGCTGCTTCACAACAGATACTTGGTTAGTTTCTGAGACCAACAGTCTTAAGACCCAGATAAAAATGGAAACAGAATGCATTGAAATGTGTTCAGTTTTAGAAGAAAACAGTAATGCAGTCAACCTGTGAAATAGCATGCCTTAAATAGAACTCCAAACAGCATCTGCTGTGGTAGCCGAGAGAACAGACTACTCATTCCACCAGCCATGTTGTAAGCAGAGCTTGTCAGGGAAGGGGGCATTTGGACTTGATATGCCAGGCACAGTATTGCTGTCTAGAGAACACTGGAACATAGCAATATTGTCTTGGAGTTCAAACTCTGTGAAATTCCAGTATAGTCTGTTGAAAGGAAAATTAAAGTTCATATACTTATCTGGAAAATTATGTTATACAATGATAATTAAGAAGAGGTCATGAGTTTGAGAGGAAGTGGGGGAGACATAGGAGGAGATGGATGGAGAGGCTGTAGAAATTATGTAAATGCAGTACACACTTATAGAGTTGTTTAAAAACAACAAAAATTAGTAGAAAAAAAAAAGGTCATTAGCCAGCTTCCTGGTCCAGCTACCTTTTGACATCATCTACAACTTAGTGGACTGCAAAGCAAAAGAGACTTGTATCTTCCTTTTTAAAAAAGCGGGGAAGGGGGGACAATTTTATTAAGTACCTACTGCTTCAGGCTTGGCAAGCATTATGTCATTTAATACATATGTCATGGTATAGACATTATTGTCCCGGTACATTTGATGATGGAGAAACTGAGAAATAGAAAGCCTGTTGCTAGACTTTTACTAAAGGTATCCTGGCTCATTGGTGACCTCATTTGTTTTACTGATGAATAAAACAGTAGCATACACAGTGTCTTACAACAGATCCTCTTTATTTATCTAACAATTCTGTAGGCTGGCAGCCCAGATGTGAAGGAGCCCAGCTGCTCTCCCAAAGCCCAGGGCGTCTTCCAAGCTGGGACCAAGGTGTCGACCCAAGCCGAGGCTAGTGATCTTCCAGTTATAAAAAGTCGATATGTACAGGCCAAGCTCTGACTATGCTCCCAGTGTCCTTGAAAACTGTCAACTAGGGATGGCTATTACCAACAAGAGACCACCCACACTTGGCTGTTGTCTGACCCCCATATACAATTCATCTCATAGTGTTTTCCTTTCTTTCAAATTTGGAAAGGCCGATCTCTATCTTCCAAACTCCTCGGCTGGTTGCTAAGCTATAACACAGTATTACGTAATCACTGAGTGACCACCCCACCCTTTTTCATGACTCCTAGCTTCCTCATATTTCCAGGGCCTTTGCATAGTGAATAGGAGATTGAATAAGACATCTATCCCAGGGCACAGAAATCTTGAAGGCCTTCCCTTACTGTGGTCTTCCTATTGCGAGATACACTCCTCCTTGTCTCAAGGTCCACAGAAGTCTTGCTGATCCCAGCCTCAGCTGTAGCTCACAATCTCATCATCTAAATCAAGTACAGATGTACACCCTTATATATAATTTATTCACATAATTCCCAAGGCAAAATTCTTTTCTGCGGATGTGTAAAAATTAGAGACAAATTCCTATCCCACCATTCCCCCAACATAAAATATTTATGCAAGCATAAGACGGCATTAGAGCACTCTGGTTCCTCAAAATGGGAATGAAAGATGAAAAGCGGTCTCTAATTCGAAGCATGTCTGCGTCCCATCTAGGCAAATGGGAGCATCTCGGTTTGCTTGCAAGGGTTGGGATTAAATCTCTAAGGCTCTTATTTCCACAGAGTCTTTCCTTTTCACCCTTGCTTTAATGAAATGTAGCGCCACCTTTGCGGCTGAGTTATTAGTCTGTTTCCTGCCTGCTGCAGTTTTTTAATTTCTTTTCTTTTCCTTTAATGTCCCTGAGATCCTTGAACACGCTATCTTGGTGCTCTACACACTAAGCTGTACCACCATGCCTTAACTCCATCTTAATTGCCTTCCAACACTCTTGTATTAAAAGGAGTACTTGGAATGGTGCTATTGGAAGGTGGTAAAGTATTTTAATTGATGGTGACTGGTGAGATCCTCTAAGTCATTTTGGAGATATGTCCTTAAAAAGCTTGGGCATTCTGGTCTTTTTCCTTTTTCTGGTGTCAAGCTATGGAGCAAGCCACTTTGCATAAAGGCTCCAAAACAAGAAAGCCAACTGACCATGGACTGAAATCTTTAACATGCGAGCCAAAATAAACCCTTCTCATTATAAATTGATCTCCTTGATAATTCATTAAAATGACAGAAAGCAGACAGACTGATAGCACCTATGAAATTGGACTGTTTTTTTGTTTGTTTGTTTGACAGTATCCTTTCATTTGTTTCTGCCAAATAAAGTTGGCAGTATTTCTGTTTTTTTGTTTTTTGTTTTTTTTTTCTGATACAGTCTATTCAAAGCCTCCATGGACCCTCTGTAAGTATATCCAGTGTTCACTCCATCAGACAAAACTCACATAGAGAAATCATGCCCTCATAACTCCTTTATATTTGGGTCCTCTTCCTAGATACCTACTGGTTTGAGAAGATTGTACAATTCTTATTCATTTGCAACTACCTACATGTGGCTAACTACTTCTAAACAGCAAACAACCAACCTTGTCAGCACCCTTTGGAATTTATTTCTGCTCAGAAAGAAAATCTTAACTGTCCACCAAAGTCTATCAATTCCAAGTTCTGCTTTCCCCATGACTGTAGTACACTGTTTAGTTAAACTTTCTGCCGTTACATAGTGGAGTACCCCACGTTGCATTTTAAAAAAGAGATATGGTAAATAAACTGCCATTGCAGTTGTTACAGGGCATCCCCCAGGAAGACCAGAGAGAGTTTCAGGGAAAACATATGCTGTATTACATGCGAACGCCTGCTTCCATAGTGGAAGCCTATTGACTGTGATTGGTTAGCACCTAGAACTGGACACTGAGTGCTCATACTACAGGTCTCTCAGGGGGCGGGGCGGGGGAGCACAAGAACTGGAGCATGCAGACACACCAGCAGGCCAGTTACCAGCTACTCAAGCTACTTCAGAATTCAGTGTCTTGACATCTAGGAATACTCAAAAGCGTGGTTCATCAGGCTTCTTATGGAGAAGCACAGTGTGCCACCAGGCCATGCCTGCATTGTCTTCTACATAAAACACAAATGAGAAAGAATTAAAGGAAACAGCAGCTGTGGAGGTTTAAATAAGGATGGACTTGTTGGCCATATTTGAGTGCTTGGTCTCCAGTTGGGAAGTATTACATGTGCCTTGTGGTGATGGACTTGGAGGTTTCAAAAGCTTTTGCCCATCTCTGTGTGTTTCTCTGTTTCTGTCTCTGTCTCTGT
Source organism: Mus pahari (assembly GCF_900095145.1). Taxonomy (NCBI): domain Eukaryota; kingdom Metazoa; phylum Chordata; class Mammalia; order Rodentia; family Muridae; genus Mus; species Mus pahari. The sequence goes on from NC_034602.1 coordinate 87,093,737, forward strand.
CTCTCTCTGTCTAGACCATAATGTAAGGTTTCAGCTGTTGTTCTAGAGCCATGACTACCTGTCTGCTGCCCTGCTCCCTGCCGTCCTCTAATGAGCTCATTCTTCTGTAAGTTGCAGTAGTCATATCTTATATAGAATTAGAAAATTAATTATAACATACATTAATTCCAGGGCATGGGCTGCTGGTAAAACAAGCCTGAGTAGGCTTGTGTCTGTCTTCGTTTGTTTGTTGCATTTTGGGTTTTTTCCTTTGTTGTTTTGTTTTGTTTTGTTTTGTTTTGTGAAAAATGTGGAAGACTTTGGGACTTTAGACTAAAAAACCAGTTGCATGCTCTAAGTAGGGCTTAAAGGACCATTCTTGTAGGACCCTGGAAGACAGTCGTGCTACAAGCAATGTGGACTATGGAAGCCTAGGTCAAGAGCTTTCAGAGAAGAACAATCAGCAGCTGGGCTGGTGACCAATAGTGTGACATATTGACAAAGAATGCAGTTATTTTCTGTCTTGTCCTAAAAATTTGACTGAGGCTAAATTGAAATGTTTTGGGGAAATTGTCTTGGTAGAAGAGAGCCCAAGACAGCCTACTATTAATCATGTCACATGATTATTAGTAATCAATATTATACAGATCTTCAATGTAACCGACCAAGCAGAGTAAAAAGAATTATACAATGTACAATTTATGAGGAAAAAGAGCACCAGGAAATTTAATATTGGAGCTAAGACTTGTGCTGAAAGAAATAAGGAAAGATCTGATCTAAAATATAATAAAGGGAGTTTGTGTCCTCCTGGAAAGGCCCCCAACCACTGATTTCCACAAGTGTGAAAGGAAAAGGCTTTAAGAATTCTCAGTTTCTAAAACAAAGGAACAAGTTTATGCAAGAAAGGAAAGCCGTATGCATATGTGTTTCAAGAAGGGAGCCAGGCTCCATCACAAGAATAGCAGAACTGATCTTGGTAGCTGCAGCCACACAGCTCTGACTTTAGACTCATCTGGGATACAAGAGCAAAGGGGATGTGGAATTTTCCTCTGCAGTTAAGGGGAGCCACTGAGGCCAAGACTACGGCAGGGGAGTCCCTGCATGGAGGCTTTGAAAGGCCATTATGTACATGTGTGAAAGTGAAACCCGGGGTGCACTGGAGCCCAGCCCTCAAGAAGTTGGAGGAGCCTGAGCCATGGGATGTCTGCTAGGGAGACACTTGTCTAGGAAATGGAAAGAGCCCAAGAGGGAGAAGTATGTTGCAGTTAGCAAAGCTTGAATGAAGAGCTCTCTCAGCCCTTTGACATTGGACACAGAGGTACAGTATTTGGAGTTTGCCCTGCAGAGGTAGAGTATTTCTGTTTGTTTGTTTGTTTGGTTGGTTGGTTGGTTGGTTGGTTGCTTCATTGGTTTGGTTGTTGGTTTTGTTTTTGCTTTGGCCCAGCATTTCCTCAGTATGATCCTGTTCCTCTCTTTTGGAATGATAATGCATATTCTTTACATTATGTAATTTTCATTTTGATATTACAGAGGGTTAGAGAATAACAGAACAGAATTGAAAGATTTTTTTTTTCCCTGAAGTGTCAGAAAAGATTTTGGACTTTTCCACTCTGTTGAGACTGAAGGAATTTTCAAGTTGAACCAAATAATTTTGCCTCATGATATGGGCTTATGGTTCTGGGGAGTGAGCCATGGAACATGGTGGTGCGAGTGTGGATCACCCTCATAGGCTCAGATGTTTGAATGCTTAGACCCCAGTTCTTGTTTGTAGGTTGAGATGTAAGCTCTCAGCTACTGCTCCAGCACTAAGCCTGCCTGCCTGCCTGCTGCCGCTATGGTAATGGCTTTAACCCCCTGGAACTGTGAGTCCCAAATTAAATACTTTCTTTTATAAATTTCCTTAATGTTTTTATCACAACAATAGAAGAGTAAGACAGTAGGTTAACAGTAGCCTTAAAAATATATAGCTTGAGCCCTGGCGTGGTGGTGCATGCCTTTAATCCCAGCACTTGGGAGGCAGAGGCAGGCGGATTTCTGAGTTCTAGGCCAGCCTGGTCTACGAATTGAGTTCCAGGACAGCCAGAGCTACACAGAGAAACCCTGTCTCAAAAAATATATATATATATATATATATATATATATATATATATATATGGATAACTTTATCCAAGCAATTGAAATGATGTTACTTCTTTATTTCCAAACACCACCTTCTTCATTGACCATCCTTTTGGTTAAGAAAAATTTCTAATTCAGAGAAAAATCACTTTTTTGCTTAAAAATATAGATATTTGATATAGAAATGCTTTAGATATACAAACATTACTTATACTACTAATTAGGACCGCTTAGTTAATATTTTTTCCTCACCATCAGTTCAGTAAATAAAGTTGTAATTATGTGCATAAACCAGGAAAATTGAGTTGTCATAGTACTAGGCACCTTCTTAACTCAGGTTTTCACTTAGAATTCTAGTCAAAAAATAATAATCGTAAAGGACTGTGGGATTGAATAGTGGATTTTCTCCTGTGCTGAGGGACAAGCTGAGGACAAGCGTCTGGTATGAGGCCTTATGATGCTGTGTTGTGCCTGTACCCCTTTATGTGACTGCTCAGGCATCATAAGCACATTCTCTCTGGCGTGTGCCTTAAGGTGGCGTCTCCAGCACAGCCCCAAGTTTAGTGCACAAAGAAAAAGGGAAGAACAAGGAAGGAATGGACATTTTCTCTTCAAGAAAATACCTGGAAGTTATAAAGAAGTTCCTCCTGTGCCCGTTTCCTTTTTATATAGACTACTTAAATGTCCCTTCCTAGGTGCAATCTAGTCTGAGTGTCACTCTAGACTGAACAGCCTTCATTTTCTTACTCCTTGGTCAGACCTTAAATCATGGGTATTCAAATGATATCTGAGCATACTACCTTATATCTCTCAGAAAGTTCGATTGCTCAGTGGTTAAGTCACCACAATCTACAAAATTGAGAGCACTCTTGGCTGATTCCATCTGTAGGGTGTGGACTGAAATCCACACATGGCCAGATAATTACAGAAAGTGACCTAAGAAGTGACCTAGAATTTCCCTTAGTATCAAGACCCAAAGCGTGCCCTCCACCCTGCCTGTGAACCACCCCGAAACTCTCATTGAGATATAAAGTGTATGCTGAACAATAATAGATACAACCCAAAATGTTTATTATTGTAGAATTTAAAAAGGGAAATGGAGAGCGGAGGACCACTAACACTCACTGCCACATATTTTATAATTATTACCCAATGTCTTGTTGGCTAACGCTCTGATGGGCAATTCTTACTTATCATTTATGGCTAATCAGAGGAATGTGAATAAAATGCAGAAATATCTCACAGGCTACAAAAATATGAAGTTTTCATTGGAATGCAGGAAAGCAACATTTAAAATACCAGACAAGGATGCAGATGGTAAGGGTCAGAGGTCAATGGGAGCTTTGTGGACATTCTCTGCTTTACAAAGTATTCGACAAACATATTGAGGCATGGATAAATGCAACAAAAAGGTATCAAGCTTCCAGAAAAGCAATGTATGGGAAATGAAAAAAAGGAGATGTGGCCTACCATGTAGGATATGGGCGTGTGACAGTATGTCAGTGGAAGGTACACTTTTACTTAGCACTGATTCAAGCCGTGTAGTCCCATTGCAAGAAACACATTCAATGTGCTAATAGAAGGGGGGATGGTTTTCAAATCATTAAACCGGAACCTCTGCTATCCCTGGAATTACATCCCTCCATAATGACTTGAGAAATCCCAGTTTTCTGTGCTATGGCCATTAGTGTGACTATGGTGATTTAACCAGAGAACGAACAAACTTTCTGAGAGATATAAAATAATATGATCAAATTTCATTTGAGTATGATTTGAGGACTAACCAAGGAGTAAGAACATGAAGGCTGTTCAGTCTAGTGTGAAGCTCAGACTAGATTAATTGTGATAGACCCGGTGGGAAGGTATCTAGAACATGAGGCTACTGATATGGACCAGACAAAGGAGAGTCCCTGATCAATTTCCTGAAATTGAGAGCACTCTTGTCTGATTCCATCTGTAGGGGTATACTGAAATCCACACATGGCTGGATAATTACAGAAAGTGACCTAGAATTTCCCTTAATTTCAAGAGCAGAAGTATGCCCCCTGCCTGCAGACCACTCAGAAACTTTCATTCATCAGACATGATCAGTTCTACTGACTTTGTAGGCGAATAACTTTCCTAAAAAATATAGAAATGCAAATGATGATAGTGTGGTATCCATTTCATCATAGCCTTACTAGATTTTTAAAAAAGAAATATACAGAAATGTTGGCTCTTCTCTGTAATATTTTGGATAATCACCTTCATTAAGTATTTAGAATATTCAAATAGTAAGATTTGGAATAGTAGAATATTTTGCCAACTGATAATTTTTTTCTTTTTCTTTTTTTATTATTTTCTTTATTTACATTTCAAATGCTATCCCGAAAGTTTCCTATACCCCTCCCCCCACCTCTGCTCCCCTACCCACCCACTCCCACTACTTGGCCCAGGCCTTGCCTTGTGCTGGGTCATATAAAGTTTGCAAGACCAAGGGGCC
>NC_034602.1:87101026-87112430 GCF_900095145.1 Mus pahari
AGGTATTTTATATTATTTGTGACTATTGTGAAGGGTGTTGTTTCCCTAATTTCTTTCTCGTCCCATTTGTCNTTTGTGTAGAGGAAGGCCACTGATTTATTTGAGTTAATTTTATATCCAGCTACAGCACTGAAGCTGTTTATCAGGCCAACTGATAATTTAATTGAGCATATTTGAATAATTGTTTAGGACTTGAGGTTTTAGTTCAAAAATTAGCTTTTAAAAATATGTCCTGGGTATGGAACTCAGGTCTTAGGTCTTGTATACTGACTGAGCTACTCATTCACACACACACCCTTATGTATGATTTATATTCACTGAATCTTGAGCTGGACTTTTCATTCAACGGTTTACTGTCATTTGTTTCCTTGAGAGCTGGTTTATTTAATATGCTTTTGTCATATAGTTAGTGAGCTTGAGGAATGAGAAGAGGACACTAGTCACAGCCCAAGCTGGTATTCTTTGCCCTAGAGAACCCTGCATATTAATCACAAGACACACCCGGACACCGAAAGTGAGGAGGAAAAGCAATTCAAATATATTTGTACAAAGCCTTAAAATCTTAGGCTTGGGAGCATCTTGGAGAATATTTTTGAAAAATCTAGCCATCCAAATAAAACTTATTTTTCTGGGATGCAAATGCATAAACAAAACGGTTGCAAAAGTGAGAAAGGCCTGAATCTTTGTTTGCTTCCGCGTTATTTTTAACACTTTGCAATTTTCCAGTAAGTGATTTGAATTGCAATTGGGGAACCAACTGAGTCAACACAATAAATATGACAATTTGATGCTATTTGAGGATATTGGCATTTTATGAAAGAAATTGTCACACAGAGCAAGGGGTGGTTCTGGCTTGGAATGCGTCTACCCCTCCTCCCCACCACCAATAGAGTGATCACTACTGTGTTCTAAGCACTCTGTGGCCAATAGTTCTATCACTATTGTAGCAATTAAAAGTTACTAATTTTTGAGAAATGAATTGACCTTGATGTTTCCAGGTCCTTTCACAACTCCTTGGGAAACAAGGGAATGCTTGTCCAAGTGGCCCAGGGAGGGAATATGCAAATGCATTATGCAAATTTGGTGATGTTTTTACTAATAACTTTTTGGGAGTGAATATGGTTTCACACTATAGCTTTCGCTGGTTCTGCCTCTGCATTAAGCCTCCTACTTCATCACACAGAGGGCTAGGATTATAAGACTGAGCCACAATGCCTGCCTCTCCCAATGGTTTAGATCCAAGGGCATCACTAGAAGCTCATCCCTCTGTTTCCATTTTCCCTATGGAGTCTCACCATGGCAGTTGCCAGATATACTTGCATGTAGTTTTCACCAGAGAAGTCTCTTGGGGATTCCTCACTTTGGGTCAGTGATGCCACCCACATCTCCAAATGACTTTCAAGGATTACATAACAGAAGTTATATGCAAATGTTTGTTATGCAGGTTAATGTCCACATGTGAATCTGACTCTAAAAGAAGAATCATGGAAGTAAAGCAGATTCCATTTTCCAAATGCTCAATTAAAAATCAGACCCAAATAGGTACTGCAATAAGGATTGCTTCCTTTCTATCTCCTCAAACATTCTAGGGTAACATGTGTTAATCACAAGTGATGTATCATAATCTTCTATAATTCCCTTCCTCATCAAGCATTCATATTTTCTCAAAACCTACCTGACAGGTGGCTTCACCATCATACACACTCTTATATACACACCCCATTTAATGAAAGAGTTAGTTTCTCATGCATATTAGCTAAATACAATGTTACAACTTGTATTTATAATAATTTTAAAGACATTATGCAACAATAGGAGGAAATCTAATGTGGTAATACTATTTTGGAAATTTTTAAAGAGCTTTCTTTATAACATTAATTATAAAGAAATTATATGTGTATAATACCATTTATTTATGATTATTACATGCTAATTATAGTGTATAAGACCATTTTATTTATGATTATTCTATTATAATCAGTGGACCTGCTACTTCATGGATAGATAAAACAAGATTTTCCCATGTTAATTATTTTGAAGCTTGTCAGTGAGTCTAGGAAACAAATTGTTTTGTTTTACCTAAAATTATATTTTGAAGTGTTTCTGTATTTATAAAGCCAAATAGAGAAAAGGTTACTTTAGCCACTGGAAGTGACTATATTTCCTTTAAAATGTTGCAGGTGCGGAATTAATTTATGAAATGCAGGTTCCACATAGTTTCTCAAAGATAGTGTACTGGCTGGTTTTGTGTGTCATCTTGACACAAATTATAATCTTCTATAATTCCCTTCTTCATTAAGCATTCATATTTTCTCTGTGATGCTATCACAGAGAAAGGAACCTCAGTTGAGGGAATGCCTCCATGAGACCCAGCTGTTTCTCAACTAGTGATCAAGGCGGGGGAGGACCCAGCCTATTGTGGGTGGTGCTGTCCCTGGCCTGGTAGTCTTGGGTTCTAGAAGAGAGCAAGCTGAGCAAGCCANGGGAAGCAAGCCAGTAAGTAACATCTCTCCATGCCCTCTGCATCAGCTCCTACTTCCTGCCCTGTGTGAGTTCCAGACCTGACTTCCTTTGGTGATGAACAGCAGTGTAGAAGTGTAAGCTGAATAAACCCATTTCCTCCCCAGCTTGCTTCTTGGTCATGATGTTTGTGCAGGAATAGAAACCCTGACTAAGAGAGATAGTAAAAATAATACTTAACAATTCTAACTATCAAAATTTCTATGTCCATGTAGGAGTACAAGATCATTTCTTCCTAATTTTCTACTTTACAATTTGTGCTATGGAAGCAAAGCCATTTAAGCTGCAGTACAAGAGTTATCTAGAAACCACTTGTGTACAGGGTATTCTCCAGGCCTCCCCCTTGTGGGAGGAGGGAGAACGTGCCCACTTCTCTGCTGGAGACATGTGTAAGCTCTGAGTATCAGCCCCAGCCCTGCAGATGCTGCCACTGATAGCCACTGTGCAGTGAAAACAGACACTCATGTGATAACCTCACAACTGAGTCTTGACTCTATTTTCCAGAATCTAAAGCCACATCAGATGAATTCTCCTTTCTTTCATAAGGGAGTACATATTCCCTACCTAACCCATTACAGCCACTGTTGATAAGGCTTGGTGTAAAGACCTCCATATTTGACTTTTCTCTTCAAACGACGGTCTTCTTTACATAAGCTTCCGAGCAACCATTTCTTCCACATATTTATAGAAGGACAGAGAACAGAATTCACTGTTTTCAAATTAATCTTTTTATTTCAAGGTATGTCTAGACATGACCTCGTATGAGATAGCATTGCTTTTATGGATCTCCTTATCATGTAAAACTACAGTGTAATGTCAATCCAGTATCTGAACCTTCATGGAACTAGTCACCCTTTTTAAGTTTTCCACAGTTTACTGAGAAACATAGTTGTTTGTCCATTAGAAGAGGTGCAATTTAATTCTAGCTGTTTTCTTACCTGTGTAGGTAAACCCACAGATTATACTTTGAGTTTGTACAGATGATAATTGTTTTTAGTACTTAATATTTAACTCCATGATCACCACCATCTCAGCAAGACTGGCCCAGGCCAGACCCAGCAGCTTCAGACCAACCAGAGACAGAGGCTGGGTTGGAACCACTCCAGTTTTATCTGTCATTGTTGTGTCTAAAACAGCTGCAGATCACATAGCTGCTGCTCCAGGTTCATAGAACACCAGAAATGACAACTTGCAACCTAACCATGTTGCCGAGACCCAGGAAATATCAATCAAGTAGCTATTTACATAATTCCTTGAGTAGCCATCAAGATATGCCAGAGGCTTTAAACGTTTCACAACTGTACAAGAAACTGATATAGCTCAGGACACCTGGGGATTTTAGCTTATTCTCAGTGTCCCTAAAACCTTCCATTTAAATCACAGGGACCATCACAGGCATCATGGATGCCACTGAAGCTACAGCTTCTAGGGTCAGAGACTTAGTGCCAGCTATTGTCTACACCATACAGCCAGCAACAGCCAGGAGAGGCTTCACATTACCCATGAAGACTCCAGATTCACACCCAAGGCCCTAGTCCAGTGAGATAGAAGCATGTACCCTAAGCATGACAACTGAGGCACACAGGCTTGCATAGGTTGAGTAACTAAGCAGAAATTTGGGGGCTAGTTACAGAGACTGTGCCCAAGGATGACAGCTTACTCTTGTATCCCACTTCTGGAGCCATCTGGGGGACCTCCCTTTCATGTGCTGAATTCCTGGTAGTACAGCCTAGCCCCCAGTAAACCTCGTCTGAGCACTTCATTACCTGCTGTGACTTTAGCATATATAGAACAGGTTGATTTGGTAACATGAAGAGAAGGCAACTTCTGTGCCTGCCAGCCCCAGTATATCCAGAAGCAGCCTATACAGAGAACACAAGAACAGATACTGGAGAAGGGCTTAGATGGTGAAGCTGGCAGAGTTCTCAGGCTATGGAAGAGGATGAGCTAGAGAGGGCCAAATGTACAGAGGCCAAATGTAGAAAGTGTGTGTGTGTGTGTGTGTGTGTGTGTGTGTGTGTGTGTGTGTGTCTNTGTGTGTGTGTGTGTGTGTGTGTGTGTGTGTGTGTGTCTATGTGTTTCTGGGTGTGTGTGTCTATGCACACTCAACCCCATTCTTAGCAACTCACCCTTCCTACTTTCATGTCATTTCATTTGTGTTCATGCATGTCCTGTGAACCTTAGAGTTCCTTGCATGACCATGAGAGGAGGGTAATTTACTTCACAGAGAGTAGCTTCCCAGTCAATGTCCATACCACTGCAGACCATGACTCTTCCTCTCCCAGCAACCTCTAACTGGCTGTATCTCCTCAGAGACGAATGGGCCTCACAAGTCTTTACCCCATCCATGATGGAATGTTGGATCCATTTGTGTGTTTCTTGATTCTGGCAGTGATGTTCTATGTGCAGGACCACACAGAACAAAATGATGAACAGTTTATACTTTTTTTTTCTCTTTTTAATCTCAGAAAATATATCCACATATTTTTGAGTAATTTTGAACCAGAATTGCTATTTTCTTTGGCCTCTTCTTAGCCAGCAAACTAGTCACCTTGAATTCTAACATGTTTGTGATGTATGGGTGACTAGTAAGCATGGGTCCTCTATTTGGTGGGCTACATTTTTAGCAGAAGGAGCTGCACCCCTTCAGGCTGTTTTCCTGACATACTTTTAAAGGGAGAATCTTGGAGCAGTCAAATCATAGTTTGGTGTGGAAAGGAAGTATGAGAGAAGATATTAAAATCAATGGAAACACTGTGGGCCACATTACCTTGGCAATCTGACAGAACAGATTCAACAGAATAAAAAGTGGTTCTTTGCACCACTGGAGTGTATACACAATAGCCCAGCACAGTTTGACTTTCAGATTAATGACACTATAAAGACAAATTACCACCTAGACACTTTATTACTTTTCAAATATGAACTCTTTTAAAAAACTAAAGTCTAATTATGGGTAATCGTTCTCCTGTGAATATTAGTAAAAGTTTGACCAAGCCTGAATTATGCTTCACACAACCTTTTTAAGTCAAATGAAACAAAAAACAAACCTCAGCCGATTATAGTAACAGGGTAGGAGGTTCGCAAATATACGATACATTTTGACAGCTGCTTTTTACTGGAATTCTATCAAGACAATCACTGAAATATTTTAAATGCTTACAATGAGAGAATGCTAAATTTATAACTGTGCCTCAGTCGCTGGACATCCTGGAAATGGAGAGTGCTTTTGTGGTTGCTAACATGCTTCTAATTCTTGAAGCCAGCCATATTCTTCAATCCAGGTCCCCAGTGATCAGTGCTCAATATTGACTTTAAATTGAATTTTTCAATTTTTAAAATGTCTATATCATTTCAACAGAAAAACTTGTACCTCTGGCATACTTGATGAGTACCATGAAGAAATAAGATATGCATAAATCATCAACATAGAATAAATTTATTAGAAAATAAAATTCCCAGACTTATAACTTTTACAAAATGCCGTAAAGAAGGTCTAAGTGGAAATGGGCAATGCTAAGTCTTGACCCTGTCATTGACATAAAATGCCCTGTCTTCTGTTCAGTAGGGAGAAAATGTGTAAGATCCATGAGTTATGTGAGATGCACATATACATAGCAGTGTAGCTAACCTCAGTTTCCTTCTGGTGGTCCTTATTGCCATTGTATGGTTTACTTTTTTATTTAAAATAAAGTTAAATTGAAAAAAACATCTTTTTTTCTGTTTCTTTGTCACCTTTGGCCCCTGCTCTGGCCACCTTGTTGGGTTCTAGACCTACAGAGAAGCGTCTGCATTTCAGGCTTCCTCTGCTCCCATCGTCTTCTCTTGGCACTCTTTCCTGGAGCATCAAATCACCTCCTGAAATCACTTCACAGGATCCCGAGGAAGGGCAAGAAAATCCACTTTATAGAAGTGTGAGTTCCAGTGTGCCGAATCTGTGTATGGCTTGGGTCCAAGAACCCTAACGAGGCACATCAAGAAAATGAAGAAAGGGCAGACACATATACACAGAAACATTTGGACTGGGTGGTCTAGGCTCTCTGATGGAGAAGCTACCACACCTGGACGCTCAGTGTGCTTATTATACACAGTAGGACAGGTGGCAAAGTTATTACATGCAGATATGTTAGGAACACAAAGGTCCTTGCCCTCACAGATAAACACTAAGGGAACCCAGAAAGTTAAACACACAAGCTTCTCTCTTCAATAGGAGAAATGTGTAACCTGGTTTTCCACACAGAAGGCTGTGAATGGTGATGGTTAGTAGCCTGATAATTTGTGTGATCTCTAGGGCCAGGCCATGTCTGGCTCCCAAAAGCCATGCTGGAGGTGGCTAATAGTCTAGGTGACTTTTGTATTATCTTTATGGCCAGGAGTTCCCCCGAGCTCCCACAACCAGGACTATGGCTAATGACCCAAATGACCTCTATGCTATGGGTATGACTGAGATCACAGGTGCTTAAGCTGACACATGTAGCTTATCTCTGGAAACCATTTTCATGAAAGAAGTGATTTGTTCTCTGAGGAGAGTCAATGTAATTATGTCTTCTTGTGCACAGTGGATTGTGTTGAACCAGAAATTTTTTTCCCAAAGTTTGAGCCAACCATGGCTACTGAGTCACGTTGATGAGGTTTCCACTTGCCTCACACATAGCTTACCCTGCCAGCACTGGTAGCCACAGAGCCCCCACACTGAAAGACTAGGAGGTACTTATACAGCAGAATGAAGATGCAAGTGCAGCTAATTTTGGTAGGAAGAGCCTCTTGAAGAAGACAGTCCTCAAGCAAGTAACATGCAGGTGGCATTAAACTTTCTTGGATATCTGTTCTTCTCTTTTAGGGACAGAGACTTTAAAACAATTGTATTAAAAATATATTATTATCATAATCTTTCCCCTACCTCATCCAACTCTTCCCAGATCTTTCTATCCCTCCACCAAAAGAAAAAAAATAAAAACAAAAATAATAATAACCAATAACACAACTTACTCATGTCATCAAACATGGAGAAATTGAGCTGGTACCCAACTAGAAGCCTTACTCCTACTGAGTATTATTTATGGCTTGGTAAAGTACTTTGCATGCTAAGGAGAAAGCTAAGGTTTGATATCATGAGCTGTGAATCCTGTAACACAACAGAAACCTGCCTACAAAATATCTCAGTGGGCATTTTTGCTCACACTATGAACATTCTCACTAGGAACAGAGAAGAGCTTTGCCATCTCACTGAGTGTCAGCTGGGCAAAGCTTTACCACTCCAATAATTCTAAGGTATAGGAGTAAGGACATGGCCATGCCAGTGTCAACAGCAGACATCCACTGCGGAGTGTCCTTGCTCCCTATAGTAGACCCTTTCTGCATAGTTGTTTTTCATTATTGTTAGAGCCCCAGTGTTAAGTACTGTATGAGAAAAGGCTTGAAATATTTAAAATGTTAGTTCTAGCTGAATTCCACTCTCTGACTCTGACCATCACTGTCCAGGAGTCCCCATAACAATAGACACTTGCCTCTGCTTCATCACATCTGAAGACAAACAGAACTCCTCCCCGAGTCTCAGTTCTTCCAGGAAGCTTCTGCACAACACATTAGGAAAAGCTATGATTCCCTCCAACTATGCTGTGTTTAGGCCATTGGCCCTAAACTGTCATTCCAACACTCCCCAGGGGGTGGGATCTTGCATTTCTAGAAAATCACCACAGGTGCTAGTGTTCAGAAGAGCGTGCTTTGGAAGTCCATACTGTTGGATTTGATTAACTCTAGAAAACAACACAAAGAAGGGTTTCTCCGAATCAGTCATGAATACTCCAAAGGCCAATGGCATGGCTCTCTCTCCTTTTATATGCACTATTAGTGCTCAGATACAGTTAGACAACCAATAAGTCATTGGTGCTGCAAAGCCAAGCTCATAAGCAGGGAGGCTACACAGAAATAGACCTGTAGCCTTACAGTATAACTTCAGTTACTCGTTTTATGTGTTTTCCTGATCACCATTTGGGAATTAAGTAATATTTCCCATTATATCTGGCTATTTGGAGATGAAATTACATATAGTGACATATACCATGTGTCATGGTTTGTATATTCTTGGACCAGGGAGTGGCACCATTTGGAGGTGTGGCCTTGTTGGAATAGGTGTGACCTGGTTGGAGTAGGTGTGTCACTGTGGGTATGGGCTTAAGACCCTCACCCTAGTTGCCTGGAAGTCAGACTTTCACTAGCAGCCTTCAGATGAAGATGTAGAACTCAACTCTGCTTGCACCATGCCTGCTGGATGCTGCCCTGCTCCCACCTTGATGATAATGGACTGAACCTCTGAACCTGTAAGCCAGCCCCAATGAAATGTTTTCTATAAGACTTGCCTTGGTCATGGTGTCTGTTCACAGCAGTAAAACCCTAACTAAGACACCATGCATACATATATATTTTGATTGAGCATGTATACACATGTGAATATGTAGTGACATAGTGTAAAATACTGGTCTCATTGGCTAATGAATATGAAAACCTTAGTAAGTGCATACTACGCTCTGTTTTAGTAGAACCAAGGATAAATTTGGTTGAAAATTCAGTTGTTACTTCCCCCTTCTTCTCTTCCTCTTGCTCTTCTTCCTCCTCCTTCTCCTCCCTCTCCTCTTCCTCCTTCTCCTCCCACTCCTCTTCTTCCTTCTTCTCTTTCACCTTCATTTCTTCCCCTCTTTATCTCCCTCTCCAATCTTTCTCTCCACCCACCATTCTCTTCACACCGTTAAGGACATACATTATATTGTCCATTTTATACAGATGGGAGTCAAGGAGGTCTGGAAGAAGAGAAAACACCATGGAGAGAGGACAGGATGATATATAAGAGGTTTCTAAAACAAAAATTTCTGTGGTAGCTAGCAAGTCTTTGTTTATTAAAAGTGGTTTAAGGCTAGACAATATGTTCTTGGGTTTTCAAAGGGTTGGTTTTCATTGGAATAGGCAAGGCTTTAAATTAAGTGTGGTTGGCTTAACACAAACATCTAATACATTCTCCATCTCCTGTATCTGCCGTCTTGGGAACAGTGCCAAGTCATTTGAGGGCTGCTAAAATACAGCTCTTGAATAATGATTTAACACATAGAATGAAGTTATTTTTCCATCTGGAGATTTAGACATATGGGTAAGTTAAAATACTAAGAGATTTGGGTTATGAAAAACCCAAATTCTAGGAAGCAAACATGAAAAGCTTTGATGTGTATCGTAATGAACAATTGGCCTTATTGTGGCCAGTACTTAGCAGGAATGGGTGCAAGAGTCCAACACAACTGGGATGCCACGTCCTTTCTTACCACTGCACTCACGAAAGGTCAGCACGCCTCTCTGAGCATCGTCTTCCTAGTCTGGAGTGCCTCACACACCCACAGATGGACTTAGCCCTCAGTTGGTGCCTTAGGAAAAGAGTAACATGGCAATTTTTAATGCACTGGTTGTTTCAGTTAGAATTTTGCCCAGTTTAGTTAATTTAATAACTTCATTAATTGGAGCCTGGGTTCACAATGATTAAAAATTACTTGTAGGAACCGATTTTGTTACTCTTTTCATACATTTCACTCTCTTTAAACTTCAAGCAAAACACTGGGATATACCATACCATGTGTGATCAGGTTCCTGACACACTTATCGTTAAATGGTTTATTTCTGTCTCTGCTTCTGAGATAAGTGAATAGAAAAGTACAGAACAAAAAGGGTTTACCCAGGAAAATAATCTTCAGGGAGCAGATTGGAGATGGGTATATTTCACATGACTGTGTTTTTAACTCTGCCCATAGTTCTCCATTGATAGACTTTTTAGGCTTTGCGTAGGCAACTGTAGTGTGGGTTCCCAGCTTATACGACACGGGTGCAGCTTCCCAGTCATACGTGGAAGACTTTATCTGACAGCAGATGTCCTGGTCCTCTGGCTCTTACAATCTCTCTTCCTTTGATCCCACAATGCTACCGGAGCCTTAGTTGTATAGATGTGGCAATTTGGAAACCTCATGGTCAGGTGGCCTCTGCATTTTGAGCAACCAAGGCTTTCTGCATTGGTCTCTATCTACTGCAAAAAGGAGCGAGTTTAATACAGAGGGAGAGGTCTACTTACCCAAGGGTACTGTGAAGGGGATCGTTTCATGATTTCTTTGTCGGTGTGCTTGGCCTTGGTGTACAGAAAGGCTTCAGATTCTATTGAGTTGGTTTTTACCCTGTAATTGAATGAAATGTTAATCATTTTTGTAAGGATTTTGTGGAATTCTTGGGATCTTTTATGTCTAATATCATGCCATCTAAAATGGGGATGATTTGACCTCGCCTTTCCCTATTTGCATCCTTTCCATTATCTACTTTGTCTTATTGTTGTAGCTTGTTCTCTAAGCACTGTATGGAAAAGGAGTGGAGCAGCCTTTCTTACACTTGAATTTAAACAGGATGCTTTGACTTTTTTCTTTATTCAAGGTTATGTTGGCTGTGCATTTTTCATCTACTCCCTTTAGTCTCTTGACAAATGTTCCCTCCAGACCTTCTCTCTCTATGATTTTTATCATAAACGTATGTTTGACTTTGGTCAAAAGTCTTTTCTGATTTATTGAGATGATCATGTAATTTTCACTTTAAGTTCATTCATATGATGTATTACATTTAATGTATATCGAACCCTCTACCATTTCCAGGAAAAAAATTGACTTGATCCGGATCTTATTTATATATGTTAGTATCCATTTTGCAAGTATTTCTTTGTGAATTGATGTATCAGTATTCATCAGCAATACTGGCTTATAGTTTGGGGCCTTTTAAAGTAAATTCATTTTAGTCTTGGAGAATTCTGGCCTCATAGAAGAAAATAGAATATACTTCCTACGTCTCTTCTTAGTTTAGTTTTTTTTTT
>NC_034602.1:87112441-87177393 GCF_900095145.1 Mus pahari
ATTTTTTGGCCAGGCAGTGGTGACAAACACCTTTAATCCCAGCACTTGGGAGGCAAAGGCAGTCAGATTTATGAGTTCGAGGCCCGCCTGGTCTACAGAGTGACTTCCAGGACAGTCAGAGCTACACAGAGACACCATGTCTCAGGAAAAAAAAAAAAAGAAGGAAGTATTTGTTGTAAGTTGTTGAAAATCTGATAGAATTCCATAGTGAATCCATCAGGCCTTTTTGCTTAGTTGGAAATCTTTTATCACAGTTTCACTTTTCATATGTGTTATGTGTTTGTTTCAACTGTTGATCTCTCCTTTTTCTAATGGTGATTTAGGTGAATATAAAAAATTCTTTGAGATCTTATAATTTAATAAACTATAGTTTTTTAAAAAAACTATTCGCTCATATATTTTCAATTTCTTTGGTATCTATTTATTGTAATGTTTCCCTGCTCATTTCTGATTCTATTAATTGGATCCTTTCTATCTTTCCTTTGATTAATTGGCCTGAGGGTCTGTTGTTCTCATTTATCTTCTCAAAGACCCAACTCTTGAATCAGTTGATTCTTTCCATTATTTTCTTATTTCTATTTTATTGATTCTCTGATTTTTATTATTTCTTCTTGACATATACTGGATTTGGATTGCTCTTGTTTTTCCAAATTCTTGAGCTGCATCATAAAGTCAGTTACTCTTGCTTTTTCTGAGTTTTTAATGTAGGAATTTGACACTTTAAATTCCCCTCTCAGGGTGGCTTTTAATGTTTCCCAGAGATTCTCATTGTGTTGGGTTTTCATTTTCATTTAGTTCCAGACATTTTTTTATTCCTTTTTAAATTTCTCCTTTGTTCGGTTCTGTCTTGTCTTGTTTAATTTCCATGAGTTTGTGTAATTAGTAGTAATTAATTTGCTCTCAATTTTTAGTTTTATTTTATTCTGTCAGATAAGAGACAGAGTTATTTGAGTTTTTCTGAATTTGTTAAGATTTGTTTTAGTTCCCTGGACAGGGGTTCTTTTTTAGAAGCCCCATGGCTTCTGAATAGAATATGTATTCTGTAGTATTGGGGTACAGTGTTCTGAGATATCTGGAATGTCTATTTGATGCACAGTGCCATTTTACTCTAATGTGTTTCTGTTTCTTGTTTGTCCATATGATCTGTGTCCTAGAGAAACCATCTAATTTTGCTAAATTGAAGTGAATATGTTTCTTTTTTATTAGATATTTTCTTTATTTACATTTCAAATGTTATCCCCTTTCCTGGTTTCCCCTCCAAAAACCCCCTATCTCCTCCACTCTCCTCCCCCCCCCCCCCGCTCACCAACCCACAAATCCTGCTTCCTGGCCCTGGCATTTCTCTACACTGGGACATCAAACATTACAGGACTAAAGGCCTACCCTCCCATTGATGACCGGCTCGGCCATCCTCTGCTACATATGCGGCTGGAGCCATGAGTCCCACCATATGTTTTCTTTGGCTGGTGGTTTAGTCCTTGGGAGCTCTGGGGGGTACTTGTTAGTTCATATTGTTGTTCCTCCTGTAGGGCCGCATATATTCAGCTCACTGGATCCTTTTTCTGGCTCCTTCATTGGGGACCCTGTGCCCAGTCCACTGGTTGGCTGAGAGCATCCATCCACCTCTGTATTTGCCAGACTCTGGCAGAGCCTCTCAGGAGACAGCTATATCAGGCTCCTGTCAGTAAGCGCTTGTTGGCATCCACAGTAGTGTCTGGGTCTGTTAACTGTGTATAAGATGAATCCCCAGGTGGGACAGTCTCTGGATGGCCTTTCCTTCAGTCCCTGCTCCACACCTTGTCTCTGTAATTCCTCCAGTAGTTATTTTGTTCCCTCTTGTAAGAAGAACCGAAGTATCCACTCTTTTATAAGCCCAGAAACACACTTCATATGACATTGGGTGGGCCAGAGTTCAGTACATATGTGCTTAGTAGTATTAATATCTTCATTATTAAATGTTCTCTTTGCTTGAATGAATGGCAACTCTTTATCACCTCTGATTAGTTCTAATTTGTTTTCTACTTTGTCATATACCAGAATAAAAACTCCTATTTGTTGCCTGATGACAGTTGTGAGGAAGTTTTGGGGTTTAGTATTTTAATTTTAAGGTGGCTTTTTTTTTTTGCATTTTTTAATGGTCAACACAAAAGTGTATTTGTTCCTTAATCTGTTCAACTAACTTTTGCCTTGATTGAAAAAATAAGCTCATTAATATTTAAAATTATAATATATAGGCTTGTATTGAGTGTCATGTGTTGTTTTGCTGTATAATATTCTTATTTTTTATTTCAGTAATCATAACTTTATTTATTTCCTTCATGTATTGTCTTGACTTTGGCTATTCGTATTACTGTCTCATCCCAAATTGTTGCTTCTAGTATTCTTTGTAGGAATATTTTGGTTGACATGAATTCTTTTGTCCTACTTAAATAATGGGAAGCTGTATTTCTCCTTCACCTATGGCAGATAGTTTTGCTGGGTATTATAGTCTAGGTAAGCAGTCATGTTCTTTTAGACATGAAGTGCATTGCTTTAGATTCTTCTGATATTTAAATTTTCCAGTGAAAAAAAATCAGTTGGTTTTTTTATATAAAAATTTAATTACAACATTTCTTCAACCCTGTTTCTCCCTCCAAACTCTCTCATGTACTTTTCTCCATGTCCTTTCATATTTATGACCTTTTAAAAGACTGTGTGTGTGTGTGTCCCTAAATATAACCTTTTCAATTGGTTCAGTGCTACCTACCTGTATATTTGCTTTCAGTGCTGTTTGCTCTGGATAACCAATAGATGTACTCTTCCCTGGGGAAGGTCACCTCTCACATTCTCAGGTTTGCTCAACGGTTATTTTGATGGGTTTTCTTTCATTTGTATCTCATGGTTTCCCTCTTGATGTATTCAGTATGCTCTCTTTGTCCTGTATCTTTAACTTTTTTTAAAACTGTAATATGTCATGGAAAGCCTCTTACCTGATCCTGTGCATTTGGTGTTCTGTGTGCATCCTGTAGTGCAGATGTGTCTTGCACTAATTTGGGGAAGTTTTCTTCTACGATCTTGTTGAAGGTCTCATTTATGTCATTGACCTGGCACTCTTCTCCTCCTCCTGTGCCAGTGGTTCTCAACCTTCCTAATGCTTCAACCAAGTGTTTTCTCACATATAAGCCTCTGGTAGAAGGAAACTTTACATTTTTAGTGACTGCATCCTAACTACCTTTTAATAAACCATGTTCCTCATTTTATTTTGAGTTTTCTAACTGATTGTAGATGTCATTATTGTTTTCAGAAAGGAAAATGTTACTTTATAAGTCTCCTTTTCTTTTATTAAAATGAAAAATAAATTTGAAATGAGCAGTAATGAGGAATAAATTAGCTAATATGACATTCTTATACACAACAGAGCCCTAATGATACACGTGAAGAATTACAATGATTACAGCAAACTAGAGGGATTCAGATAACTCATTATGCTGATAAAACAGAAGTACAGTTATTGAAACCCAATAATAAGCACATGATTGGTAAAGAGGGAGGGAAAGTAATAAGTATTTTTAAGTGGCTTTGCAAAACCTTACTTTGTGCAGCTGCCTTAGAGGATTCACAGATCTGACACAAGCCTTGGGATGAAGGCTGATGAGTGAAGATCTCACAGTTAGTGATATTACTACATGCAGAAAAGATGAGTAGAAACCTATAAAATTCCACACGGTAACCCTATCACAAACCTGTAATTCTAGCATGAAGAATGCTGAAGTATGAAGATTCCAAGCTCAAGGTCACCCTTGCACCCCCCCACACACACACACACACGGGGAGGGAAGCCTACATCTTCAAAGGGGGGATGGGCAGAGGAATTTAAATAGAGGGAAAGTTGAACTAAATTACCTCCGATTATGACCAACATGTGATTGAAGTGCACTAAAATCTGAGTTATCCTTATATATTTACCAAAATACAGGGAACAGCAATAAGGAACAAGGTTGTTTTAAAAATATCAATAAAAATATAAGCTTCCTCAAATAGCCAGCAAATAAAACACATAGATACAATCAGTATGATTTGATAAAATGAATGACTTGACATTTTAGTAAGTTTTATGTAAAATTTTTAGGTAAGATAACCATAATGTTACCTCACACTGGACTTTATTTTTTTATATGTGGCTGAAATTATCCAATAGGATAGTCACTAATGGCCAGTTACAAATATTAAAATTTTAATTTAATGAAAATATAATTCATTTTACTTTTTGCCTCTGTAGTGATTTGAATGAAAATGGAGCTCATAGGTTCATATATATATAATGCTTGGTCACCAGGGAGTGGCCCTGCTTAAGCAAGGTTACAAGGTGTGGCCCTGTTAGTGAAAGTGAGTATCTAGGGGTAGCTCTCAAGAGGAAAACCAGGCCCAACATCTCTGTATCTTCTTATTGCCTGTGGATCTGGATGTAGAATTCTCAGCAACTTTACTAGCACCATGTCTACCTATGTGTTGCCATGTTCCTCACCACTGAAGCTTTGAACAAGCTCCAATTTAAATGCTTTATTTAGTAAGCAGTGCCATGGTCATGATGTCTATTCATAGCAAGAGAACATTGACCAAGGCGACCACTTTACCACTGAATAGGAACTCAAATATTATTTTATTAGAAAATGCTATGATCTCTGCTTCACACCATTGATTCAAAACCTTCGAAGGAATCAAGAAAATCTTTAAAGTATTTATTGACTTGATCTCATAAGTACATTGAGATTTCCGAATGAGTTCCAATGAGATTTTAGACTAAATGAAATGCATATTATTGTAGGAGCATCTACTGGTCTGTCGATGGTACACATGCAGTGTACATCTTGAACCATATACCTAAAGAAAACTGGTCTTTTCTTCTCCAGTAGCCATCAGTTGCCAAAATTTGGCAGTCTAGATCTTGAACAGGTCTTGTGCATGCAGTCTCTGAATTCTTGTGTGCAATAGCTCTGTTATGTCTAAGAAATGCCCTTTTAGTGAATATGTCAATTTCCTCTACAACTTAAATATTTTTGTCCCCTCCTCCACCATGATCCTTGAGCTCTTGGGTTTGGGAGTGTGATACAAATGTCCCATTTAGAGCCTAGTATTCCACCGTCTCTTTTTTATTCGATGATTGTTGTCCAGTTGTGGGTGTATACTAATTACTATCTCCTGCATATAGAATCTTTTTTTTTTTTGCTGAGGTTTGAGGAATGTTGTAATTTATGGATGTAAATATCACCATATCTTTCAGATCCATAGCATCTTGAATTCTCTGTTTTCTATGACTCAAGTATGTAATGTCTTCAGCAGTAAGGTCTTGTGTCAACTTCTGAAAAGTATTCAAGAGCAATGACAATAGCCTGTAATGTTTTATGGGCCAGTCTATGGAACAGTACTGACAAATAACTTGAGCAGTAGTATGTCATATCTGGTACTAAGATTTTAATTTGACAGCATTTATTATTATGACAGGAATTTTCTCCCCATTATAAGGTAACTATATTTAAACACACACACACACACACACACACACACACACACACACACAATCTTAGGCTTCTACAGTAGTAAATTTCTGCATTTTTCAAGTCTTTAGTAAAAAGCAATTGGTTATAAAATACCACATGGCCAGCCTAGAAGCATACATATAAGTAACATGCAGACTGAGCAGACACAGAACCAGCACACTGGTTTCCTCTCAGTTTTTCACTTCCACCAACAATGGGTGAGTGTTCACAATCCCCACATCTATGTCATCTTTAGTTGTATTTTTTTTAAATCTATCTTATTCTGACTGGAGTAAGATAAAATCTTGAAGTATTTTGCATTTTCTTTCTGGCTAGGTATATTGAATATTTTATAAAAGCTATTTCTCAGATGTTTGTATTTCCTCTTTTGAGAACTCTCATTTAAGCTGCATTTTATTTTTATTAAACATGGCTTGTTTTCTTGGTGCTTAATTTTCTTGAGTTCTTTGTATATTCTAGACAATAACCCTCTGCCACATGTGTACCTGATTAAGATTTTTTTTTCTAGCCGGGCATGGTGGTGCACGCCTTTAATCCCAGCACTCAGGAGGCCAAGGCAGGTGGATTTCTGAGTTCGAGGCCAGCCTGGTCTACAAAGTGAGTTCCAGGACAGCCAGGGCTACACAGAGAAACACTGTCTCAAAAAAAAGATTTTTTTTCTATCTGTATACTTTGCCTTTTTGCCTGCATAATGGTGTCCTTTTCTGTACAAAATTGTCTTTGGTTCTTAAGGTCTTATTTGTTAACTTGGTTTTGGTACCCGTGCTACCAAGGTTTGTTTAGAAAGAGCTTCCTGGTGCCTGTGTGCTGAAGCGTATTCTTATTTTTTGAATTGTGTAAACAGAAAGCTGTAATAATCTACTTTAATGCTGTATGTAGCTATCCAGTTTGAACAT
This sequence comes from Mus pahari, assembly GCF_900095145.1. Taxonomy (NCBI): domain Eukaryota; kingdom Metazoa; phylum Chordata; class Mammalia; order Rodentia; family Muridae; genus Mus; species Mus pahari. Next base: position 87,118,875 of record NC_034602.1, read on the forward strand.
ACCACTTGTTGAAGATGCTGTCATTTCATCCCAATGTGTCTTGTTGGCTTCTTTGTCAAAAATCGAGTAGCCTTAAGAGTATGGGCCCATACATGGGTCTTCAATTCTGTCTAACTAATCCACGTGCCTATTTTATGCAGTCCAATGTTGGTTTTGTTACTATCACTTAAAATCAGGGCTCGTGTTTCCTTTGTAGCATTTTTTATTATTAAGGATTGTTTTGGCTATCCTGGGTCTTTTGTATTTCCCTATGAATTTTAAGATTATTTTTCCAGTTTCTGTGAAGAGTTACATTTTAATTTTGATGAGGACTCCACTGAATATGTAGATTCTTCTTGACAGGATGCCTATTTTCATACCTGTCAATCCGTGCGCATGGGCGATCTTTCATCTGCTGGGTTTTCAAGTTCTTTATTCAATGTCTTCACATTTTTGGATATCTTCCAAAATTTTTGAAATTGTTGTAAATAAGATTGTTTCCCTGACTTATTTCTCAGAATTTGTCATTAGTATGTAGAAAAGATACCTATTCTTAGTTCTTTAATTTTGTATTTTGCAAGTTTTCTAGGAGAACCTTTATGTGTGGAGACAGGCGATCCAGGATGTCTGGTATCCCTTGGAGGTAAGAAGTCAGAGTCCTCCAGGCAGAATGATACTTTCTCAGAGACTCAGAGAAGGGAGAGCACAGAAAAAAGAAAAAAACCCTGCTTAAGGGATGAGAAGAAACAGACTCTACCTAATGGAAGAGGAAGGAGATTCCAGGGAGCAGGAACAGGCACTATCGGGTAAGGTGGGGTATGGGTGATGTGTGATTCAGGAAAGCGATATTCCAGACATGCCAGGTAGGCTTATAGAATAGGAAAGAGAAGCCCTATCTAGTGTTGAGGGGAAAGGGATTCCAGGAGAAGCTGGGCAGTGGGTAATGTTTACATAATGGCAGAAGGATAATTATATCCTCTATAAACTAATGAGCCTGTATTTATTGTCCAACTAGAAAAACACTGAATTTTGAGTTTCTAAGCTGATTTTCATAATATTAAAAGAACAGACAAAAATTGGAGCTATGGTTTTGGTAACTTATTACCAGTAGTAGATTATCCACACTCTAAAAACATGGGATTTTTTCAGGCTAGATCCAAATGTCCTGACTACCTACCACTTGGACATAAATATTTGGGAAACACGTTTTTGTAGGATGGGATCACGTTTATTCAAGGCCAACTTGGAAGAAAACAGAGGGACTAGCTCTTCCAACTCTGTCTTCTCTGTTTCAGTTTTGGAAACTGTGTTTCAGGGTGAAACGAGGCGGGGGGGGGGGGCTGTGTGAAGGCGTCATCAGATAGCGTGTGCCTTGCTCCTGAACGTTGCAATGGATTGCAGCACTTAAACCGTCTCTAGCTAGTTACTAAGAAAAGGTGTTCTACATCCCATCTGGGTTCTACAAATATAGATAAAGGTTCTCTTCAGCCAGAGGAATAGGAAGCAACAGAAAGCAAGAGGAATATTCAGAGATGTGGAAAGGACAATTGCTAATGTCTCCATGACAAAAAGGTATCCATGAATATATGGCATACTTCATGGACCTTCATCAATAAAGTCAGTAATTTTTCTCTACCATTATGCTTCTGATATATCTCCTGTGAACTGAGGTTTGTAAACAGAAAATTATCTTGTCAGTCATCGCTAGAGAAAAATAGTTGGCAAGATGGTAGACTGCCCAGTAAATTAATTTATGTTAGTTATTAAATCTTTCTGTGTTCCAAATCACTCCTGTGAATTACTAAGCATAATTGTGTGCTTTCGGGTGATTATTTTCAGAGGAAATCATGGCAAATGAATCAGTTGCCCCTTGTAGGTTGTCTGTGTGTTCAGCTCCAGTTCCCAACAGTCAGTCATGACATCAACCAAGAGAAGGACTCAGGAAAGCAAAACATGACAATTGTTGAAATTAAGCTAGACAAACTTACTGCATAAGAGATTTGTGCCTCGTCTCACAAGACTGGGTCATGTGGGATCTCAAGCCCGTTTTGCCCAAAGCACTCTTGGTTTTCTCACATTCTGGTGCCTATGAAGTTAAATAGAAATGCAATCCTTATGTCTTTCAGTCATTTCAGCTAATTCAGGAAAACAATATTTTGCAAGCATGTTTTGATGTCAGAGAAACATGGTTTTTGTCTCTTTTAAGCCATTTAGTTGTTGTTGTTACAGGAAGTCACAAATTAGCATACAGGACAGAATATTATATTTTCAAAACATGATTTAAGCCATCAGAATTAACCCTAAAACTTCTTTAAGAAAGTCTGCTTCTCTCACTGAAATTAGTCTTATCATAACAACTTGACTTGTTTTACAAGAAACTAGGTGCTGACTTATAAGTGTGAGAAGAGGGAGTAGTAACTAATCTATCTATCTATCTATCTATCTATCTATCTATCTATCTATCTATCTACTATCTATCTATCTATATATATAATGCAATGGGATAGAGGAGGTTAGGAATACTTATGAATATTCTTCTTGAGGTCTGGCATTCAAAAATATATGATTTTGATGTGGCTAATTTTAGTTGTGGTTTATGTGATTATCTCATTGTTTATTTTTTACCTCTTATTTTCATTGTGCCCTATTTCATCATTAAAGGACCAAGAACTTTCCCATACATGCCTCTAACCGGCACCATCAGCTGCCATGTTGTCAGCTCATCAGTAGCCATCTGCGAGTGTGCTGGGCATTCCCCACCACCTGAGATGCTCGCTCCCAGATGTGCTCCACTCCTGCTGCCATGCCAAACACTCTTTGATATTTGAAACCTCCGCTGTGTAGGGAAAGTTCTGGGAAAATGATCAGCCTTTAAGAGGAACCCCCAGCAAGGCGCTCCTCCCTCTCCTTTCCCCCATCCTCCTAAGTACACTTGGGAGAGTGTGTACCACATCTAGCTTGGCTTCCTTAACGTGTAAGCATTCACTGCCCACTAATGACAATGAATTCAATAATTAAGAGATATGGTGTAATTTAAATATATAAAAATGTGATAATATCACAGTATAGTCCTTCCATTATCAAACTGTGTGAAGTTCAGTAATGCCTTTCTATGGAAACCTCTCATTAAGCCCAGGTGAGGATCTAGAAACACCTCTATTTAATCACCAAACCCTTTTAAAGGTAATGGTGTTAACCTGATTGTGTTTTTAAAAGCTGTATGAAATGATGTGCAATACAATAAGTCAGGCCTTGGCACAATCTCTTATATAACCTGCACATTAATATTCAAATAATATTTTCAAATTCACACATACACTCAGCAGTAAGGGCATAATTGAGACCAAATCTTTGGGGCTTCCAGCCTCCTGTCTGTTATTTTACTCAGTACAGGTCACTCCAGATCTTACGGGAGAACTCACAACCTGTTAGAGTGGATAAAAGTGTACCAGTGATTGCAATATAGTTTAGTAAAGATTTCTTTTAGCAAACCTATAAGGAAGAATGCAAGACTCAATAACAAGACAACTGGATGAGTAGCGGAACCACAGTCTCATTGAACGGGAGTCAGGTGAAACTCGAGCCAAGGAGACTTCCTTTTACGCTGCATCTAACTGTCTCACACTAATCTAACACCTTCTAGAGGTGCAATTTGATTTTTCTGTTAGCCACATTAAAAAAGAAGCTCAGGAAAATCAATTTTATTGTATTCCACATTCAAAATATAATATATATGCTGTTAACAGTTGAAAATATTTTATTCAGACTCCATATTTATATTTTCAAAATGTCGTTATGGAAAAAGCTCATTACAAAGTTGATCATCTTCTAACCATTTAAAGTGTGCACTTCAGCTAGGCCTTTGTGTTACTATAGCAAAGTGTCTCACTGTTTTAGAGACACACAACTGCTTCAGGTTGCACGAAGCACAATGGCCTTCGCATCCAGGTCTTTCCGAACACTCACATGGTGAAAGGAACGCAAAGGCAAAGATCACATGCTGACTCATGGTGATGAGCAAAGGGGAAATGGGGCAGAATGCTATGTGAGACCTATTTGTAAAGGCCTTCATTGTGCTCATGAGGGAGGAGGCCCAGTGACCGGCTCACCCTATGTCACCCTAGTGCATTAGTCATTTTTCCAGCATGAGTTTGGAGGGTACATTTACATTGTCTTCTGGAGATTTAAAGCATCCAGGAGGCAGCCATCTCTGTCACTTGTCCTGATAGCTTTTAATCTTGTTAATCTCAACTCCTCAGCCCATGAATGAACAATTCCCTAGTCTTTCTCCCTTCATACCTAAAAGTTACTGTCCTACTATGTCACCTATCTACATTTTACTGCTCTGTGCACTTCATTCTGTTGGAATTGCACACATACTCTGTGACGACTTTATGTTATTCCTAAAACTCTATCCATGGTGTTTCCCTCTGGAAAATGTCATGTTCAACACACTGTCCACTCCTCAGTGGCCACCTGGTTGCTTCAGTGTCCTGGCTACTGTAAGAAATAATGCTATAGAGACAGTTTCTTGTTCAGTTGTAATAATACCCTAAAACCCTGTTTTCAGCATATGACTCCTTTCTTAGTAATTATCATTTTAAAGTATAAAGTCCATTGTTTTCTGATATTAGTAGACACCTATTCTTTTTTAGTTACTCCTAACTTCCACTGAGGAACAAAACCTTATTTGGACTCATTGTTTCAGAGGTTTAGTGTGTGGTTTTCTGGCCCTGCTACTATTAGGCTTATGTAAAAGCAGAAACACTTTGCTTAAACTTTATAAAATATAAATTTATTATTGAAGATTATAGTATAGGTAAACCATTGTGGTGACTTGGATGAAAATGGGCCCCATCATCTTGCATGTTTGAAAGCTTAGTCCACAGTTTGTGCAACTATTTGGAAATGATGTGGACATGGGGCTTTGTTGGAGTAGATGTTGTCTTACTGGTGAAGGTATATTATTGGGGGGTGGACTTTGACATTTCAAAATCAGTGCTCCCAGAGACTAAGTCACCAACCAAAGAGTACGCATGGAGGAACCCATGTCTCCAGCCGCATATGTAGCAGAGGATGGACTTGTCTGGCATCAATGGAACGAGAGACCCTTGGTCTTGTGAGGGCTCAATGCCCCAGTGGAGGGGAATGCCAGGGCAGTGAGGTGGTAGTGGGTGGGTGGGGGAGCACCCTTATAGAAGCAGGGAGAGGGGGAATGGGACAGGGGGTTCCTGGAGGGGAAACCAAGAAAGGAGATAATATTTGAAATGTAAATAAATAAAATATCCAATAGTAATAATAATAATAAAATTATAATATAGCACATGATTTCTTACTCTCTCTCTTTTTATCTGTCTCTGTCCTCTCTCTCTCTCTCTCTCTCTCTCTCTCTCTCTCTCTCTCTCTCTCTGCCTCTGTCTCTGTCTCTGATTGGGAGGTAAAGCCCTCAGCTACTGGTACAGCACCATGAATGTCTGCTTCCAGCCAGGATGCTCATGGACTTACCCTCTGAAACTTTACATTAGCTCCCAATAGAATGTTTTCTCTTATAAGTTGTTTTAGTCATGCCATCTCTTCACAGCAATAAAATGGTATCTAAGATAGAAGTTGGCACAAGGGGCTGTGATAGGCCTGACCATGCTGTTTCTTGGCAGAAGGTAGAAATTGACACTTTAGATTAGGAAAATGATTTAATTCTGTAAGAAAAGCTTAATGGGAGATCCTGGTAGGAACAGAGAAAGCAGTAGTGCTTGGTGCTATGCAACTATGTAGGCCCAACTCAAGAGCTATAGAAAAAGACAGGGTCCTATTGGCTTGACTTAGAGACTGTTCTTGCAATATTCTGTCAAGGAATGTTGCTGCTGCCCTTGTCCTAAAAATCGACTTGAGGCTAAATTAAAGATTTTTTGAATTAATGTCATCGGCAGAGAACATTTCAAGAACATTTCAAGTATTCATTTGTATACAGACCTATAATGAAAGGAGAACACAGCACAAAAAGAAGTACAAAATGTACAGTCTGGGGAGCAAAGGACTACCAGGAAATGTGCTGGTGGAGCCAAGTCCTGTGCTCAAGATGATGAGAACTTCAAAGAAAAGTCCAGTCCTAAATGAAATAAAAGGTGTGGCAACCCCAGAGCAAGACTCCAACCAAGGAATCCCACAACCTGTGAAGGGAAGGGGCTGAAGGGATTCCTTAGGCCTAAACAGCAAAGGAAAGCTCATGCAAATGTAACTCAAGAAGGGAGCCAGGTTCCAGCCTCAGGAAGCTGAAGAGCTTGGCAGCGACAGCCATCTGGTTCTGCCTTCAGTGTCAAGAAGAATACAGAAAAGAAGTTGTGCATCTTCCTGTGGGATTTACCTTAACATACTGAGGCCACGTGTGTGTCAGGGCAGTCCCTGCACCGTGGCCTGGAGAGGCCACTGCATGAAGCTAGGAAAGTGAAGATTGTATTGTATTGGGGACCCCAGGATGTTGGAGATGCCAGAGTCATGAGTTGCCTCCCAAGAAGAGCCCGTAGCAGGTCTGGAACTAGCCCAAGAGGTAAGTATGTAGCAGTCGACAAAGTTGGAAAGAGTTGTAGATCTGAAGAGGGATTTGACATCAGACTTGGAGATGCAGGATCTGGAGTTTTCTTTGTTGGGTTTCAGTCTTGCTTTGGCCCATTATTTCCTCACTATGTCCCCTTTTTTCTTACTTTTTTTGGGAATGGTAATAAATATTCTATGCAATTGTGTATTGGAAATATTTAATCTGCTTTTTTATTTTGGTTTTACAGGAGGTTACAGTTAAAACAGAGTCTCAGAAGAAGTTTTGAAATTGTAAACAGTGTTGAAATTGTGAAGGACTGTGGAGACTTTTGAAGTTGAATATATTTTGCATTATTATACAACTATGGGGACCAGGAAGTATAATGCGGCAGTTTAACTGAGAATGTCCCCATGGGTTTATATGTTTAGTATGCTTGAATTCTCAGTCTCCAGTTAGTGGAACTGTTTGAGAAGGATTGGGAGGTTTGGCTATACTGGAGTAAACGTGAACTCACTGGCCAAGGCACGTCCCTGGAGGTTGGGGGACGAGCTTTGAGGTTTCAAATTTCATGCCAACTCTACCCCCCTTTCTCTCTGCTGCTTATGCTTGTAGGATATAATGTTCTTGGCTACTGCTCCATTACCATTCCTGTCTGCATCCATCCTTGATCATGGACTTAAACCCTCTGAAAATATAAGCAAGCCCAGAATTAAATGCACGTTTTAAAAGTTGTCTTGGTAAAGGAGTTTCTTCATACCGAGGAAACCGTGATTAAGATAACCATTGTCCGCCTCTTTCCTTTCTCTAACTCTTCTCATGTAGTCTAATCCCCCTGTTCTCTTTCAAACCCATTTACTCTTTCTCTTTAATTGTTTTGTCATATATATGTGTATGCACATACATACACACTCACACACATTACTCAGTTCATATAATGCTATCTGTATATATGCTTTTAGGGCAGACCATTTGGTTTTGGAGATGTTAATTTTTCTCCAAGTAATTGAAAGAATAGAAAACTAATTATATTAAGCTTTGAAAATCAGAGTAAATTACTTTTAGACACACTCGTGATTCCCAAGGATATGAACTGAAGGACAGTGCCTTATAGATGGGGTGGTGTTCAGCACTTCTGATAGAGCAATGCCCCTTCCCTCAATAAGGCTCAATATTCCGAACTGTTCCCTCAAAATATATCAACTTACTTAGAAGACAGCACAGATTGGGAGGAGGAGGACGAGGAGGAGGAAGAGGAGGAGGAGGAGGAGGAGGAGGAGGAAGAGGAGGAGGAAGAGGGGAAGGAGGAGGAGGAGGAAGAAGAGACAAGTATAAAACACTCTAACACTCCGTTTTCCTGTCTAAAGAGGCAAATATTTCAAATAAAATTATTCTTATAATAATTTGATATGTGTAGCAAATGTGGGACAATCTCATGAATTGTAACATAGGATATGGTTTAGGGTAACTATAAATTCAGAACTAACACACATATCTTTCAGATGTGAAATAGTTGACATATGCTGTATTATATTGTGCCCTACAAACTTTAGATGACAAAGAAACCCTAGAAACAGGATCAGAAACTAACCAAAGACATTTATTTAATGCTTGAAAAGTTGAGTTACTTAAATGCAATTCAAAACCACGTGCTTAGCCTTTAGCTGGAAAATGTCATTTTAAAACTGCCTTTCAATAAAGTCCCAACTGCCTTCTTAGCCAAGGTCAGAGGTCGAAGCATGATGTATTGATGCCATACTTCTTGGCTGGAACTGTATTGTTTGCTTTGCTTTCTTGTTCATTTGCTTTGTCCATGTGTGAACCTGTGTTAGTTTATGTGCACCTCATGTGTGCAGGAGCCAACAGAGGCCAGAGGACGGCAGGAGAATGCCTGCATTTGGAGTCACAGCATTTGTAAGCAGCCATGCAGGTGATTGGATCTGAGCCCAGGTCCTTTGCAAGAGCAGTGAGTGCTCTGAGCACTAAGCCCCCAGGCCACTCCAGTGACTAAATTTTAAGGAGGGACTCAGATACATTAATGATCATTCATTCAAAAAGTTTATGGTAGTGAGTCCTTACATTTCCCTGACTGGTCACTTTTTTTTTTTTTTTTTTTTTTGCACTTGTAAACATATACATGCTTAGGCATCTTGGCACTTTAGTTGATGTATCTTGTTAATATATAAATCTGTGTTGCTTTGACAAAATATCTGTGTAGCTCTATTTAAGCGTGGAAGGATTTATTTTGGTTCGCACTGTTTTAGAGGTTCCAGTACCTGATGCTCACCTCTGCTGATTCTAAGCTTCCATGCAGGTAGAATATCATGGCAGAGGGAGTGTGGGGCAGAAGTTTCTGATGTTCCAGACAGGCAGTGAGTCAGAGGATTCAGGAAGATATTCAGCCTCCATGGTCACACCCCTAGTAACTCATTTCTTCCCACAAGGCACAATCTTAATGTTTCCAGATCTTCCCAAAGTAGTGACAACAACATTCACCACACGAAGCTGTGGAGACATTCCGCATTTTAAATTTTAAACCATTGCAATAAGTCTACAGGGTAATGCAAACTTTGTGATCTCCAGAGGGTAGAGTTGAGTTTCAGATTGTAGGCACATTTCTCCGTCGTGACATCCTCCCTCTCCGATGTGCTGCAGGAGCCCTGACATTACTGCACGTAGATAGCAGCAAACAGTGAAAACAAGGAAGATGGCCTGCCTGAGTAGGCTGTGAACAATTTAACGCTGCTAGTACTAAGTAGGAGCGGGACATTGCATTTTATTTCATTAGATATCAATTTTAATATGGTATGCATAAGTTAAAGTTTCTAGGTATTTATGAAATTATTTTCCTTTTTCAATATTGATACTGAGATGTTGTGTCAAACAAATTAATTTAGCTTTAAAATTTCTTCTGTAGATGTGTATGGTGACTACTATAAAACATATGTTTTCAGAGTTCATTGGTCACTAATCCGAGTTTTGTCTGAAGAAGGAACTTGGCATTCATAGATCATAATGTCGAGTGGCCTCTGTGAGAACACTCATGGTCAAAAGCGACAGCGTTTTACCCTAAAAGACCAATCAGAGCAGTATGATATTGATCAGTATTTAAAGTTATTTTCCTATAGAATATTACCATAATGTCATGGAGAACTGTTCAACTTAATTTTCCTTGAAAACAGATTTTTTTCTCACATGATATATCCTGTTTATGATTCCCCTCCCACTCCTCCCAATTCCTCCCCACCGCCCCTCCCCTCTGGATCGACTCCCTTTCTGTCTCTCGTTAGAAAAGATCAGGCTTCTAGTAGATAATATTAAAATATAATCCAACAAAACAAAAATTACATCAAAGCTGGACAGGACAAACCAACAGAAGGAAAAGGGCCTAGGATAAGGCCCCAAAATCCTAGGCCTTCTTATTGGCACTCTCAGAAATCCCCTAAATGTACTAAACTGGAAGCTGTAATACTTAAGCAGGGGACATGGCACGAGTATGTGCAGGCCCTGTGCACACTGCCTCAGTCTCTGGAGTTCATACGGGTTTTGCTCATGTTGGTCTACAGGGCATGGTGTGCTCTATCCGCTCTGGCTGTTACACTCCTTCCTTTTCTACCTGCTTCCCTGAGCTTTAGGGGAGGCAAGGATTTGATGGAGGCATCCCATTCAGAGCTGAGTGAGCCAGGATCTTTCACTCTGCATGAAGTCCGGCTCTGGGTCTCTATATCTGTTGCCATCTATTGGGGGAAGCTTCTCTGACGATGGCTGAGCAAAGTAGTGATCTATGAGTACAGCGCTTTGAATTCAGTTGTTTACTCCATAATGCCCTTAATGTGTTCCCCATTTTGACTTGACTTTGAACTTCAGAGTAGAGGTCTTTGGCGTAAGCCGATTCATATTCAGCCACAGTGTATTTGCTTAAGTGTACAGTGACCCGTTCTATCTCTTCATGAAGCAAGCACTTCAAAGGTAGCTAGCCCTACATCCCATGTTCTACGCATGGTTGACATTAGTTAATGTGATTTCTCAAGCATCTCTTACATTCTGCACACTTAGGAATAAAATGCCTGAGAGGGCCTGGATTCTGAGAGCCAGTTCCTGGTTAGAGTCCATTCTTATTTTTCATTTGTGGTTCAGTCTTAATGTGGTTACCGTCCATCATCAAGTGATTTACAATCACATGGACGGCGCGCTGGCTTCTGCCTCTCATGTGCATTATAAATTCATATGCACACCTTCCAGATGCAGGGAAACACAGAGACATTTTCATAATGGATTATTCAGACAATTTGTCGGGGAGATCCAAAGTGAAACCAGCTTTTACATATGGCATCCATAGCGAGAATGTTATTTTATAGTAAGTCCTCAGATGAAGCAAAGATGTCCTTGACAAAGGCAAAAAAAAAAAAAGCCAACAATCTATATATAGCTCAAGCTGTCGAATTTAGAGCAAACCTTTGCCTCTGACCACATTTACTGCAGAATTCTCCTCACTAATTGCAGGCTACTCCTGCTTTGCATGGAGACATCTGCACTGTGGCACACCCTATAATTATATGGGAAGGGATCACTCATGCTTCTGTTGATAGTGTATTATAACCAAATCCTTTGGGTGGGAACAGGAAAAAAAAAAAAAACGAATTGTTTCAATCCACAGAACAAATAGCACAACTTTTTGGGAAGTAAGGCTGTCCGCAGAATAAACCATATACATGCTGTATAATGATGTTTTATACTGCCTCCTGTAGATTCTGTGGAAGAGAGAAGAGAGAAGAGAAAGAGGATGTCCCCCCATCACATCAACTCCTCCAGCACATTTGAAAGGAGCCGTATGCACCACCTCCCTAGTGCAAGCCCTTAACACCTCCAGATAATTTGTTGGGGGGGGGGGGAATCCCTTGCAAAAGCCCCTAGACCTGTTGTATATTGTGTGGCCTCTCCATCCTGAATTGTAAGCATTGATGCATAGTCCTAACTCTGCCTCACGCCAAGGCGCATCCTCTTCTAACTTCCGATATACATTCTCTGCAAACTCTCAGGACTCCCACCCCCTATCGGACTGGCATCCAGTCCCTTTCCTAACTTCCCTCACCTTCTCCTTCATCTGGACAGCCTCCCACAGCATGGCACCTTCCCCAGTACAGTGTATCCTCCTGTGACTGTTTGAGTTCAAACTCTTCTATTCCATGGAGAGTGACACAAGAACTCAGTCTTGATTACTTCACCTGTAAACTGGGTATAATGTTAGCATTCACATCATAGAATTTTCATGAAGCTTTAAGATGAAAATGAATGCAAACCATAATAGCATCTGGCACATCAGTATGGACTCAGAAATTAACAGCTTTTCTAAAGCTATCTATTTCATTGTTGTTGTCTCTAGTCTGTGGACACACAGGGAATCCTCTGAATCCTTCTCAGGGAAGGGTTTGCTAGCTGCCCATGTTTGAATCACATTTAAAATTTCCATACAGACAGACTGGTCTCAATATCTATTATCTTTGTGTCTATATCTGTTTGATTAAATTCCTTCAGAGTTCTCTGAGTAAGTGAATGTTAACCTACTCTTCAGTGGGATGAATAATCCTGTCCCCTACTTTATTCCTAGCTCTACAAAGTTCAAATTTATGCTAAAGCTTAAATTAAGTGTGAGCTTACTTTAAAACAATGTCTTGGCACACACAATTAGTTAAGAATCCTGAGATGAGATCTGGGGCTTACAATGAGCCTTTAATCCGTTAACTGTTGTCTTTCTTAGGAGATGAGAGGGCAGAGATGAGAGCTTAAAGACGGAGAGGGAGACTGTGCAACATGTCTACATGCCAGGCAGCATTCGAGATCTCAGGCAGCCACAAGAAGCCAGGGGGAAGTGGGATGTCTTTATATGGAAATCCTCCAGAAGGAACTGCCTCTTCCCAAATCTTTTTTCAGATTGCTGGCCACAAGAAATGTGGGACCATGAACTTCCGCTTTGTTAGAAAAAGCAGTTTGTGGTCATTTGCTATAGCAGCCACTGAAAACAAATATGTAGACATACTTCTGTCTCACAAACCTCCCTTGAGTCCCCAGCTGTGTGGTGAGCCTGTCACAGCAGCCTGACACAGTGGTTCTTGTTCTGAACCTTCACCAGAATGGGCTGTCCGCTCAATGCTGTTCTTAGCCTCCTCTTCTGTCGTCTTGACAAGCTAAGTCCATCCCCACGGCAGTGCAGACTTTGCAAGGATGTAAACCTAACCTTACACATTTTTACAGAGCATAGTAATTTCAGTACTAGGGGTTAATAAATGATCATGGAGTCCTCCAAATTGATCCTGAACTTTTGGAATGATGTGTAGAAAGCTCTTTAAGTGTCTGCATGGAAAAAAAAAACTTAGCTAAACTGTGATTGCCCTTCACCAACATATTTCTAATATATAAATTTAATATTTAGAGTGATACTTCTTAAGTGACATATATGTATACTTACTTCTTAAGTATATATGTACATATATATATATATATATATATATATATATATATATATATTATATGTATATATTACATATCCACTATATGTAGCTATTGTATAAAATTTGGTTTGGCATGTATACCTTATTATCAGAGATAGTAATAATGGTTTCTCATATTAGTCTTCTACCCAGTAGATGAAAACATTTGCATGCCTTTAAACATTAACCTGATGTTGCCACCTACCTATTATGGTGAAGTATAAGGGACATTTCACTTGATTATTAATAATTAGTCCTTTAAAGACTAGAGTCAAGTCCGTGGCCTTGGTCTCTGACAGTCTGGTTAGTTTCACCATTTTCGAGCTACAGTCCGTCTTTTTCACCGTAGGTGACTGACTGTGGTCACTTACAGAAACGACCTCCCAGCACCATAACCACTGGGTCCGCTTTGTGTTGGGGAAGTGGCGGGAAGAGAAGCTGCCACACTGGGTAATAAGTTGAGAAGGCATCAAACCCTTGAGGTTTAGAAGACTGCTCCTGGTGCAAACTGAAAGACTGAAAGTCCATCTCCAGGAACAGACATGAAGGGTGGCAGATGTAAAAGCACAACAGAACACATAAAAAGAAGAGAAATTAGGCAAATGAATGGCTAAATAAGAATACAATGGGAGGTCATAAATATGAAAAATGCAAGATGAGGAGATGTAGGATTGAAGAAGTATTTTGTTGCTGTTATCTTAAGTTTAATGATTATGATTTTGAAAGAAATTGAAACATTACTCTTAAGTACTACGTTAAATCTATAGCCTAATATTTTAGAATGATTAGATTATGCTGTTATCTTATTGTTTCCCATTCATTCATTCATTCATTCATTCATTCATTCTTTTACTTTGCATCCTGGTCACTGATACCCATCCTGGTCCTCCCCTCACACAGTTCCTCTCCCTATGCCTCCTCCCATTCTTCTCTGACCAGGTGGAGGGCCCCTGAGTATCCCCCCACCCTGGAAAATCAAGTTTCTGCAGAGTTAGGCACATCCTCTCCCACTGAGGCCAGACAAGACAGCCCAGTTAGGGTGATGGATTCCACAGATGGGCAACAGCTATAGGGACATCTCCCACTCCAGCTTCTAGCAGACCCACATGAGGACCAAGCTGCACATCTGCTACGTATGTGCAGGAGGCCTAGGTCCAGCCTGTGTATGCTCTTTGATTGTTGGTTCAGTCTCTGAGAGCTCCAAGGGTCCAGATTAGTTGACTCTGTTGGTTGAATTAGTATTTTGGTTGAAGGCAATCTGAATGACAAAGGGTTATGTGAAAGACCGCAAGATTCGAGAGTGGAAGGCAAAGTCCTTTCTTAATGAAAAGGAGGGAAAAATATTCATACATTCGAAGCTTCTAAAACTTAAGTTTGGAAAAGTGGTAAAAAATTATGTGTCTATGATCTTTGCCCAGTCAGAGGACCAGAGGATCAGAGCTGGCATGAACTGCCTTTTCATCTTGGATTTTGATCCCTACTTATGTGTCACAGCCTTTTGGGCAGGCACAGGAACTGCCTCCCCTGAGACTATAAGTTGGGTAGATACACTGGCCCTATTTAAGACAGTGGCAGATGTTCTCAGGGAGGCTTGCAGCATACAGAAGGCTAGTACTATGCATAAAATGAGTCCCTCCCACATCCTGTGATTGACAAAGAAGAGCTGCCCAGATGCTGGGTTACATGAGGAGGAGGAGGAGGAGCAGGAAGAGGCAGGAGAGGAGGAGGAGGAAGAGGAGGAGGAGGAAGAGGAAGAGGAGGAAGAGGAGGAGGAGGAAGAGGCAGTTCTAAACAGCTGTCAGTGGGAGCACTAACGTCTACCATGGAATTTTTCTTTTGTTTATTCCACTTATTTATTTAGGTTTTAATGAACCACCCATTGTTTCTGTGGCACTAGAAAGTAAGAAAGCTTGTTACACTCTCATCTAACCTTAACCCTGCAGTCTATGGAGATAACCTATTACTTGAATTTGGCATCAATAGTTATATTACAACTGGAAAAATTGTTGCTTTAAGAAAATAACATTGTATTTGTATTAAAAATTGAATAACAACCGAGAAAATGCTTAACCATTATTTGCATAAATAACCCTCAAATCACCTTGTCCCAAAGCCTGGCTGCTGTAATAACTTGTTGAAATGCATGTTGATTTCATATTTCATTTTTTAATCTAAGAGTATCACAGATACCTCCCCAAGACTCATGGTGACTGATGACCATTTATTTCTGTAAGAGGCTATTGAAATTCCCCATGCTATGCTATCCATAAATTCAGAGAACATTGAAAGGTTGGCTTGTGGTACTTATAAAACTTGAACACATTTTAATACTACATTATATAGTAAGATATTGTATCTAGCTGATATTTAAATTCCTTTTCTGCTTGCATGAACAAATGCTCATGTGCATGTAAAACTGTATGTAGTTTCTAAAGACATGTTTACCAGCGCAAACAGAGAAAAAGTTTATATGCTTTAGAATACAAGAAAACTTATTTTGTGTCTTTATAATGGTAAATTCAGAACCAATTTTCTACCTTCCAACAATTTGCTTTATAAAGGACAGCATTCAAAGGACAAATATATTTTCTGGAGTTCCTCAAGAACTTTAATAAAAATCAAGGGGCATTATATATGAAGAATTGAACAATAGGTGGAAGTATTTTTCATTTATATGTAAATAAAACGTGTATTTTCTCCTCACTCTCATCTAATTATCTGAGGTATGCATATTTTTCTAACATTAAGCCTTTGATGGCTTAAGAATGAAGTCACTGGTTCATCAGCTACATATGTACCAATGAGACTGTACCGGTCTGGGGATGTGGAGACACAATCAATAGAGTTCTTGTCTAGCTTCCATACTTGGTCCAGTCCTCAGCACTACATAACCTGTGTGTAGATGCATCCACCTGTAATCTTACATCTCAGGAGACAGAGACTGGGGGATCAGTAATTCAAAGTCACACACATATATAACACCACACAGCCAAAGCTATAGAAGACCTTGTCTCCAAGAGACAGACCTTACACAGATAAAGTGCTGAGTTTTTTCATATAGAATTTAGAAGTTGAAAAAACAAGAGTTCATTTAAACACCTAATTCTGAAGAAGGAGGAGGAGAAAGAAGGAGGAGGAAGAGGAAGAGGAGGAGGAGGAGGAGGAGGAGGAGGAAAGAACATAGTCGTGTGGGTAGCTGTAATATTTGGAGGACTTGTCAAATAAAATAATAGTATGTAGATCATTCAAATCACTGCAGAAGTTCAAGGTCGGTTTGATGCTAAGCCTTGATGTACTCAAACTTTTGGAATGAATTCTGACCTGGAAAGGGAAGATAAAAGCAGCCCATTAAATTAAATTTTGAAGGAGTTTCTTTTTTTCTTTTTTCTTTTTTTTTAATTCCTTAGATGGGGAACTCACTCGATTGATTCATCTAAATTTATTGCCAGTGCAAAATAAAGGCAGATTACATCTGCCCCTCCTTCTCCTTCCTTCTTAATAACTTAAATTTTACAAGTTAGTGTGCTTACTCTGTGCAGGGCAACCTTCTGTAATTATTTACATGGTAGCTAATATTCAAAGTACTGGAAAGTTTTACTTAACATAATAATTTCTCCTTTTATGTTCTCTGTCCTTGCGCCTTCCCAAGCTCTGGGTAGAATGCTACTTCTCAAAGCTCCAAAAAGTGTGTTTGAACAGGTTGATCTCGATTGCACTTCATCATTTCCCCTCAAAATGTGAGCTAATTATGTCTTTTCCTTTGAAAATGTTTGTTGAACCATTCACACATGTTGACCAGCAACCTCTCCAACTTGTTAGAAGCACGTGTGTGTCTTCTTATGCTGGAAATACGCCGGCTTCTGGCTCATGGTATCAAACCCAGATGGACATGAATGTCACATCATTAGTAAGCCCATAAAAGAAGCATCCTGTTACGTTAGGGGAGATTTTGAAAGGCCGTCAGATAGTTTCAATGAAAGAATACTTGAACCAGAACATACATTCCACAGAAAATATGCAAGAAACTAAATCCCCAGTGAATTTTTCTGTTTGGATGATCCATCTTCTTTTCTGAGATTCTCAGTAATTTGGGAGTAATTTTAAAATCTCTAGCTAGTTTGAATCCTGAGTATGCGATTTAAAATACTTCCTTGGAGTATTTACCAAAATTAATTCTTCTTATTCAGCTATTAATTTAAAATAAAAGGTTAAAAAACATCTTGGCTGCCTTTCTCAACAACTTAGTTTCGAACTCCCAAGTGAATAGCGAGACTCAAAAAGTCAACGCAGCAAAAGCCTAAAGTGACCTCTCATCTTCACGAGGACAGTCAACAAAAAGCAGGCAGACAGCAGAGCCCGCGGGGACAGGGCTTGTTCTCTGGGTAAACGCTGTATATACTAGTCAGGTCTGTGATGAACAGATTTAGCCAAAGTACTAAGTAATACCAGGGTAGCTCAGGAAACAGATGCACACTCCAAAAAGTTAACAACAGAAGCAGAAACACACCTTTAAGCCGGCACGCGATGTGGTTAGCAGTAGAGCAGCTATTGCGCCTATAAGACAAACCTGGGCGATGATAAAGAGAAGGAGAAATCTCCAAAATCAAAACTAAGATGGAGCAAACAGTCTTCATCTATTCTCTCCCAATTCCATCCACACACCTTTGTGACATGGTCTATTGCACACCTTAGAATGGGAAACTGCACTTCTTTAGCACAGGGGGCTTCTGGCTGGGTTCTTCAGAGGAGATACCGCTTGTGAGATTTGGCGGGCGAGCCTAACAGGTTGAGTGGAGGCCACACCGATGGCTGTGTTATCAGCTGGCTGGTGCGCACTTGGCTTTCCTGTGGTAACCAGAGCTGAGGGTATGCCTGTCCTCAGGCCTCAGAGGCATACAGAGGCAGCCTGTGGGCCAGCTCGCTGACACACGCCATGGCTTAAACTGCGCAATCTGGCAGCTGACAAAGACCCTGATGCTACCTTATTCCCAAATTGTAGCAGAGGCCCTGTAACCCATATCTGTCAGCCCTAGTGGGGGATTCTTTTATAGTAGTAGAAGTAGCTCCCCTGCCAGTCCAGTCCTATTGGCTTGTTTGTTTGTTTGTTTGTTTAAAATCCAATGTCCGACCCATCCTGAGAAAAATAATAAAGAGACCCAAATCCTTTGTCTCACTGGGAGAACTGTGAAAGCCATCTCAGCTCCAGAATCCCCTAGACGATGAGTTGAGGTATCTATTGCAATGGCACTATAGCTCAACTTTTGTAGTCCCGTTTCCTTTTCCTTCCATACTTACTGATTCCCAGAGAATGTCTCTAAAATGTTTCCTCCATGTAATTATCGAGTATACTTACAGGTCAATCCTACCTAAAAGGATCCATATTTTAATTCCATACTCTATTCAATAGTTTATAATTTTATAAGTAATCTTTTCTTTAAAAGAAACATTTTACTAAAGTAGTGAATGTTTGTAATCATATATAAAATATTAGAAAATCGTATAAATGTTTTTAAAATGAATAGGTGCACAATCATTTTCCATATATAATTATTTGTAAAATGCTTGGATTCTATGCTTTATTTTGCCTATGTGAATTGCATGACAACATAGTCTTTGGAACGGTTGTGTAAGGTTTCAATAAAACAAGGCACCATGGAACGACAGTTTGGGATTTCCTTCACAGAAGAGAAGCTCTGTCCATTAAAGTGATTCTGCAGCAGATGCACTTGCAGGGTTCAAGTTAGTGGAGATTCAGGAGCATTATCCTAGGACCTGCTTCTTGTGATCAAATTGCCTGAGCAAAGGGTTTGCTCAAGTGTAAGGTGATTCAGCAACTTTCCATCAAGGAAGAGTGCACTGATTAGCCAGCCAAACACTTGTGAGCTTCCTTGGAAGATATCTTTTATTACATAATCTTGAACCACAAAACTATGACTAATCTCAAGACATTTTTCATAACAAGTAAAATAAGACTTTCTGTGTTTATTGAATATTGATAGATTTTCTTTGATGAGCCACATATTCATTCTTCCCTATTTGGTCTTCTGGATTTACTATTTTCCTAAATTGAGAAATTATATCTAAGAAATGGTATATTAATCTACAAAATGATAAATAAATGATAATACATTTTGCATGAAACTTCATATTTTATTTTCATAAGTATTTGTAGTAACTTAAGTTGGCCTATGTTATTAATATGAATACATGAAGTTATGTTACAAATATGGCCACGTTATTATCATCAAGTCTGAAAATAAAAACTGAATCCCTTGACATTGTTATTTTTTTATTTTTATTACTTTTATTTTTTTTTAAAGTCCAGTCATTGCCCCCCTCCCAGTCCACCCTCCGACAGTTCCTCAGCCCATTCCTTCGCTCCCCTGTCTCCAAGAGGAATGTCTCCCACTCACTTGGACCTCAAGTCTCTCCAGGGTTAGGCACCTCTTCTCCCACTAAGACTTGGCAGTCCTCTGCTGTATTTGTGTCAGGGGTCTGAAACCATCTCATGTATGCTGCCTGGTTGGTGGCTCAGTGTCTGAGAGATATCGGGGGTCCAAGTTAGTTGCTGGTCTTCCTATGGGGCTGCCCTCCTCCTCGGCTTCTTCCAGACTTTCTCTATGTCATGCCATTAGACTAGAAGCCTCCTGAAAAGAGGGAGCTCTGCTCATTTTCCTTTAAGTCCTGCTGGCACATGGACTTTTAGAATTATTTCCTCATATAAACATTTCTGTTTATAGGTCCAGAGTACCCTTTTGCCATTTTTCTTTGCATCTTAACTTTATTTAGTTTTAAAACCAGAGCCAAAATGAAAAGCGACCGTTGTTTCCCTCCATACTGCTTTGGTGCCTCGCTTGGTGTGTTCCTCATCTTAGCAGTCACCTCTGGTGCCACTCTAGTGCTTGCATCTCGTAAGCCACCCACAGCCCATGACTACCAAAGTCACCGGGTGCCTTCCATAAAATGTCCTGGTGTTTCATATAACCTGTGGATGCCCGCTAGGATGCTTCAAATCTCTTATGAGAGTTAATGCAATTGAAATGCTTCCTAGGTTGATAAACAGCATAGTTCGGGGAACAATGCCACGAGAAAAGTTCATTTATGTTCAATTCTTTTCCTTTTTGTGTATTTGTATGCACAGGGGTGTGTGTGTGTGTGTGTGTGTGTGTGTGTGTGTGTGTGTGTGTGTGCGCGCACACACACACACACACACACACACCA
This sequence comes from Mus pahari, assembly GCF_900095145.1. Lineage (NCBI taxonomy): Eukaryota > Metazoa > Chordata > Mammalia > Rodentia > Muridae > Mus > Mus pahari. Next base: position 87,139,092 of record NC_034602.1, read on the forward strand.
AGACAATCTCAAAGTACGCGACTTCCTTTGAGCACTTCTTGCTACCAACACCATTAACACCTCCTAACTGGAACTCCTCAGTTGCTTGCAGTGACCTGATTGGTCTGGGCATGGCCTTTGGTGATTGCTGTTATACTGAGACTGCCCTAACTAAATCTCTCTCTCTCTCTCTCTCTCTCTCTCTCTCTCTCTCTCTCTCTCTCTCTCTCTNTCTCTCTCTCTCTCTCTCTCTCCCACCCCTATGTGTGTGTGTTCACAAACTTGTGTGCGTGCTTTAAGATCACAGACATGCTTGGCTTTTATTTACCTATCCTCTGTGTTTTCTTCTAGCTGAGAGATGCTAACCATGTCAGCCTTCTCTTCCCATTACCTCAGTTTCCCCTGTCCTCTTTAGACTGCAAGTGTCTATCCATCCTTCTAAGTAGCCACCCATTTCTCCAAGTTATGTGCACATGTTTCTCAACACACCTTACAACACTATAAAGTCAAAGTTCCTTTTCCCCTTGAGGGAATACTCTTAGCTTACTTCCTCTCAATGTACTCCAGCAATTTAAGATGGTTTGTGTCTATTTATGCTTAGGGATAGTTATTTAAGCAGTCCAAAAAGTAGTTCTGAACTAAATAGTATGTTTCCACGGCCCTAGGTGATATTTTAGTGTCACTGTTTTTAGTGCCTTATGTCTAGCTGTTGTCAAGGTGATCACAGCCCAGTTTGATAGCCCTTGTTCCATCTGCTTTTCTAATTTCAGCAACTATTATATACATAGATTCCCGTTTTCAATAGTTTAAAGTCATTTAATAAAAGTAACAAGCAGGTCTTTATATATGCATCCTCTCCACAACTATGTCTCAGATTTCTACCATATGAAGACTGCTCCAGCCCCAAGGAGCACAGGAAAGGATAAACCAACAGAGAGACTCTGTCTCCCAGAAACTTAAGGAACTTTAAGCTGTAGATTGATGAAAACAGGCTCAGATCCAAAGCAAAAGCAATGGACAGATGGATGTAACAGACAGGGCTACAGGGATGTGGCTACCCTGCAGCACAGGTGGATACAGGCTCATTGTATGAGGAACAGCCAGAAGGGTGGTGTTGCTGGAGTTGGGAAAGAGCAGTAGTGGAGAAGGACTTGAGGGAGTGAGGAGCCTGTGCATTGCTTAAAGCCTCAAAGGGGATAATACTTACTTCCTGTCACCAAGAAATAGTTGACTTCTGTTTTGAGAGCACCCCCTGCTCACTGCCGATCAGTGTGGTAGGGAGACAGGAGGCAGCAAGGGCTTTGCTTTTCCCATCACCGTGATGGACTTTTTAACAAGTCGAGAAGGATTTATAGGCCTGCAGGGTTAAGGCACACTGTCCAGCTCAGCCAGGAGGCTGTGAGCCCCGGAGGACTAGGGACAGAGGCAGCTTGAGACAGCTGTTGACATCCAGTCCCAGGGTCAGCCTTCAGGAAACAGAGAGTGAGTGGCAAGTAGAGCAAGCCCCGCCCCCCATCATGGCCTCCTTCATCCCAGCAGCCCCTGCTTTCTAGAGGTCCCACTGCCTCCCCAGGCAGTGCCACCTGCTGGGGGTGGGGGAAGCCTCAGAAGTGGGAATCTGTGGGGCCACTTCACACTCCAACCACAGCAGGCAGGGTCATTCTCTCCATCCCTCTGGCCTTATCTAGTCTCCTTCCCAGCGTATGCATGGTGCCACAAGTTAGGATGTGAGGAAAGAATGAATGAATGTGTTTTATGAATCGTCATGTGTTTTAAGAACTTAATAAAAGCAACTTATTCAAATATCGGAGGCTACCATCTTGGATAATATAAATTACTGTACAGACTTATTTTTATGAATAAAGAGCCGATGAATGGATCCTTAGACTAATAATTCTAACATGCTATATGTCAAATATGACAAATATTAACCAGATTCCTGCAAATACCGTGAACAGAGTTCAGAATATTGTTAATCATTTGGGGACATGGCAACATTGATCACAGAACTGATGGGTCATAAAATAATTATGGTAATTCCTGTAAATTAAAAACTTCAGAAGAGGTCAATTTTGAATTTTGTTAATTAAGATATTAAACTCAGCGAACACGTCATTGCGAACGAGCCAGACTTTGCCACACTTTTGGATGTGGTGTTGCTGAACAGAATATATATATATATATGTATATATATATATATATATTCATATATTCCCATTCTTACCCTTGAGCCACTGAGAAGGAAAATAATTCAATTTTGAAAGGAGTTCATTTCCTTTCTTGCAAGTAGGAGTATAAAGTTGAAAAACAAGGTGTTGGGAATCATGTCAGTGCTTCCCGCCTCCTTTCCCAGTGACATTCTGCCAGCTGCTGTTGGCTTTTTGGAAAACACATAACACAAACAAGCCTCTGAAGAAGAGAAATGCCTCAGAACCGAGCAGAAGCCGCGTTCTCCTGGTAGCCGTGAAAAAGCAAAGCCAGCACACCGGCTCGCAGCTGGCCTCCCCTCACCGATCTCGCTCGCAGGGCCTCGCCATGTGAAGTCTCGGCCAAGTCAAACAAGGAGCAATTTTAAAGTAGCACCCAAAGAGGAGCTCGGGCAGAGTTTGCCAGCAAACCCCAGACCCTGAAAGTCCCCGCTCGGCAGGCTTCATTTTCATTTCCCTGACCCGTTTGCAGAGGGTTGTTACTGATGGCCTCCCTGTAACTGCACACGAATAATAAACAGAGGCCAGCTGACACCCCGAGACACCTGCACAACTCTCACAGTGCCGGATTGTTCACCCAGGGGGAAACATTTCTGTTAGGGGCAGATGGGTGACCATCCACTGGCTCGGTACATACTCAGGAGCGCTCACAGGGGAGCATGCGCACGCACACACACACACACACACACACAAACACATGCACACACACACACACACACACACACACACACACACACCGCAAGTTTACCAAGGGCCTTCCCGAGGCCCGCTGGACTGCCAAGACAACTTACTAGGAAAGAAGCTCTGGCTGTGGGGACAGGGAGTGAAAAGGCCTCTGTGTACAGTCAGGCCGTGGGTCTCAAGCACTTGGACTTGATGAAATTAATTTTGCAAAAGTGTGGTAGGAGCCGTGAGCAAGCCTTTGCACAAGGCCCTGAAAGCATTGAGCTTTTCACTCCAGTGTCTCAGGATCCAACTTCTTATTTATGCATAAATTACATATTTGCCAATGAAAACACTTTGTTGAAGGTCTGATCAAGCAGGTGCATTCAGGCAACCTGAAAAGCCTTCATTGGCATTTGAAAACTTTTCAGAACTGAGTTTCTTGGAATTGACAACAAAGATTCTTTTTTTATTCCATGAATTCAAGTTAGAATTTTTTTATCTAAATAATTCAGAAAATGTGATTTAAATTCCTACTGGATCGATGGAACTGGGAAGATTAACATTCACCTTGTTATAAAAGTAACTTATTTCAAGTATATTCATGTGTACTAATTAACATCTTTAAGAAGGCTTGCTCAATATTTGAAATGTTTGGACCACATAGCGTTTTTTATTATGCTATTCATGAAGAAGAAATAAAACAAAGCTGACCTTAGAACTGAAATTTTATAGCTGTCAGTTTCATTCAGTACACACACATATCCCATGTATCCCATGACTATGAAAGCAGTGGGTGGAGAGAAAGACAGAAAGAGAGATAGAGTGGAACATACACAAGAGAGGGGGAGCAGACAGAGACAGACAGAGACAGACAAAGACAGAGACAGAGACAGAAAACATTTGAACCTCAAGCTATAAGACGACATTACTAAAGGCCACATGAGATAGGGACAGAGTGCTGATTTCAGGGTGTGATCTAATGAACACTTTACAGATACCGTGTACTCACTATTTTGAAGGATGGGTCAGCATCCATTGTCTCAGCACACATACAAGAGCAAGATGTTTTCAATGGTATATAAAGATTCTAAAAGAAAATAGCGAGGAATTAACGTACAAGGAAGACTAGCTCTACAGTAATTATGGCGTAGAGATGCCAGCATTTTGAGATTTTGAAGGGAGTCTCTCCTTTCCCCCTCATTAACAAAGAGTATCTTCCTGATGGCCACTAAAGTCACTTACATCGAGCTTTAGGAATAGTTCAAACCATTCTTGGACAAGACAAAACACACCAGCTGTGGTTTAAGCATCAACACAGCTGGAGGAAGCATGCAAGTAAGACCTGAGGCTGGAACAGAGCCAGCACGTCTTAAAGAGCCCCACCTGGACCTACTTAGCGCCCGCCTCCCTTGCCCTAACCTAACACAGGCCTCTGACCTCCTCAGGGACAGCATGGGAACCAGAAAAGCACAAGGATTAGGGCATGGTTCCTGTTGGCAAGATTATTCCAGGCCTCCTCTGTTTCCTGCCTCCCCAGCACAGGCCCTTGCCTTGATTTGCTTCCCTCTATGCTACAGTAGAAAACTGAAACTTTTGGCCAGTTGTCATTTTATCCGCTGATAAACTGCATCCCTTCCCCATATTGTCTTTTGGAGAAATGATTATTTTGGTGAAAGAAACCTAAAGGTTTTACTGGAGACTATCGTTACTTGCATGTAAGCAGATCCGTAACTATGGAAGAAGCTGGTCCAACTCTTTGTAGATATGCAGGATCTGATATGAAGAATAAAACAGCAATCCTCTCCTTGTCTCTATTCTTCCGTACACGTTTCCTTAGAGACAGTCGTTCTATGTTCGGCAGCTGACCTTGAATTTGGGGAGCTCCCCAGGTACATCTGTTGTGGCCCCATTGTGGTTTCTTTTGTTTACAAGGGCTAATCACTATCTATTTCCTGCCTAGTACTGGCTAACCACTGGCAGAAACTGTATGGTGTAAACAAAACTTCAGGAATGTGCGCAGAAAGCAAACGTGGCTGTTATCTGGCATTCTGTTTTATGTTGTTTTTGAGACAGGGTCTCCTGTAGCCCAGGCTAGCCTCCAATTCACTTTGTAGCCAGGATGACCTTGAACTCCTGATCCTTATGCCTTTACTTCTTAAGTGTTAGGACTGCAGGTCTTTGCCTCCAAGCCCAGTTTATCTGCCCTTTCTAGATAAGGAAAATGGTGGGAGACTAAAGAGCCTGCCTGAAGTTGTCCAGATAATAAGTTAGAGAATTAGTATTGAAGCAGACTCTATTGTGAGAATATTTCTGGTGGAATGTCCAAAGCACAAATATGAAGGTTCATTGCACTTCTTCCATGGTTCCAAATATTTACAATAATCTTTTACATTCACCCCACGTAATGTTTATTGAAATGGCTTATTATCATGCATTTGGAATAGCATTATAAGTGGCAATATAAAATACCATCATTAAGAGAACCTCAAAAGGTCTCAAATATTTCTTCTCACCTGAAAGCAGTCACGGGGTAGAATCTGTCTGGTATAGCTATTGTTGTTATATTTTGGAATCTATTTCTATCTTTCAAGGTCTCATTACCAGTAAATAGTAGTTAATTTCATCTCTCAACAATAGCTAAGTGGCCTCTGACCCCAGCCTCGGCTAGCCACTTACGTGTGTGTTCATAATGTACCCTGCACATAGTGTGCACAAAATGCTGATGAAAAAGACCCTGGAGTATGGCTGCCTGTACTGCTGGCTGACTAAGTGCGGCCTGTTTAAAGAGACAGGGAAGACACTGCTTAGAGAATAACTAGGTTAGCCAGAGGTTAGACCCACTAGAATATCTGCCCACAATGAGTACATAAAGGGCGGGGGAGTAATAAACCTAAAAAAGACCCATCCCAAATTTATAAAACTAAAATCCGTGCTTTCAAATAAAACTGTCTCTAGAGGATTCCCAAGGAAAATTAGAGCCAGCAGGAGACTGTGCTAGGATCCTTGAAGAAAAGACAATGAACATTACCAAGTGTGAAGAAAAGAAATCCATGGAGAATGTCAACAGAGTCTGTGGAACTCCCTGAACCTCGATAACACTGTGTGCATCGCCAAGAAGCGAGAGAGGGGTGAGAAGGAGAGGTTATTTGAAGACACAATGGTGATTTTTTTCCCCCCAAAGTTGATGAAAGACATGATTTCAAAAGCCAAGAAACTCCGTCCACTCCCATTGAACGTGGTCTCTATCTGACCAGCTGTTATAAAACCAAGATGCTGCATTATATGGAATCCTCATAGTGTCTTCTCACAGGATCGTTACAGTCCCACACAGACAGAAATAAGAATTGAACTGCTGTGAGAAAATAAACCGAGCCCAGGGGACTGGAGCAGGACCTGAGGGACAATATGCTGCTAAAAGAAATGTAGAGTACGCACAGCAAGATAAAGGTAATCCTCCATTTTCAGGAGCTATGGTAACTATAAATACTTGCTGTCCTCATAACAGAGTGTCAAACTATAGGTGGTGAAACTTGGCATGACTGAATAGAGAGTTCCACAATAATAACTAAAAACTTCAATACCCCACTCTCCATAATGGCTAGGGCTAACTGAGCAGAAGACAAAGAAACAGATCCTGATCCACACATTCTGAATCCCAGAAACCTACACAACCAAAATATTCAGCGACAGAACAAGCATTCTCTATAACTACAAGTGGGACATTGTCTGGCACCTGCATAAATTTAGTCAAATGGATTTAGAAGTATTGATCTGATAGAAAATATTCTCTCTAACCAAAGTCAGAGTTAAATTAAAAATTAATAATTGTAGGAAAACTAGAAACATTCTTCTAGAAATTCGAGGACGTTATAGAACATGTTTTAGGTTTAACTTTAATTTTTTTTTTTTGATTATGTATTTATGTGTGTGTTTGAGGACAGGTTTCTACACAAGTGTGCAATGCCTGTGAAGCCAGTAGAGGGCTTAAGATGCACTGGAGCTGAAGTTACAAGGGGCTGTGAGCCACCAGCCATGGGTACCAGTGGTGTCACCTGCAAAAGCATAGGACTTTCTGATTTCTAATCCATGTCTCCAACCATTAAAAACCACGTTCAACTACCAGTGAACCAAGAGAAACATTATAATATGAATAAATTAAAAGTAGGCTGGGGAGAGAGATCCATGGTTAAAAGTGTATACTGCTCTCACACAGAACCCATCGCCCATGGCTAGTGGCACACACCTGCACATAAGTACAGCTCCAGGAACTCCCACACCTCTGGCCTCCTCTAGCCCCAGTGCTCCTGTGCACACACCTGAAACAAAGCTTTAAAAAAAAGTAAAATACTTGGAACAAAAGAAGAATAGCATTTAGAAAGAAGGTGGACATGAAAAAGGAGATGCACTGAGGCTTCTGTTGTGCAATAAATGTAGAACTAAAAGGAGATTTAACCAGCAGGTGCTTGTATGAAGTTGAAAGTACGCATGCAACCGTGTTCTTTGCCACCGCGTTTGTAATACCTAGGACGTGGAATCAACCTTGATGTCTGTCCACGCCTGGATAGATGATGAGAATGTGGTACACAGAGGTACACAGTGGTACACAGTGGTACATAGTGGAATTTCTCCAGCTGGAAAGAAAAAGGAAATCTGTGGGGAAATGGTTGAAATTAGAAAAGTATTCGCTGAGTACAGTAACCGAGGCCTAGAAAGGCAAATGTCAGACGTCATCTCATACACAGGTCCTAGAGTGGAACCTTTAGAGGTCTGCATTTAAGTTGGAGGGAGTGTCTGCAGAGGCCAGGAAACAACAAAGGAGGTCTGAGGTTGGGTCAAGCACTGAAGTTGGGACACAGTCATCTCTTCTGAAAACAGACTCTGAATACACAGGGGCAGAAAGAGTCAGACAGTGATGGGCAGGAGGAGGGGGAAAGGCAGTAAGAGAAAATGTCAATCAAACCCAAGGTATAAAAGAGACATATGGGAACCTATTTTCTTATAACATTAAAATTATGTTAAAAAACAAGAAATGAGCTTGAACAGCAGTACAGTGTACAGCCAGATAACACTGCTCTTAAAGGCTTTTAATACACTCTCCTTGTGAGAATTTGGCTTCCAGATGGTCCCCCAAACTATAACAATATAGGGTCACTCTACTTGATAGCACACCAGAACCAAGCACCAGGACCTCACCAGTGGAGGCAGGACACGTAGGATGCAGGACACAGCCAAACTAAGCGACAGTGATCTAGGGGCTTCCTTGATTCCGGCTAGTGCTGCTAGTGTTCAGCGTAGCAGACTGTTCTGAAGGCTGTGGGAGACATGTTACCCATTGTCTCACCTAACCACTGACCCTGTACAATACTAACCTGCCAGGTAAGACACACCCATTGGCACAGCACGGCTGTTCTGGAGGAAACAAACAGCTTCATAACGGGAACTTAACTTCAGAAGGGCACTCCACCCACTCCACTATTAGATCTGCACCCTTGACACTGTAAACCTCCCGAAAAGCCAAGGTTTATGGAGATCACAAACCCTGCGGGATAATCAACTGGTGGTTTTCTGTTACTGGGCATGATATTAAACTACCTTCTAAATACTTAGTTTACATTGATAGGGTTATGAGTTACTCATAACTGCTTAGAGTACAGAGTAGAAGTGAGTGCTGATCTCTCAGCCCTACATGCACATCTGTGCCACCCATCCCAAGGTCCAGGGTGTATTATGGGAGGGGCTTGAAAGGACTGCACAGCTAGAGGACAGGACCGTGAAACGTGATCTTCTGGACCCGGCATGGTTATTGCAGTCATGGATACATATAAGCTGTGATCTGCCCCCACTCCCACCCCCACCCCCACCCTCAGATGAAAGTAAAAGGAGACTATTTGAAAAGTTAGAGGTCCAAGGGAAAGAGGAGGGGATCGAGGTTGGATAAGGTGACAAAGCACCCTATACAAACTGCGACAGTAAAAAAAAAAAAAAACAAAAATTTAAAAGAAATTTGCAAAGAATCTTTAGACAACAGTATGACAACATAAGGAATCGTAAAAAGAGTAAGTAACCAAACCCAGAGGGAGCACATGACAGATCAATAAGTGTAACAGCAGTGATAAATAAGTAATAACCATGGAGATAAAGAACACCAAAATACTGACAAAATGCATTTACAAAGTGGCAAGGTTTTGGTAACTAGAATGATTAAGGGGAAAAAAATCTCTAACTAAAATAGCAAATTTGTGACATTACTACACATTTTACAGAAATAAAAAGTGAACCATAAGAGTGTATTAAATAATTATAGGTTAACGTTTTGATAATTTAGGCAAAAGGGACTTATAAAACTGGATCATGAAGAGGCAAACACATCTAGCAGAGACATTGCATCATTGTTCAGAATAACTCCCAATAAGTCATGACCTGGAATCAGAAAGAGTCACTGGAGACTCCTCGAAGCATTGGAAGTAGTATCAACCCATCGCAAACATTTTTAAGAAGACTTTTAGGAATGGAGAACACTTCCAGATTCACATTACAAGGTCAGCATTGTTCCAAAACCAAAATCTGAAACCAAGCAAGGACAATGTGGAAAAAGGGAACTACAAACAGATATATAAGCACTAACACAAACATCACATTGATGAACTGAATTCCATAGCACACCAAAAGGATTGAGTACTGTCTTAGTTTGTTTTCAGTTGCTGTGATAAAATCTGGTCAAAGGCAGGTGTGTGTGTACGTGTGTGTGTGTGTGTGTGTGTGTGTGTGTGTGTGTGTGTGTGTGTGTATACGTGCGCGCGCGAGTGTGCATGTGCGTGCAAGTGCATGCACGGAATTCAGTTAACCCTTATATATAGTCCAGATACATCTGCCTGGGGATGCTGCCACATTCAGTGGGCTGGGCCCACTCACATCAGTCATTAGTCCAGACGATTTATCACATACACTGCCACATGCCCATCTGATCTGGGCAATTTTTCAATTAAGATTCCTTCTTCTCAGGTGCCTCTAGGTTTTGTCTTGTTGACACAACTACAGACAAATACTAAACATCATGCCTGCATGTGGCTTATTCACAGCATTCAAATGTGATTCAATATACAATAATCACTCTGTTACACACTGCTTTCATCAGTGAGGGTAAAATCACCTGGTCCTCTTAGTTGGTACAGAAAAGGCATTTAACAAAATCCAGCTTCCTTCATGATTTAAAATACCCATCATAGACTAAAGGGTAAAACATTCTTATAACAGGCACATGAAGACCCAACTGAACAAATGTAGAAGAAATATTTATTGTTTTCCTAAGATCAAGAGTGAATTCCAGGAAAAAAAAATCAAGAACAAGGCATACAAGCCAATTTCATTCCTGATGCCAGCTAAAAGTTTTTAAGAAAAGTATCCAAATTGTTAAGGAAAGGGTAAAATTGTCCATTTTAGGAGATGGTAGTTAATATAATAATAATAATAATAATAATAATAACTTAAATATTAAAATTCTTAAAAATGTATTCCTTCTCTCCCTCACACACACACATGCGGGTAGATACATAGACACACACACACACACACACACACGCACACACACACACACAATGATGAACACTTAACTAGTATTTCTCCAACATCTCATGTTCATGGAGTAGAAGACTTTTGAATATTGACAAAATATCCACACTGAAAAAAACTGCACTGAAAAAAATTCAATGCAGTGCCTAAGACAACTAGACCGTGCGTGTGTGTGTGTGTGTGTGTGTGCGTGTGTGTGTAAATTGTAAAATCCATCTCATGCAAAAAGTGAAAACTATAAAAATTTCAGAAAATTATGGAACAAGCTGTTTTATGTTGGAATCATCAATAGACAAAATGTGAAAACCCATACAGTAGACTCGAGCTTCCTGAAGATTAAAATATCACCTGACAATGTCAAAATTGACATGGCAACCTACAAACACGCAAAAAAATATCTGTAATACACATATTAAGATAAACTTCATTTCCAGAATGGGTAGTGGATTAATAAAACTTGAATACAAAAAATAACTTGGATAAAAAGAAAATGAGTACAGAGCTTGAATTATTTCTTCAAAGAAGATCATCAAATGCTAATAAACACACGAAAGACTCGTACTTTCCGGATGATGTGAGTGATGCAAACCAAAGCCCCCACGCAGCATCAGCACCCGTGAAGATTCTGGTGTCCAAGGAGAGTGGGCAGGCATAAACGGTGATGACCAGCCTCCAGAACAACGGTTAACATCGAAAGTGCAAATGCTTAAATGCTGATGCAGACATGGAGAAAATAAAGCCTTCGAGCACTCTTGGGAAGAACGCAAGTGGTGCTTTGAAGGAAGACATCCCAGTTTCCAGACAGAGGTAGGGGGAAGACCTATCAGCAGCCGCAAGTTAGTTCTACTTAGCAATGGTTCTCAGCCCTGCTGTGAATCAGATAATCCATGAAAAAATAAGAATGCGCAAGTGCACACTTCATTCTTTGAGCCAACATGCACAGAGATACCTACCTCTGTTTCATTTCAGCCTCCCAGAGACACTAGGGTGGTGAGCTGCTCTGACTGAGTTCTGCTTGCTCCTCCAGATGGCAGGCAGGACTGTGGGTGCTAAGAGGGATCCAGCAGTATTCTTTAACATGCCAACTTGAGCCGGCCGTGGTGGCGCACGCCTTTAATCCCAGCACTCGGGAGGCAGAGGCAGGTGGATTTCTGAGTTCGAGGCCAGCCTGGTATACAAAGTGAGTTCCAAGACAGCCAGGGCTATACAGAGAAACCCTGTCTCGAAAAACAACAACAACAACAACAACAAAAACATGCCAACTCTTCAGCCATTCTCTTGCTTCTAAGTTAGAACTTAGAAGAGTCGTGCCCAGAAATAGTATTTTAACTCTCACGTGACTCACTAAAAATTAATGTTGACAGCTCTCCATCTGTGATATTTGCATTCATATTGTGAACACACCTTGGTAAGAAGTCATGCTATTGGTCCTCTAGTGTGCATATCACACACACACACACACACACACTGTCCACTCTGCACATTCTGCACTTTGCAGCTCACAACTTCCCATTTGAATACATTGCTTTTTGTAAACAATAGCCCTTAAGTTCTCATTTCTCTCTAATTACTTAGTATTGTATACAAAAGAGAATGTGAACTCTTGAATCTTCAGGACTAGTATTTGTTAATGCTGTTTCAAGCATTTTTGAATGTCAGAACTATTCTATGCCATGCATAATAAATCCAGGCCATGGCATGTTTACAAGATCTCCTTCTAAATAAAGCTCATGTACAAAACATGTGTCAGGTAGTATTTTTATGCTAGAGCAATGAATGTAATAGGAATGGACTTGTATGGCTTTAATACTCCAAATGTTTATTGTCAAATGCTCAGGGCTAAGCCTTGGCTAGAGCTGATTTCCCATGTGACTATCAGTTAGGACTGTCCAGTAGTGTGATAAATGAAATGTACAGCACAGCACCTGGGGGTGACATCTGTCTTGTGGTCTATGATGCGTAGCCCAGTGACATGGCTCAGGAGCAGTAAGTGTACCCCAAAGTGAGTTCTAAAATTCTAAATAACTCCTCCTCCTCCTCCTATTTTTATCTATTTTCTATCACAGCACATTCGAACACATGTCCACTATTGGAAAAGCCACATGCAAGTTTGTTTTCCCAGAGGACAAATGCCAGGCACATATCAAAGTCATTACTGATTTGGTTTTGAAAAGAATTGGTAAAGACTGTACCAACTAGTTACAGAGGGTTTCTATAGTCTTCAAAATTAATAAGATTTAGTATAAGTATAAAAGTCCTGATTTCCTTTTCATTTCCATTTCAAATGTAGATATTATGTTTATTCAGCCTTGAGCATTTAAGATTACTTTTGTTCATTTTTTAGAATAAAAGTTTGTTTTTCACAAAGGCTAAGCCTTGAATAGAGAAAATACTTTCTCTTGCAGAAATACCTATTATGATAAAGAACTACTAGTTAAATACTTACTTTAATTAAAATAGAGAGAGATAAGGGCACAAAAGGAACAAAGACAAAGAGAAGACGCAGAAGATAAAAATAAAAATCAGGAAGGAGTTTTAAAGCTATATTAAAAAAGCATTTTGGTGACTTAAAAGATATATTTCCCTGTAGGTCCAAATCAGAAAAACGAATGTTCTCATTTGAACTTCTATGATGCTCTAATAATTGCCCAAAGAAGTCTAGTCCGTCCTTGCAGAAGCCAACACACAATGTTCACCAACGAAAGCTTCCTGATGTACTGTATGGCCTAGGTCCTGACAGTAAGTGCCATGGAGCCCCTGCATAGACCGCAGGAGCCAGTGTGTCAGTGTGCTAACCCTGGAGCCCGTGCAGAGACCGCAGGAGCCAGTGTGTCAGTGTGCTGACCCTGGAGCCCCTGCAGATACCGCAGGAGCCAGTGTGTCAGTGTGCTGACCCTGGAGCCCCTGCAGATACCGCAGGAGCCAGTGTGTCAGTGTGCTGACCCTGAAGTTCACGCAGANACCGCAGGAGCCAGTGTGTCAGTGTGCTGACCCTGGAACCCAGGCAGAAACCGCAGGAGCCAGTGTGTCAGTGTGCTGACCCTGGAGCCCGAGCAGAGACCGCAGCTGCCAGTGTGTCAGTGTGCTGACCCTGGAGCCCGTGCAGAGAGACCATGGGATCCAGTGTGTTAATGTGCTGATTCTTACTGAAATCTAAAAGACAGATCAGCTGAGGCTACCAGTGAAGGCACGATGCCCTTCCCAGTGACCTCATCCTGAATCTCATTGGAATTACTACCATGTGACAATAGCTCCCTTTACATTTCTGGCAGGATTGCTGCTTTAAGTGCAGCTCAAGAACTTGAAGCCACAGTCACTTTGCACTGAGTGACTCAGTTTGTGGCACTGGGGTGGCACTGCCACCCAGACCTACTGATGCCTCTCAGGTTCCCATGCACTGTACTTCCTGACTCTTTGCTGGTCTTTCATTTTAAACAATGTGCTTCCCTTAAGTTTTCCCAAGTGAATATCGCACAATCCTGAAATAGTAACCTCTAGAGATGGCTTTCTTCTATGAGCAACAAAACCCCAAATAAGTTGAATTTCCTTGGAACTCTAGACAAATATTGATGGGAGTTTTGTGAAAGACTTTCTAGAGCCTACAAGTAGCAGATAATAAACAGTAATTGAATTAATGGATGGCAACGTGTTACTGCAGACATTCTTTAAATTATTCAGAAAATATCTTCTCATGCACTACCCTCTTCTGTAGCGCTGTGGCGTGAGCCTTTCACTGTGCCTTATGTCTTACTATACATTTTAAAACCTTTATATACTGCACCATCCCAAGTCTCGTTGTGTGTAAAACTCTCCATTCTATATGTTTGTTCTTAGTTATGTTGCCTTTGCTAACTGAAATTTCCTTAGCCTCTCCCATCATCTAACCACTGAATTCTCTCGATTTTACCTTCAAAAATTTATTAAGCTATGCCATCTTTTTTATAAGCTTTATTTTTTATTTTAAGGTGTGTGTGTGTGTGTGTGTGTGTGTGTGTGTGTGTGTGTGTGTGTGCACAAGTGCAGATACCCACAGAGGCAAGAAAAGGGCATTGGATCCCCTGGAACTGCAGCTACAGGGCCTTGAACAGTCTAGCATGGGTCCCAAGAACCAGACTCTGGTTCTCTGAAAGATCAGCGTGCATTCTTAGCCACCGAGCCAGCTCTCCAGCCCCTGGAGCAGGAGCTTATTTCAAACCCTTTATTGCCCTGGACGAGTAGCATACCATTTCCCAGTTGCTCTTCAGCCCTCACTCTAGGAGTCTTTAATGATGGCCCCTCTTGCTTTATGTGCTTTATGAAGTTCTGAGATGTGACCCGTTGAGAACTGGAGAACCGACAGACAGCACACTAACATTACGTGACTATTTACCTCTTTCATAGATTTCTTTGGTCCAAAAATGTATTTAATTTTATATTCATGTTTATTTTACCCAATTTTTAAACTCGTCTCCCCACAGCCTCTCTACACAGCTGTGGTATAGTTTTGGGGTGCATGATTATTCAGTATTTTCATTTTAGTATAATTTAAATACTATGCATAGGCACAACTGAGCTGTAGAATCAGGAGGAGCAAAGCATTTGCTTTCCCCTCCATGGTCATATTTCCCGTCTTTGAAGCATCTTTCCTCTCATGTTTTTTGGCATGGCTTTTTATTCCTTGAATTCTCTTCGCACACACTAATGGACATTGGTAATCTGTCAGTGTCCTTTTCTTTGGGATGTGTCCCTGTACGTCCCTGTTCTCTCTGCCTTTGGTTCTTCCTAGGCATCCAACAGGACTGACTACTATCTTGATTTCCATAATCACCATAATCCAGCTACTGTACATAATAGATTTTTTAAATACTCTGTGTTATATTTATAATGTGTTTTGAGGCCCTTGTAGATTAGATCCTATGTCGTTCTTTAACTTGCATCTATAATATGCCTTCTGATTTCTAACTGGTGATAGGTGTGTAACCAACAGTTTGGGACTGGGATGATTAATACAAAGCCATCAAGATCACTTTGGGGACTGCTGCTCACTCCCCTAGAACACGCCCTCATGGAACAGCCTGCTGCTGGTGTCAGCGAACGATGACGTCTACTGAATGCTCCCTCTCTCCTAAGATTTCCCCTCATTTAATATTAACCCAAGAACTACCGTGTAGGTGCCATCATTAAATTCATCTTATAGGTGAGAAAACTCAAGTGCAAGACGAATAAGTAGGTTCATTTGTGAGACCGCATTCCTGGAAAAAAAAAAGTGATTATGCGGATCAAAGAAATGTGATTTCCTCTTTATCATCTGCCATGGAATGGCATTGTTCTTCCAGGGAAGGTATGATTGTTCAGGCAAGAATGAGGAAAAAATCTGGAAATTTGGCTCCTTGGGGACTGCTAGTATCTATTATCCTTCTGGGCGACAGGAAGGAAACATTGACCTCTTCTCAGTGTATTGATTTGTACCAAAGGTCTTCTGAGAAGCAGGGAGAAACACCCAGTTAGGGAAGTCTGAAACTAATATAGTCACTCTGATGGAATACGCACATCCTGAAGCAATAGAAGTTGTGACTAAGCCGAAGAGTAAGGCTAACCATGATCTGAAATTGTTACCAATTCTGGGCATAGAGGCTCATACCATTAATTCACTGTGAATTAGAGGTGAACATGATCTATGAGTGAGTTCTAGGACAGCCAGGGCCGCATAGAGATCTGTCTCAAAAACACACCAAAAATTAAAATGTTACCAATTATCACCAGCTGGCTAGGGTTTTCTAACTCTGCTCCATCAGACATTACAGGTAAAGGTAGAACACCCCCTTCATGTCAACAGCCTTGGACCCTTGGCTGTCAAAGGCATAGGATCTGGCTGGCAGATTAAGACCTTATCGCTCCAGGCCCCTTGAACTAGAGGCTCAGAACTCAAGACTGGATTCCAGGGATTTGATCGTTCTAGAGGCTCAGGTCTAAGGTTTGGTGCTCTGGGCCTTGAGGGACAGCATCTACATTGCATAGAGTGTCATCCACAGCTTCTGGTACCAGCCATCAGCAAGCCATCAGTACTCATTTCTTCCAGATCTTGAGTACCAGGAACCCAGCCCTTAAAGAGAAGCTACCATACAGGTCTTTAGCCTTGGGTGTTGATGTCCCCAGCTCATAAAATTTTGCAGCTTCCTGGACCTTCCCCGTGAGCAGACATTTGTGTCTTCTCTTTGCCTTCTGATCTTCAGCTCTCTGCCCCCTCTCACCTTTTCTATACGGCCAGAGTCTACTCTCTCAGCTATGGACCCACCCCACCATACTTCTGACTTGATGGCTCTCTGGATCACCTTAGCTACCTTATTGGCACTGGTGCAGGATTCTTAGAGAGCAAGCAAGCCTATTTCTTGATTTAAATGGGCCAAGTACAGAAGCTAAGATCCCAGGACCTCAAAGGCCTGGCAAGACTGGGAGACCATGGCTCCCAGGTTTGTTGTCTATAACCTTAAACAACGATGATTAGGGACAGTAGCCGAGCAGCGGGAGAGATGAGCTGAGAGGCTTCATACGACTGAAATGAATGGGTGCAGAGGGCACTGGGTGGGTTGAAGATGAGGGCATTGGGTGGGTGGAAGATGAAGTAGGAGAGGGCAGGCACAGGAAGAGCTCACAAACAAGATAAAACAGAAACAAAAACTAAAACACTCCGAGAAGTTTGAAGGAAGAAGAACCAGGAAGTAAGGAGAGCAAAGGCCAGTATGGTAGTCAGAGCGAAACCTGTGATGAGCCCTTCCTTATCTTGCCTTCTGATATTTACAGCTTGTGTATAGGTGGGTGAGTGTATCTGAGAGGGGCTGAATGGAGGAAGGGGAGAAAAATGATGTAATTGTATTTTAATTCCAAAAAAAGTCAGTTACATATCACAGCTTCTAAGCTAACCCCAGGGCTGATCAACAGCCCCGAGGTCCAGGATCCCACCTCCACTGTCTTCAGAGGGTGATTTGATGCTAGTTTATAGATGTTTCCTCCTACAGAGATAACCTTGAGGCTTAGCCCTCTTAAAGCTTACTGGCTCTGCTAGTTTAGACAGATTCTTTTTTCAGGGTCCTCTTGAGGAAGGTGGACTCAACATGGTGGGGTAGTGGCAGTGGTGGTCTCCCCCCCCCCCATTAGAGTATGGTTTCATCCAAACACACAAAGTGTTTGAAGAAGCTGGAAAGCCTTGATAACCTTCCAGCCAGCCAGCCCCCAAAAGAGAGGCTGGTCAGTTGTTAGCTTCCTCATTCAAGGCTGCCAGGCACAAGGGACATGTCTGACAGCTGTCAGTCAAAGGTCAAGTCAGCCAAGCACCTAGTAACTTAGCTTATTTTAAGGCAAACTAAGCACTAAAGGGGGCTTACAATAATGACCTATCACTAACATTTGGCATTATTTAACAGTGGTCAAATCCTAGGCAGGTACCCATGGGGAAGGGGAAGTAGACATGGATATCTATACCTACTCTATAGTCTCCAGATGAGTAGAACATGAACATGTAGGAAATCCTTTGCGGTTTTCACTGTTCTAAACTCTGTCGTTCTCAAAGGGTCCTTTAATGTTCTTTCTGCCAGTCTTAACTGAAAAACAATCTATGCATCTTACACAGGCTCTTGAGTAAGGAGAGCATCCTTCCTTTCAGATGAGCTCATCCAGCGCTCACTAGGACTGTGCCCTGCATGGAGTCCTGTCCTTCAGTGTGGCAATGCAACAGTGAATAAAACAGGAACTTGATCCTCTGGCTCTCCAGTCTGTTAATGGAGAGAGGCCAGCGCTGCGTCTAGAATCATAGAAGAAACTTCCTCCCTCACACCATCTGCCATTTCTTCTAATTCTGAAATTGATCATTTTGGAGAATCTTATGGACCTATTCTCGCATCTCCACACCACTCATTTCTTAGTTCTTTCCTAAAAGTTGATAACATTGTGCTTTATTTGCTTCTCTACTGATAGGCCCTGTACCTATCTGAGCTGCTTCTCCTCTGAGACATTATCATTTCTCTTCACGTACACAGAGACATACACTGATGTTTACTGAATGGATAAGTAAAAGGACAAGCCAGGCGTGGTGGTGCACGCCTTTAATCCCAGCACTCGGGAGGCAGAGGCAGGTAGATTTCTGAGTTCAAGGCCAGCCTGGTCTACAAAATGAGTTCCAGGATACCCAGGGCTATACAGAGAAACCCTGTCTCGGAAAAAAAAAAAAAAAAAAAAAAGGACATAATATTTTTCTCTTACTACTTTTCATATTTTAAAATTATATAATTGAAGTCAAGACATAGTAATAAACCAATATTAAGTAAACAATAAATTAGTAATTAGCAAACCATAATTGATTGATAATGTTCCATGTGATAGTGGGCATCTTTGTGTGTATTAAGCTAGATAGTTTTATTCCCACTTTTTAGTCACATAAGAAAAACATAAAATACATTTGGCCAAGGCCTCGAATATACTAAGTAGTCAAGTTGGAGCAATGAATATTTATTAATTCAAGTCTTTGTTTGCTACAACCAGTATCAATTTTTCAATTTCATATGCATGGAAAAAACATTTCCAACTAAGTTCTATAATTGTTGCTTTGACAGTGAGCATATTTACTGGAAACATGTCCTGACTGTGGTGTCAGAACCTAGTAGATTTATGAAAACTTATACTGTTCCTTAATACAAGACTGTGTATAGAATATAGGAATAACATAAATTATTATTTTGCTTTCCCTATTTAATTACTTGGTCTCTTATTCAAAGTGCAGAGCAAGTTATTTTTTTCTATAACTTGTTGATTACTGTAGTAAGTTCCTTACTTTGGTAATTGGAATGAGCTTTGAAAGCCTGTCATATAATTATGTTAGAGATCAGAGTCACTAATGTTTTCCTATGACATTATTTAGACTTTAAGAATCTTTAAGTTTAGGGGAAATCCCACATAGATCTTGCCAACAAATCTGAATTTGCAAATAACATTTAGTTGTTTAGAGTTTAGGAAAAACATATGCGTGGAAAACCATGCTGTTCTTGAAATGAAGATAACATTTAATGTTAATCTGCATTTTATAAGAAAACTTTCAAATGAAAAAATGACAGGAGATGCTGAACACTTCCTTGTTACATCTCTGTGGTGTTTATATGAGCACATAGCAGTGTGTTTACTTCAATAATTACTGGGGGGAAAAAACCATAGGGTATTGAGTAATTCATGATTTAATTAAGAACATCAAAATCCATATATGTCATGCCTAACTTAATCACAACATAAAAATCTAAACCTTACAAATAAAGTCAGGACTTGGAAGATGGTACTTGGCAACCATGCATTTACAGCTAGAGTCTCCGGGGAATAAGCCAAGGATAGTTGGAGAGCAGCCATCCTGTGATGGTGGAAAGTCACTGGTTTTGGTCGCTAAGAGAGAATGGAAACTTTAGGAAGCCGAGCAGAAGGGGGAAGACTCCAGAGTATGTATGGTAGGTCTCAGCTGCAAACCGGGGTTACTCAGCTCCCAGTGTGGAGCCAGTGCAGCAGCTGCTGGCTTAAAACAAAGAACCCGAGAAACAAGCACTGTACCCTAGTGTCAGGTACTTCAGAAATGGACGGAGAGAGGGAGGGGGGGAGTACGGGATCTGGGGGTGAGATGAGCACATGAATACAAGTCAGAGGAAAAAACCAGAACACAAATGTGCTAGCAGAGGACTGATAGAGACTGTAGGTAAAGGGGACTCAAAAATATGACAAACAGTGGCCTTGTCACCGAGCAGATCTGAGTCGAGGGAAACTAGAATCTTTGTATCTGCATATCATTGAAAACACCAATAATATCCTCTCTCCTCAGCATGTGGCTGAAGCTGGAGCAGGGCGTCATTTTAAGAAACCCATTGCTGAGTCAGGCACTAGGTGACTCCAGGTGGAAAGGTCCCTCCATACATGGCCCATTCTAGGAACCCAAGACAAATGCCAGAGAACGGTGCCCTGAAACCTGGTCTGAAGAACCTTTCAGACAGAAGGTAAAAAGTCAGTCAGAAACATGGAGTTGGGCGTCTGTGCTGTTGACATGTGGTAGACATTTACTCTGAGCAAGAGATGAGGGGAGGCTCACTATCTCCCTAGAGGAGGGATGAGCAATGACATGAACTTACAGGTGCCTAAGTCCAAGGCACGCCAGTGGAACAGTTGCCAAAAGCTCTTTGCAGTACCTAGAGAGAGGAAACTGCCTAAAGTAATAAACACCCACTGCCCAACCCAAAATCTGCATCTGTGGTTGCCGGGCAAATTACACAAACATCAACATAGGAAATGAGAAACTCGGTGGCCCTCCTCCCATTAAGCATCACCAACTTAAGTAGTAAGAGGAAGAAAAAAATGAAGGCAGACACTCATTGTACCCAGGAGAATAACTACGTAGAGAAAAATGCTGTACCCAGTTCTCCTTTATTTTTATATTTCCCTTATTTAATACCTAGTGCAGAACACTGGCTCTGCCAGCTCCTCCTCCCCACCCCCTGTCTCTCTCTCACTTAGAGTTCTGAGACAAGCTGTTGCAGAGGGTATGAGATAGTTTGATCCCAGGAGTCTCCCTGCCTCAGCCTCCTGGATGCTGGAATTGGTTTAGATTGTCTGTCTTCATCTTTTTTTCTCTTTTCACTCCTTGGTGCTATCCTATCTCCTCCAGTTTCTTTATTCTCGGCCCCTACCCTGCCCTGTCTATTTTCCTTCCTTCCTGTAATTTTCTTTTGTTGCTTTAATCACTCACCTTCCTCCAGTTACTTTCTGTCTGTTCTAAACTATCACAAATAAATGCTCACCACACATGGTGTTGTTTTGTTTTCTCTATTTAAAAAAAAATGTCAGTAAAACAGGTAGTTGATTTTTCTTTTCTGTTAGGCTTTCTTTTTTGTTTCTTTTTTTTCTTTTTTCTTTTCCTTAATCCAATCATATGGATTAAGGAGGGTGACAGGATATACCAAGAGTGTGTAACAATTCTAACCATGAATGAATGGAACATTGGCATACTAATTGTACAAAAGAAACACTATGGGCAGAAATAGATCTCAAGACATATAATGAGCTACTTCAGTAACCTACGCTTACCAACCCAAAGGTTATTCAACAAAGAAACATCAGAGTGAAGTGACTATCAAATAAGTAGACTAAATACATTTAGACAATACTCTACCATACATTGAAGAATGAACTTTCTTCAGCACTGATAGAAATTTCTCTAAAACCGAGCACAGTTTTAGGGCACAAATCAAGTATTTGCAAATAAAAAATTGAAGTTATTGTTTTGTATTATATTTGATCACAATTAGAGAGCAAATTAAAATTTAAAAGACCAAGAGACTTCAGGTATTTCAAGTGTGATGTACCTTGAGGCTTAGAAAACCAGAGCATGCCACACCCAAAATCAATAGATAGAAATAAACCCTAAAAGTCAAGGCAGAAAGCGTGATGTGATGGGCAAAGTTTATAATACACAGAGGTAATGAAACAGAGAAGGAGCTCTTAAACAGGCTTGACAGTTGCTTAGTGAGGTCAATGCGGGAGAACTTCAGTTTATACAATTATACACAAAGTGTAAGAAGTCACAACAGATGCCAATGAAATTCAGGGGATAATTAAGGCAGACTTTGAAGATGTTTGAAGATTCAAATACATGGGAAAATCTAAATGATGTACATGCATTTCCATAAAGACATTGTGCTGTCAGTTTGCATGATTAAGGGGAAGGGGGGAATTCAGGGTAGAGCGGGGAGGATGCTAGCGTGAACTTTGAAATGTGGTACTTTTGTGGGACTTTGTGGTATTTGTGATACTGAAGGAGGCTGGAGTCCAGCTTGAGCTCTGGTGTGCTAATAGGCACCACAGCTCATCAGTAGCCTTTTGTCTCTTCTGACAGTGGCTCCTTTTGCTAAAGAGGAGCATGCTGAACAAGTTCCTGAGGAATGCTGGCTTTAATCAAACCACCAGAAATTCCCCTAGAGTCTCCTATAAATAGGAGACTCTCCGTGAGACTCCATGAGACTCAGTCACTTCATTTATAAGGGAAAAGGACTTCTGGGACATTGAATGTTTGTTTGCCTTCTATAGTCTGCCTTATGGCGTTTGGGGGTAACAGGGTACCCTTTGGCCCTAATACATATGACCTAAGAAAATTAAGCCAATAGTATATAAATAATGAACAAAGGGGTTACATCTATGATAAAATGTTTCCCAACTGAGAAAGTCCAGTCCCACAATTCTACTAAATCTTTATTGGATCTTGTAGATGAACACAGATGTAAAAATTCTCACTAAAATATTTGCAAACTGAATTGGTAATACATTAAACAATAATTCACGAGGACCAAGCTGGCTTCTGTTGCAGGGAATATTAAAAAATGGACCCACCAACTCTCAGCTGGGTCAGGCCCTGCCAACTCTCTAAGGCTAGTCCTCACACCAGGTACTCCCAGTCTCTTGCCCGCCAACTCTCTGCCCCTTGAGGCCACAGGGATCCTGCTGGGCCATCTCTCGGACGCCCCCTCTCTCCCTCCCTCAGTTCCTCTCTCTTCTACTCAATGCCCCACACACCCCACGATCAGCCATCTCAACACCTAATTACCAGGAAGAAACAGGACTCTTAAAGCTTAGTTAACCAATTAGATTTAAGTAACAATAAAATCACAATTTACAAGATGCCAATACAATAATTTCAGACCCAATTGATAATGATGAAAGCTTTATCCCAATATCTCTAACCTTGTAAAAATCTTATCGACTTGTGGTTGTTTGAAACGGCGCTGGATCAGGATCTTCTTCCTGTCCGTCTACCTCCATGCAGGCTTCTCCTCCTCCCTCTCCGGCAACCTCTCTGTCTCCTCAACTCCCAGCTCCGTCTCCCTTTTCCTGTCCAGTCACAGGCCTCCCACTGCCCTAATGTGATTGGACAGGGAAAAATCCTGCAACAGGCTCAATGCAAGGAATGTGTGGATAGCTCATTATATGCAAATCAGTGAACATAATATATCATATATAAACAAGGACATAAACCAAAAATGATCTCTCTAGGTGGAGAAAGGTTTCTGACAGGGTCTAACAGGTCTTGAAGATGAAATGATGATGAACCTGGGAAGGCAGTTCAAAGCAGTAAAGGCTGTTTATGGCAAACTACAAATGTTTATAGGTACATTACACTTAATGAAGAAAGTATCACAATTATTTCACTAGAATTAAGAATGAGAAAAGGATGTCCAGTGTCTTGAGTCTTTTTCCATATACAGGGTAAGATCTTAACTCAGTTAAGATGAGAAAAAGAAATCAAAGATATACAAATAGGAAGGGAAGATGTTACATTATTCTTATTTTTTAGATGATATCCTACACATAAAGCGGCTCTGAAATACCCATCGATAAGTTCTTTGGTCTGATAAACGCTTTGTAAAGGTAGCACGGAATAAGATGAACATAGAGAATTAGCAGTTTCCTTACATACTAGTAACACACGTGCTAAGGAAGAAACCAGGAAAGTCACTCAGTTCACAATAGCATCTAACAACACTGAGAAAATACCTAATCAGGAAGTGAAAGGCTTATGCACTGAAAATTCTGAAGTTGAAGATATTAGAGAAGATACTAGATGGGAAGACCATCTTAATCATAGAGCAATAGAATTAATACTGCAAATTGCTATAGCATAAGACATACTCTCCAGATTCAATGTAACCCCTGACAAAATTCCAGAACATTCCTCACAGAAATAGAAAAATTAATCATAAAATTCATACAGAAGCATGACTAACCAATCCTGAACCAAAACAATAATTTTGGCACTATCACAATATTTCAGGTTATATTACAAAGCCATAGAACTCAAAAGTAGAATACTAGTGGCCAAAAACAAAAATGTAGAAGGATGGAATAGAAGCCAAGACCCAGGAATAAACCAGCGTAGCTACAGCCACCTGAGCTTGAGAAAGATGCTTCTATGTCTGCATCTTTATCTAAGCATCCAAGTCTAGGAGCCTGAGGAAGCCATTCTCATCCAAACCACCCTGGTCCTCATCTAGCAGTCAGTAAACAAAAGGAAGGGGGAGCTTCAGTGTTAGCCAAGAGGCGTTATTAGAGCATTGCTACAAGGGAGGAAGCACTCTGGCATGATTTCATCCAGACTGGATCAGTTTAGATGGTTAGCACGGAAGTTAGCCTACTACCAAAGTAAGCTGAGGGTTCAGTCATTGCCTTTGTCCTCTGTGTGACAGACACTTACTGAGAGTCCATGTAAAAGCTTCCATTTCAGACAGTAAGGGGGCAAGCCACATTCACTCAGGAGACCCCACTGGTAAAGAGGGAACCGAAGTATGCAAACAGGTGAATACAGGTGACTTAGGAAAAGCTGACACTGAACACAAAGCACCTAAGCAAAC
Source organism: Mus pahari (assembly GCF_900095145.1). Taxonomy (NCBI): domain Eukaryota; kingdom Metazoa; phylum Chordata; class Mammalia; order Rodentia; family Muridae; genus Mus; species Mus pahari. Next base: position 87,163,909 of record NC_034602.1, read on the forward strand.
GCATAGAAGAATCAGGTCTCTCAGAGGAGGGATGCTGTTATTGAAATGTGAATAATGTGACCGCCATGGGAAAGTATAGGGAAGTGCATATTCAGTGGAGGAAAGGAGCTTGGCAAGCATTGGCCCAATCCCACAAAGTGGGCCGCTGATTTCCCCAAGTCTCATAGGACAGGACACACGTGCACGTGCTCTCTCTCTCTCTCTCTCTCTCTCTCTCTCTCTCTCTCTCTCTCTCTCTCTCTTGCGCGCGTGCGCGCACTGAAGTTTTAATTTTTTAATTTTTATTTTTTTAAGATCATATTATTTATTTTAGCTGAATATGTACACCGTAGCTGTCTTTTGCCATACCAGTAGAGGACATCAGATCCCATTATAGATGGTTGTGAGCCACCATCTCGTTTCAGGGAACTGAACTCAGGACCTCTGAAGAGCAGTCAGTGCTCTTAACCCTTGATCCATCTCTCCAGTCCCTACACTGATTTTTTAAAATTTAAATAGTGCCAAGATGGAACATTGTCTAGCCCCTTGAAGAAGTACAAAGGTCGTTGTGGCTAAATTGTAATGACAACAGAAATTGGAGTGGTTTGGCACCATCAAATTAAGGGGCTATTAAATGACCTTTGTCCAGGGAAGCTGGTAAGAACACTCCAATTCTTGAACATTGAGCACTTTTGCTTCCTGCTAGGTATGACAAGCCCTTGACAGTTAGGGTACATGCTCAGGGCATGTGGAATCGCATGGCCTCTAGGTGAGGGGCTTACAATCAAAGATGGGCTGACTCATCATCTTGTGAGTGAGTGAAATGAACACTGGCCAATGTCTCTACTGCTCAGAGCAGTAGGCATCTATAATGTGGTGTAAGTATGTAGAAACAGGACATTCTACACCTTATGAGAGTCTAGTACATGATAAGCTATTCATCATTCTCAGAGATACACAACTGTCAAGAATGGCAGTTTGGTGAGCGCAAAGTATTTGGATAAGGTTGGAATCAAACATCAGTGTCTACCTCAGCCAGCTTTCCTGTGAACCCAGTGTGAACAGCGGTAAACAGTTGCTCTCAGCGAGGCTCACCCACCTCGTTTATAAGGGAACAGGACTTCTGGGACATTGAATGTTTGTTTGTTTTTTGTTTTGTTTTGTCTTTTATTCTTTCTAAAAACATCATGGGCAAAACCAGTTGTCCTGAGGATATTCTAGTTTGATGTTTCCCAATAATTCTGGGATAACTTGTGTACTTAATAAAGATTAAATTAGAATAAGATCATCTTAATCCCCTCTTTCCTTTGCTCTTAAGTCCGGAAGGATCTTTAGCCAACTCAAAAACCTTATACATCATGCTAGTTAAAAAAAACAAATCAAAACAATCCTTGAGAGTGAGCATCAGATAAAATGAGCCAGCCTTCTACCCAAAGTCTCAAAAATCCAAAACAGCCTAGCTATGACTTAAGGGCCACAGGCAAATATAGGCAAATATAGGCAAATAAAGCAATGTGACCCAAGGATGTAAAAATAATACTTATCTTTGTTGTCTGTCCATGCAAAATGCTTTTGTTCTTCACTATGATAATTAAATCAAAGTAGCCCTGTATTATTTATCATGAAAGCCAAATACTTCTGTACTTTCAAGGAGCTAAGCTACTAAATTTAATAAGCATACGCAATAGGGTTTTCATAAAAATATCTGATTTACAACTCACAACAGCCCTGTATAGTGGACAAGGGATCTTTTGTGTCAGGTTCTAGAGGAAGACTGTGGCTTCCTTCTGAGACCTGTCACTTCTTAGGAATTTTCTAGGGCCTCTAAAGTCTCAGTAAAGGGACGCTGTGGCTGTGGTGTCCCCATGAGATTCAAAGCTGGGGTGTCTGGTACTTAGATTACTCACGAGGACAGTTGATATGGAATGCCAATGGGCAAATCATAAACCATTTGGTTTTTAGGGAAATTTGTCAAAGTTTAATTGAAGAGAGCCACAAAGAGCCGCCCAGGTTTTTACACGCATTTTACCTTCTTGTTTCTTTCTTTCTTTGCTACAGTCCTTACCGGTGGGTTATGTAAGGAAGAATTTGCTAGCATCTATGTTACAGAGGAGACATCACAGTGGTGGCTGAGATGAAGGCTTGAGGTAGGGACTGCTAGCAAAGGCTTGAAGGACAGGGAAGCTAATCTAAGCTTTCTAGCACTGGGGAGTTTCTGTTAGGTTATGCTCGAACCATTAAACCTCAGATTAAAAACCTCAGCCTGCAGACCTGGACAGATGATAGCAAGCAGTGCCTGTCATCGATGCTCACAGGGTAATCCTACATAGGGTAATCCTACATGTAGGATTGCCATCTTCCTTAGAAATAGGGATTTTTGAAGCTATGCTTAAAGTTATGTACCTTGAAATCTAAAGGTTGTCCCGGAGTACCTGGGTCAGATCAGTGTAACGGGAAGAGTAATAGAAGAGGAAAACTTTTTCTGGTTGTTATCAAAATAGAGAAATTAAGAGGGGCCAGACAGTTGATATGCTGCTTCCTCTAAAAGTAACGGAAAACATCCATGAGTGAAAGCATGTGAGCAACCTATAGAAATTAGACAAGAAATAAAAGAGGGGTGTCCCGCAAGGAGCCACAAGGCAGAAATTTGGCCATAACACTTTGATTTTAATGTAGTAAGATCCGTGCCAAGTTACTGACTTACACAATCATAGAGGAAAAAATCATATTATTGTTAAGTTTGCAATTTCATGTCAATTCATTAAACTCAAGCAGAAGAAAATTCAGTGAGAAATTTAAGTTACTTGCATATATTTTGGAGTTACTCCCATATCCATTGTAGCCAAGTATCATATAAATTGAATAACTAATTAACTATGCATAAAAGCCAATGTGAAATTAGGACATTGGGCTTAGTACCAAGTGTGAATTCTATTTCAGAATTATAATAGATAAGCTGTAAAAAGGGGGAAAAAAACATAAGCAAAGGCTGTCATAGTCATATGAGGACATCATACACAACGCTCCTTCTGGCTGTCTAAATGTCATTCACAAAAAAAAAAAAAGACTGTATTTTGACTCACTGAAAAAGGAAGACTATCGTATTTTAAAAGGAGCCAGAGCGGGTATGTGTACTTTCAAATGCAAGAAGTTGTCTTCATGGTTCTGATTGCTGCCAGTCTCCAAAATAAATCAAAGTGCTAACCGTGGACATGTTTCTAAGTTCCCGCCACCATTCCTACAAGGACACAACTCCGAGTCTCTTGGTAGAATTAACTGCACAAAGGCTTTACATGGTGTCACTCACAGACTGAAACTCCTAGAAGACGATGTCACTTTACCTGTCCTCGAGATCTCGGAAATCCTTCTCAGTAGAAACTGCAAATCTCTACTTTAGCCAAGAACTGATGACAAGGGGCATTAGGTTTCCTGTCCCAAGTCAGCACTGAGACAATGTCCCTTGAAAGAGCACTGTGCTTCTCGGGATCCTCCTGAGTAGCAGGCTCAACTCTGCTAGAGGAGCAACCTTTGGGTCACCGTCCTCATCAGCTGAGTCATCTATCTCTGGGGTGGGCCGAAGCAACCTGTTTTACATGGTGAACCTAACCCCTGGTAATTTAAACTCAGGGGACAACCCCCCCTCCCCCGCCACCAGTAAAATGAAGAAAGGAGAGGAGGAGGGAGATAAGGGAGGGAAGGTGGATGGAGAAGCTTGGACATTAAAACTGCCTTCGTGACAAATGTCGTTTGGTTCTGTTTTTCAGCTAACCAAAGCAAAATAAGCACTATAGAATCCCCCCAGTGCCAGGATCCCCTCACAAATTAAAGCTCAATTCTCTATTGTTTTGGTAGGTAAATATCTCAGGAGTTAGAAAACAAACAAACAAACAAACAACAACAACAATACTTTCATCATTTCTCAACTCCCTTTGACTCTCTCACAGTTGAAAGTCTTCTTCTGGTGGCACAATCAGTAGAGTGTTTTGTGTACTGTACTAAAGTTTCAGCAGCACGGAGCATGGTTGGATACTACACCGGTCTGCATGCAGGGAACCCCACAGATCCATTCATTGAGCAAGTATTTCCTGAGAAGAGGATATACACCAGCTACTCTTGAGTAAGTTGAGAATACAGCAAAGAATAAAGCAAAATTCTGAATTTTATGGGCCCTACAATCAAAGGAGGGAGAAAGAACAATGTCAAAGCTAAGAAAGTAAGCAGAAGACAAATGGATCTATGACAGAAACCAACACATGGCAAAGTGACAGTGCCTAGAACATATTTGTTACTTTAGTTAGAATGACGTGATGGATCAACCTTGAAAAACTTTCCAAAAGACTGTGCTTTGTCTGAGGAAATACCACACAAATGGGCATGCCAAATCAGGCGTGGTTGTGCCTGCCTGCATTCCTAGCACGTGGAGGCTAAGTCTAGATCGTGCATTTGAAGCAAGGCTAAACTACATAATGGATCATAGTCTGGGGTACACATGGAAACTATCTCAGAGAGCAAACAAGCAAATAAAATGCAAAGAGCACAGCAGTAGAGATCTTTTCACCAATAGGACCTAGAATAGAGAGGGGTTCAGAAATGACAGAGTAGTATCGTATACAAATCGAGCTTGCAGACTGAGGTGGAAGCCGTGCTGCCTGCAGTTGGATGGATGTGGGGTGTGATGAGCAGTAGTGAATGAAGCCTTCTGGATCTGAGCTTGAACACTTAGGTACAGGATTGCCTCTTAGAGAGGAAGAGTTTGACCAAGATGGTGAAATATTGTCATGAGAGAAACATCACGTATAAACAACATGGAAGTAAAAGAGCTGACTCTCAAAGCCACGAGTCTGGCTTAGATCAGTTAGTGGATGCATCAAGACACAGAAAATGGAAAGACCCAAGCCTTGGGAACTCTAACACTTATAAATTAGGAAGAATAGAAGAAGCCAATAAGGAGGAGGTGGATAAAGTATAGCACCCCCATGGGGACCTGCAAGGACACCAATACATGTAAGTGACGTGTTTCTCAGAGGGGTAGGGCTAACAGGTGTACCGCAGGCCATTGGCTTTGAGCCAAATAAAAGCTGAGACTTGATTATCATGATGACTTTTAAAGGAGGAATAAATGTTAGAACTATTTAGCAGAGTGGTCAAAAAAGGATTGGGTTTTGTGGTTAAAGAAATGTACTTCGCTGTTAAGAGAAAACCACATCTGGGACCATACTTATTGTTTCTCATTCGAATGGTAGCTGTTACAGAATCTTCTGTAGCAATAGAAAATACCTCATAGAAGAAATAAACTATAATTCAAAAGAAAAGAATGACAAAATGTGGCCAAGTACAAAAAAAACAACGGAGGCAAAAATACTTAAAATGCCTACATATTTGAGCCTAACACAGTATGGAAGGAAGAACACAGGACCAGGTAGGGTAGACAGGTAGATGATGATTGATGATGGTCATGATGATGATGATGATGATGATGGTTATTTGCTTTATATCCTGACCACAGCTTCCCATCTTTCCTCTTCTTCCAGTCCCTCCCTCTCACCTCACCTCCCTGCAGTCACTCATGGGTATCTCCCAGCCTTGGCATATGTGTTGCAGTAAAAAAATATATATGTGCATCTTCTTCCCTTGAGGCTAGCTGAGGCATTACAGTTAGGAGAATGGAATGCAAAGGAAGGCACAGAGTCAGAGACACCTCCCACCATTAGGAGTCTCACATGAAGATGGAGCTGCACAACTGTTACATAGGTGCGGAGGGCCTCATGAGTCCCATTAGGGCTCCCTGGTTGGCGGTTCAGTCTCTGTGGGCCCCTGTGGAGCCAGATTAGTTGATTCTGTAAATTTTCTTGGGCTATCCTTGACCCTTTCTGGCTCCTTCAATCCTCCCTCCTCCCTCCTCCCTCCTCCCTCCTCCCTCCTCCCTCCCCGAAGGATTCTCCCAATCCTTACGTTTGTTGACCAAACATCAGTTTCCATCAGTTTCTGGGTGAAGTCTCTCTGATGACTGTTATGCTAGACTTCTATATGCAAGTATAGCCGAGTATCATTCATTGTCAGAGTATCATTAATAATGTCAAGGGTAGCCTCTCTCTCGTGGCATGGGTCTCAAACCGGGCCAGTCATCGGTTGGCCATTCCCTCATTTCTGCTCCATCTTTACCCCAGCACATCCTGTAGGCAGGACAAATTGTGGGTTGGAGGGTTCGTGGCTGGGTTGCTGTCCCAACTTCCCCATTGGAAGTCTTATCTGGTTACAGGAGATGTCCATTTTGGGCTCCATATCCCTCATTGCTAGGAGTCTTAGCTAGGGTCACCCTCATAAATTCCTTGAAGCTGCCATTACCCTAGGTTTCTACCTTGTCCCAGAGATGTCCCCTCCCCATTCCAGTTGTCTTTCCCAGTACTCTCCCTGATGTCCTCCTATCTCCCAATCCCTCCTGTTCCCATCCATTCCCTGTCACCCACCAGCCCCTCCCTCCATACACCCCTGATGTTCATTCTATTTCCCCTACCCAGTGAGATTGCAGTGTTCCTTCTTAGGTCCACTTTGTTACTTAGCTTCTTTTGGATAATGAATTGCAGCATGCTTATCCTTTATCTTATGCCCAGTATCCACTTAAGCAAGTGAGTACATGCTTTGTATGTTTTTCTGGGTCTGGGTTACCTCATTTAGGATGATCTTTTCTAGTTCCATTCATTTGCCTGCAGTTTTCATGTCATTGTTTTTATTGGCTGAGTAATAGTCTATTCTGTAAATGCACCACATTTTATTTATTTATTCTTTGGTTGAGGGACATCTAGGTTGTTTCTGTTTCTGGCTATTACAAATAAAGCTACTATGAACATAGTTGAGCAGGTGACTTTGTGGAATGGTGGAGCATCTTTTGGGATATGCCCAGGAGTGATATAATTGGTAGAACTATTCCCAGTTTTTGACAAAATCACCAAATTGATTTTCAAAGTGGTTGTACAAGTTTGCAATCCCACCAGAAATGGAGGAGTATTACCCTTGCTTTACATCCTCACCAGTATATGCTATCTTTTGAAATTTTGTTTGTACTAGCCATTCTGATGAGAATAAGATGGAGTCTCTGAGTTGTTTTGATTTGCATTTCCCTGATGACTAAGGATGTTGAATATTTCTTTAAGTGCTTCTTGGCCATTAAACATTCCTCTGTAAGAATTCTCTGTTTAGATCAGTAACTCATTTTTGAATTGGTTTATTTGTTTTGTCAATGTTTAATTTCTTAAGTTCTTTATATATTTTGGCTATTAGACCTCCATGAGATGTAGGGTGTGTGAAGAGCTTTCCCATTCGGTAGGCTGCCATTTTGTTCTTTTAACAGTGTCCTTTGTCTTACAGAAACTTTTCAGTTCCATGAGGTTCCATTTATTAATTGTTGATCGTAGTGCCTGAGCTATTGGTGTTCTGTTCAAGACATTGCCTCCTGTGCAAGTGCACTCAAGGCTATTCCCCACTTTCTGTTCTATTAGATTTAGTGTGTCTGGTTTTATGGTGAGGTCATTGATCCACTTGGACTTGAGTTTTGTACAGAGTGGTAGCTATAGATCTATTTGTATTCCTCTACATGCATTCATCCAATTAGACCAGTACCATTTGTTGAAGATGCTTTCCTTTTTAGTGTATAGTTTTAGCATGTCAAAAGTCAAGTGTCCATAGTTATATAGGTTTACTTCTGGGTCTTCAATTCAATACCATTGATCAACCTGTCTGTTTTTTTTTTTTATGCCAATACCATACAGGTTTTATTACTATTGCTCTGTAATATAGCTTAAGATCAGAGATGGTGACAATTAGATTTTATAGAGGGGAAATGAGGTGATTCTAATTTAACTTCTATTTCATCAAGAAAATAAAGATCTTAAGAAACTGCATTGAAGAAAATTTGATGAGAGAAAACATGACACAAAATTCAAGATGTAAGAGAGGATAAGTGTATTATAGCTAATTATTATAAATGGTTATGGAGGCCACTTGAGTTTATGATTATTGAGCTTCAGGAAAAGCAATTATAATAATTTTCTAGCCAAATTTATCTTAATTATTCTGCACAGAAACAGAATAAAGGAAAAGTCGGGTTGAAATGATGCTGGAAATTTTTCAGCAAGTGTTCAGGATTGCTCCCTGGGTTTGAAACACCCTGCAAGTAAAAAATGTTGCTGCACTGTGGCATCTACACTGAACAAGAGGAAAGAGTACATAGAGTGACTCATGGTAAAACATATGGTTGATGCATTACTAGCCTCAAGGTGTTGAAAGGATTCTTAGTTTGGAGTTTCTAGGGTATGCTAACTAGGAATCAAGTGGATGGAAGGCATAATGCGGCATGATTAAAGGCAAGAGTTTGGAATTGCATGCTTTACAGAAGAGTAGGAACCCATAAAAGGCAGAAAGTTTTCCTGTTGAAAAGCATTTATCCTATATTCATATCCATATGTGTGCATACCGTCCATCTGCCAATCCTTGTAATGATATTTGATTTTTTATTCTTACTTTACTTTTTGCAGTAATGCAAGATCTACTTCTTATTCGTTGTTTTCCTGATTGTCTTTTTACTCCTAGCCATTTATTTCTTATATTCCTGTTGGGTGCGTATGGTGTACATGCATGTGTATATGTCTGTTGCATTTATGTGATGCATGTGTGTGCAGAAACATGCACATGAGTGTTTGTGTGCTCTCGTCAACTGCCCCTACTTTATATACTGAGGCAGGATGCATATTTGAACCTAAAGCTGACCAATTTACTCAATCATGGCTAGCCGGCTTGCCCATGGAAACTCTGCATCTGCCCCCAGAGCTCTGGGCTTATGAGGATCTACCTCACCTGCCTGACATTTGTACAGGCTCTTAGGATCTGAACTCATTGTGTCAGTCTTGTACACAAAGCACTTTACTCACAGAACCATGTCCCCAGCCCTGTAAACATTTTTTTTTCTTCCAGGCAAACCTTTAAATGATCAAAAGTTGCAAAGTCAGTTTTCATTTTAGAGTAACTTTTCTTTAGCGATGTCATCTCTTTAGCTTTTGAGATATGAGACAAGTCTTTTTATGAAAATATTTGGAGAAATCTTCGTGAAAAGCATTGTGGGCGTGAAGGCTGTATGCACAACAGCTTATGATTCTTACTTGGGGAAGTAATGTTTATTTTCACATAGGTGTGTTGGCTTGGATCAGCACACTAACTCCACTGGAAGATTTTTAGTGTATATTTTGGGGTTTAAAAGCGGGCATGGTGGTGCACACCTTTAATCCCAGCACTCGAGAGGCAGAGGCAGGTGGATTTCTGAGTTCAAGGCCAGCCTGGTCTACAGAGTGAGTTCCAGGACAGCCAGGGCTGTACAGAAAAACCCTGTCTCGAAAAAACCAAAAAAAAAAAAATGTAAATCTCAATTTATATATAACTCCGAGCATGTCATTGTTTTCTCTTTAACACTCGGAGTCTATATAAACAAAACTTGCATGTGTTTTTGCTTGTTATTTTCATTCATTCAAACCTCCAGACCATTTTGAATTCTGATGAAGGTGACAGGTGATCTTAAGTTATTCCTTTCCTCACAGGCACTGCAAAAGACATGACCATAAGGGCCTACTCCAACAATTTTGAAAGTAGACATAGCTTAGAAACCAGAAGGGAAAGCTAACATCAGTGATTTCCCTTCGAAAGCAAATCTTCAATTACCACAAACGAGTGAGTGAACTATATGTGACACTCTGAGAGAATCACACTCATAAAATGGCCACGATGCTGCAGCCTCTCCCCTTTGTAGCACTGCCCAACTGCCTTTCCGCCAAGAGACGATGAGGTCACCCTCCCCGCCTCTGAAATCAGAGCAGGCTGAGAGTCACTTTGGCCAACTGGATGGTCCTTCTGAGCCTGTTTGCAGGAAGGAAGACAAAGAGCTACTTCTAACAGCCTGAAATGTGTGTGGGTAATGCGGCTATACTTAACCATCCAAGTGCATCAGAGGACGTGGAATGAAAAACCAATTATCAACACAGAAATGTCATACAGCAATCTTTTGTGAAGTAATTTATTCTGGCATTCCTTTTGAAATGTTTAAAAACAGTGCTGATCCCTAAAGAATTATGACCCTATCATCAAAATCATTTCTCTTCTGAAATTACACACACACACACACACACACACACACACACTTCAATTAATAATTCATTAGCACATTCCTCAGTTGTAAAAAAAAAATTGTAGATGAACACCCCTCCATTCCCCTCTGAGAGGCAGTGTGGTCTCCCAGGAGCAGCACAGATACTCAGTTCTGAAACCCTGCTTGAGTGTCAGCCCTGCAGCCTGCTGCTAAGCATGTTCAAGGTTGTGTTCCATTTCTGTGACTCTGGCTCCCCTGGCCTCATACACAGTCCCGTTTCACTGTATCGGGTTCATATCTCCTCATTAGTAATTGGCAGGAGAAACCAGGCAACACATGTCCCGGGCTTATAACAAGTTTATGAGATTGTATTTTAATCCACTTCTGGGAAAAGAAAAGCGGCCAAAGATCTAAATGATACATTAACAGACTAAATTTTACTTTAATTCATCTTTTTCCAATATAGCAAAGGCCAGGAGGGCCCAAGTATTCATTCCAGAAGTCGTTTCATTTAACACCTGTTTGCTTTTGAGGTCACAGACTGCCCCACTGACCTCAGATTTCACAATCCTCTGTGCCTCAAGCCCCACTTCTATATCAGCAATAAACACACACTGATACTTCTCAATTGCTTTCTTACGTTGGATGTATCCTGCTTTTTATTAGTGGTTAATTAAAAGGCTGTTTTCTCTGACTAGGTGGCTGGCAAGTGCAGGCTGGTGTGCAGTATCAAATGTGTCATTTAACCCCATTCATGTTTGCTTCTGCCGTATCTGATTCTACAGAGAATTAAGGGTTCTGATGGAAATGTACATTTTGGAACTTTTTAAGTAAATGTAACATGACTTAAAAGAACCTTTAGCTATATAAATTATAGCATTCACATATCTTTTGGAAAATTAACAGTGAGTTTTAAAAAAGGTATTAAAGTGAAAAAATCCATTTATTTATTTATTTATTTATTTATTTATTTATTTACTTCGATTTCATTTATATGAAAAATGCAGAAAAAGCAATTGATAGTCAGCAAGTGGATCCAGAACTTTCTGAGGCTGCTGAGGTGGGGGTGTTGGTGAGTTGTACCTTAGGCTCTCCTTGGTGTCATGGAAACCACCTGAAGCTGGACTATAGTTCACAACTTTGTGAATTTGTTGAAAAATCATTGAGCTATGCATTTGCAATTTGGGAAGAATTTGATGTTGTGTAAAATGTACCCTCAATAGCACTGGAAGAAAAGTGGAAAATAATATTACCAGAGGAATCTAAACAATTATTCTGAAATGATACAAGACTCCAGGGTAGCAAAGCTGCCAGTTACTGATCTTCTGTACCACACTCTGGGAGAAAATCCCACTCTGCCTAAGGGGATATATATCCCCTTATATATCTATATCTATATCTATATCTATATCTATATCTATATCTATATCTATATCTATATCTATATCTATCTATCTATCTATCCCCTTATATATATCCCCTTATATATATCCCCTTATATATATCCCTATATATACATATATATCCCCATATATATATATCCCCTCATATATATCCCCATATATATATATCCCCTTATAAATATCCCCTTATAAATATCCCAAATGTTGACCTCCCTCCTGGTGCCCCCTCCCAGAGTTCTTCACCTCATGTCCCCTCTCCTTTGCTTCTGAGAGGGTGCCCCCTACCAGGCATCTGCCCTCCCTGAGACTTCAAGTCTCTACAGGATTAGGCACATCCTCTCCCACTGAAGCCAGACAAGGCAGTCCCCTGCTACATATGTACTGGTGGCTTCTGATCAGCCCATGCTCTTTGGTCTGTGGCTTAGTCTCTTGGAACTCCCAGGGGTCCAGGTTCGTTGACATTTGATCTTCCTGTGGGGTTGTCATCCCACCATGTTAAAAGCCTTGGAGAGATCGGGAATTCAAGGCTCATACCTAAACATAATAAAAGCAATATACAGCAAACCAGGCATATTTATATCTATATTTCAAAATCTCTTCTATTTTTTTCTCAAGAAGGACTAAATTTAGCAAAAGAAAATAAGGACATCTAGGCAAGGAGATCTGGTATGATGAGTCTATTTCTTTACCCCTAAGAAGCTGATTAAACTAATACAATCTCTACACAGTAGCAAAATAAAATAAAATAAAATAAAATGTAAAAAATTTAAAAAGCATCATAAAAAAGAAACAGCTTGATTAGAAAAGAAGAAAAGCAATGGGTGGATAGGACTTAGTGTTACTGCTGGGTAGGCATTGCTAAGTACTTAGCAAAACTAGGCTTGTTTTGTTTAATCTAAACACCAACTTCTAAGGCAGGTGCAAATTTATTCTACTATAAAGGAAACTAATTATTTAAGAGCATAACTTACCAGAGTCTTCCATTATGTAGGAAACCAATTCCTAAAAAGTGCAACCAAGTTACTAAAGTTGTACAGCGAGTAGATGGCAGAGCCAACATCTAAGATCAGATCTGTCTGTGCATCGTACAACCAATAAGAACACAGGCATCCCAGGAAGCCGACCCATGTCTAACCAGCCGTAGGTGTTTTATTATGTCGGCACATTTGCGGGCACTTGTTAACATCATAGTGGCCTGAGCACACTTATAGAAGGGTTCCCTGTACCTTATACAGTTTTTATTGATCGTCTAGGATTAACATGCAAATGAGTGAGCTCCATTACAGCACATCCACACACACTTTGCCCTTGGGGAGCCTTTCCCTTCTCTGCTCGCCTTCCTCACCCAGCTCTTGCTGACCACTCTCCTTCCCAATAGGTCTCTTCTGAATTCTTGTCACAAGCATTCTGTCCCACTGTTCTCCTCTCCTTGGGGACTTTTCCCCTCCCTTTCCACCTCCACTGCCCACACCCAAATTGTAGAGTTTTTAGAGTATTATATAAGGTAAGTAGAATAAAGCATCCAATACTTGGTCCCCTTAGGGAGAGCAAGTAGTACTTGTAGTTAGAGTCTTATTATTCCTCAGATTTATCATGGGGCAGACGGGAGTTACGAGCACTTTGGCTCTTGCAGAGTCAAGGTCGTGAGTCGGACGCCTGGTGGGTCCAAGCTGGCTTGAGGGTTGTGCTCTCTTCTTTGGGTCTTTGCACTCTAAGTAGAACCTCATTTTCTTACCAGTGGAATTTAGAAGTTATGTTTTTTGACTTGGCCTAGAAATATCATTTGCTTTCACCACAAAGATGGGTAATATATGTATCCTGTCTTCTACTGTTAAAATATTTCTCAGTGGGAGAGAGACACACACACACACGGAGGGGAGGGAGACAGAGAGGGAGAGAGGAAGAGAAAGAGGAGAGAGAGGAGAGAGAGAGAGAGAGAGAGAGAGAGAGAGAGAGAGAGATTCTTTTCTTGGT
>NC_034602.1:87178443-87180652 GCF_900095145.1 Mus pahari
AAAAAAAAAAAAAAAAAAAAAAAAAAAACTTGAACAGAGTGCCTATGGATCTGAAGGGTGAAGGTTACAATCCAGCCATCTGGACTAGCCTGTCTGTGCTTTAAGCCTGTGTGCCACAGGGCCTCTTCACTCCCTCGGTTTCTTATGCTTCTTCCGGTGTCTTGGTTCCATCATCCAAGTCCTTCATTTGAAGCCCTCCAGCCTTCACTCATGACCTCGAGTAACCTTCTCTGTATACCATCACACTGCTGCTCATCTTTAGCTCGGCTGTGTCTGTCCCTGGCTGGTAATCCTCCGTGTTCCATGTCTACTGTCTAGATGTTTCTCCTCAGCAAAGCATAAGTTCTGAATACCTGGACCTGATCATTCCCGTGGTTTACTCCATCTGTTTACTGTTAGGAACTACAGATGTGTAGAAAGTGGTCGATAGAGTTTGTACAGAGATGAATGTGGAAGAGAGAATACAACTTATTCTGTAAATGTAATATACATACTTTGACTTTGTAAATTAAAGTTTGACTGCCATGGTACTAAGAATCTATTTATATATCTCTAGTAGCAGATATGCAGAAGCTCTTTGGAGAAAGAAGGGGTGGGGTTGAAGGTTTTGCCATTTGATAGCTGGGAGCCCCGAAGAGGCTCAGCCTCTATGTGTCTCAGTTTTTTATTATATAGTTTCATTTTCATACCCATAAAGAAGATGATGTTGATACAAAAGTAAATAACATGAAATATTTATAACACTTAAAACAAGCTTTTCTTAGGAATATTGGCTTGCATCATTTATAATGAGATGCAAAGTGACTGTAAATGTACCATCTACACATAATGTTTTGTGTTCCTTCAGCTCCTGTGGGGGGAAAAATAACAGTACCTACCTGAGAGAATCGTGGGCGAAACATACAGCAGCACTAGAAATAGACCTTGGCATGTGCAGTAATTCATAGCCACAGCTTCTCTAAGAACTCAAGCGACATTATTCACATCCCTTTCCCATTCTTTGTTGTTACCAGACGGTGATCTTCATTCGTGACAGAAATTCTCATGGGCAGGAAGTGTCAGGATATATCGATTATGCCCACAGACTAAAATCTGAAGATTTTGAAGTCTACTTTAATGGAAAAAGAAGACTTCTTCCAAGGACCACGGATATGAGGTAAATCATACACAGTTTTTGCACCTCAGGGAAAATAATATAGAATTGTCATGGATTGCATGTTGAGACCAGTATCATAACACATAAAGGAAAAGAGTGTGAGACTGGTGATGGATAACTGTTGGTGTGGTGAATCATCTGGGAATTGCAGATCATAACCACAGGGAGATATCATCTTGCTCTAGAAAAACTGGGAATGGCAGGAAAGCAAACAAAATGTTATCCCTGGGTATTTATCCAAAAGTAATAGAATCCATATAAAGAGGAACCTGTACAACCAAGTTTACAGTAACACTATTCACAACAATTGCCAAATGGTGGAAATAACCTGCGTGCCCTTCAATAGATTAAAAAAAAATGTACATATAAACACAGTGGAGTACTATTCAGCTGTAAAAATTACAAGATCCTGCGATGGTATTCCTCATATGGTATCCGAACAAGTTGATCTCATACGTGTTGAGAATCAAGAGTTGCTTACTGTAGGCTCTGGAGGGTCTGGAAGAGCCCCATAGGCACTAAACTATGGTTTGAGACATGTAAAATGTCTTATCTGCTACTTCCTGTACAATGGGGTAATTATTGATAAAGTAACAGGATGCATCTTTCAGGGTACTAGAAGAAAGGATTTTATTCATCCTCATCAAGGCACTAGAAGATTTTACTCATCCTCATCTTAGATGTATGGGTAGTTACTCAAGAAGACAGACAGACACATTACACATGCACCCACAGGCTGCATATATAGCAGCATGCAGCTGTCATACATTCTGGACTAGAAGTCAAAGGACCCTTGGAGGTTACTAGGCAAGCCAGGGAGTCCAGGCAATAAGTGACTTCCAGGTTCATACAATGAACCTGGTGGAAAGCACTTAGGGAACACACATGACAGCAACCCTGGCCTATGTAACAGACTCATGAACATGTGCATGCCCACCCCTACACAAAACATACATGCACATGAACACACACACACACACACACACACACACACACACACACACACACACAGAGAGAGAGAGAGAGAGAGAGAGAGAGAGAGAGAGAGAGAGA
>NC_034602.1:87180682-87203412 GCF_900095145.1 Mus pahari
AGAGAGAGAGAGAGAGAGAGAGAGAGAGAGAGAGAGAGAGAGAGAGAATGTATACAGCTGCAGCTACTTTGCTTCTCAAAGCAAAGTTTCGTGTATTGATGTACTTGATGTGGCCCACCATATTCTACACCAACAGAATAGAGATATCCTGACTGGTAGAAGGAACAGGTATGGTGACAGAACTGGAGACAGGTGTTCCCTCTCCTGGCAGCCTGTGCTAACTTGGAAACCATTGCTCCTTGTGCTTTCGTTTTCATTTTCACGATGGCTGGCCAGATTTGACATCCTTATTGGCTTTTCAAAATCTCTTGCCTTTAAATATCTAATTAAGATCTCCCCAGCCCCCACTTTATCAACAGGTTATATATATATATATATAAGAAGTCACGTAAACTTAGTTGTCTGGGCCAAGTCTAGTTGATGATCATTTTTTTTTTGTACTGTACAATGTGTTTTTTTTTTTAATTTTTAAAATTAACTTTAGTCATTTTTTATAGTCCAGTGGTTATCCCCTTCCTGGTCTGCCCTCTGACAGTTCCTCATCCCATTCCTACCCCCCCATCCCCCATCTCCAAGAGGATGCCCCCCCCCACCTAACCAATCCCTGGAACTCCAAGTCTCTCAAGAGACTTCTTTCACTAAGACAAGACTAGGCAGTCCTCTGCTGTATAAGTCAGAGGCCTCACATTAGCTGGTGTATGCTGCCTGGTTGGTGGCTCAGTGTCTGAGAGATCTTGGGGGTCCAGGTTATTTGAGACTGCTGGTCTTCCTATGGGGTCACCCTCCTCCTCAGCTTCTAACCTTTCCCTAGTTGAACCACAGAGGTCCCCGACTTCAGTCCAGCGGTTCCGTGTAATTATTTGCATCAGCTGCTTGTTAAGCATCTCAGAAGGCAAACAGGTCAGGCTCCTGTCACGCATGTCCTTTTGGGTCTAAGTTACCTCACTCAGGATAAAATTTTCTAGTTCCATCCATATGCCTGCAAAACTCATGATGCATTTTTAAATTGTATTATTTCCGAAAGAGAAGGTTTTATTATGTACAGTAGCCAAGATTTGAATATTCTTCTAGAAACTCAAGGCTCATCATATTACCTACTCTTTCCCTTCCCAACCACCACCAGTGTTAAATCTGTTCTACCACATTCACACAGGATTGGCTGTTTACCCAACGGCAAAGGTGCTGTCAACCTGAATGAGTTTCTCCAAGGAGCTATCAGGTTCTCTGGAAGTTTACATTTGTGACTGTCCCAAAGTCATATTTATTGGTCCTGCCATAAAAATCCTCTGATCCAGCCACGTGGGGTTGCTTTAGTTTCAGCTTCTGGGTCCTCTCAGACCATGCCACACCATCATGGTTAACAATTACAGAAAGGTGTAAGATAATTAGAGAAATGATCAAAATCAGCACTACGCTAAGCAGTTTTCTATCTATCATCCATTTACTCTTTGCCACAACCTTGCATGTTAGAAGCTTCTTTTGCAATTTAACACAAGAGAATCAGAGCCATTACAGCACTAGCCGGCATACCCAAAGTTACATAGAGACCTTCGCACACAGCCACAAGTACAAAGCTAGATAACAACCCGCTACTTTGCTCTATTTAGATCCGGTCTTGCGAGGATGTCATTTTCCCCATTGGTCTTTGCCGGGTCCTAGGCTTCTTTTGCAGATGTCTGTCTTGCTTAACAAAGCCCAATTTGAGGTTGCTTTTCAAAACCTTAAGCAATCCTACTGTCCCCAGTTAAGACAAGAGAATTTCGGCCTTCCTGTACCCGCCCTTGCCACTTCCTCCTCTCATTGAGCTTGGCAGAAAACAACCCTTTGTACTTAACCAGAAGTTCATTTTCAGTCCTTGAGAGTAAAAATTACTGTGCGCCACAGCTTGGTGTGTGGAAGAGAGCTGAACAGAACTAGAAGTGGCCTGTAATTATGGCTTCAGCCAAAAAGCCATCAGGGGAAAATTGGCCGTGACTTGCTGAACCTAGTTATGTCCCAGGATACTTTTAGAATCTATTCATATCCTCTCAACTATGGCTCACATTTTTCTTTTCTTTCTTTCATTTTTTTTTTGTAATATCTACTTGGACTTCTTTCATGGATAAACTGATTTCCAAATACTTAGCTCATTTTACTGTCTTTTTATTCAAAGATGAACACTTAGCTTTTTCTCTCTTGTCAACTCAAGAATAGAGAAGAGGTGACCTGTGTGTAAAACGCAAATGTGCGGGAAGAATCAATCCTGCTGACTCTGCAGTGGGACATCTTTCCACATCATGCAGGGCCAGTATCATCCTGGCCACTCTCTATGTCATCCAGGACCAGCATCATCTGGCTCATCATCTAGAAACAAAGTCAAATTTGAGCACTCATTTACCTCTGTCTCTCCACTCATATATAAACTCACACATGCAAATACATTTACACATAGGCTCGACACACACACACACACACACATTTTTCAAGACAGGATTTCTCTGTATCACAAGCCTTGACTATCCTGGACTCACTCTGAAGATCAGGCTAGCCTCAAATTCACAGAGATCCACCTGCCTCTACCTCCCAAGTGATAGGATTAACAGTATCTACCACTACTCCAGGCTAAATTTTATATTTTTATTACAGAGAATTCACATTCTTTTAAAGTTTTATTTTGTCTTCAAAATTCCAAACAAGGCTTATTTATTCAATAACAAGTTGTTTTGCATGAATATAAATTCTCCATCTTATCACCAGCTAAACTATATAACCAACGGAGTTCAGTTCACATACAGTTCACACAATAATTAACAAAATGACTTAGGAAGCGTTTGGCTGAGAGTAAACTCTCTTGCAGAGAACAGTTTAGTGGTATGAGATGAAGACAACCTTTGTTTATTTCCCAGGGGTGATTATAAACCTAAGTCTTTATCATCATGGTTTTGATATTTAAAGAAACTGTATCCTGCATCCATGTGAACTTACAACTTTTGTTAATGCCTCGGAGATGTCTGTTCCACAAAGCTCAAATGACCTAAGGGTCTTTTGAGGGGGTGGGCAGCAGGAGAGCTACGAGGCTGTACTCCACAAATATGGCTAATCTGTAGTGACAGCATGCTGGTCCAGACATGTGTCCCACACACTAAAAGCAGATCTGTCAGCCATTCTTTTCCTCTTCTGCCTTTACTTTCTGTTTGTTTTAAACTGTTATAGGCTACAAAGTTCAAAAGCCTATACCTTTTCTCTTAAAGTACATAGATACATTTCACAGGACTAGGAGTTTCATCTTAAAGATCCAGTGGATATTAAACCACACTACATTTATAGACAGCGTAGAACTTTACATATGACATTCATATTTCCAGAATCTCAGTGAAAACACTGAAATAAAATTATAAAAATTTGGCAATGACCCAATTAATAATATTTATATGGTTCTATTTAAATGCCTATATAGATAAATTATTTTTTAAGGTTTAAGACAAGCATAACTGCTATTTTAAAACATTCCTCTCAGTCTTTCTCTCTTGTTGCATGTGTGCACACATCTCCACCCTCCCTGGGGTTTAACTACTAAGAACACTTCAAGGGTTCTAAATAGCCCCACGACCTCACACCCTTTACTCAAAGTACCAGGCCTCCTATTCCTTGCCAACAAACACAAGGAAAGTGAGGCTTCTTCTCCATGTCTACTCGCCTGCCTGCCCGTGTGGTTCCATGTCTCTGGGTCTATCCTTTCCCTTTGCATCAGTCATGATGTGTCCATGCTTTGCTCGGAGCCACAGAGCACAGGGACAACTATGATACTGAAGGCTTCAGGGTGACACATAGTGGTGTTTTGTCTTTAAAGATTCAAATGGCCACAAGCTAAACTAAAAGTCACAGTGAGGACTCACTAAGTAGACAGTACTCATGCAGACAAAGGAAGTCCTTCCATAGGAGATAGAACATAGACACTCTGCACATGCCTCTACATGACCACATCTACTCCTACATACATCTCTACATGTCCGCACCTACTCCAGTCTTGCACATGTCTCTACATGTACACATCAAGTCCTGCACACATGTACACATTCACTACATCATATATCTATATGTAAACATCCATTCCTGCGTACATTTCTACCTGTGCACATCCAATCCTGCACATGTCTCTGTATGTCCTTCCACTATGTACTTATTTATTATGAAAATGTTAGCCCAATCGTGCCTTTATTTCTTTTCATACATATCCCATGTATAGCAATTGACATGTACAAGCATTTAGCTTTCTTTCAGTGCTGGTATAGAAATGAATCTTCCTTGTGTTATCACGATTCTTTTGGTTTTTAGTTTGTTATATATAAAAAAGGATAGCAGCAATTGAGGACAAAGGAACTGTGCAGTCTAATGGCTAAATTGCTTACAAAGTTAAATGAGTTCCATTTCTACTAATTTATAAAATTTGATGATACAACATGCAATCAGTTCCTTTGAAAAGATATGATTTTATTTTCATGAATTACAAAATAGTTGTCACATGAAAATTTCCTTTCAAAATCTGCATAATAACTTGTGAAACCAAATTCCCCTAAAGGATTTTGTTTTAGAAAAAACAAGCAGCCTGTAGACTATTTTATATTTTACTTCCCTCTATTCTAGGAATAAAAGCATTAGCCCTCTAAGAAGACCTAAGTAATTCCATTCAAACACACAGCTATTAGTTTGGGTCCATGAGCCAGCTGGAGAATAATGAAACAAAATCTCAGCTCTGCAGTAGCTATTTCTGCTTCTTTCTAGGGTCTGATCCATGCTAAAGATTCTTGTGTCCAGTCCCAAGAATACTGGACCATAGTAGTTACATCTAGCTGTAGTTCTCCTGAGTATTGTCAACTAGAAATGATTAATATAAGTCTTTGGTTGCATTCCCCCAGACACTTTTAAACTTTTAAAGATGCAACAGAAAGTGGTTTGGTTGGTAAAATGGATGTTAAAATCCAATCCTGGCATTTTTTCTTTTAATGGTCAGAATTTTAAACTTTCTTTTGATATACACTTGCATTTCCTTTTACTTTCCTGTAATCATACTTTGAGAGTGTGAAACTGGACAGCCGTAAAGCCATGCCACTATGATTCCTGAGCAAACCTTATACTTGGTAACGTGTGCATCCGCTGCTGTGTCATGATTTGATGATAGGGGATGAATAGCTTTTTATGGCTAAGAGTCTTCTTATCCACAACAATTCAACTTTTCCCATCTTATCTTCCATCTTTAAATAAAGAAGGAAATAAGCAGGCCAAGACAATGGAAAGGTTAATCATTTGGATTCTGAAATACTTT
The DNA here is from genome assembly GCF_900095145.1 of Mus pahari. Classification (NCBI taxonomy): domain Eukaryota; kingdom Metazoa; phylum Chordata; class Mammalia; order Rodentia; family Muridae; genus Mus; species Mus pahari. The sequence goes on from NC_034602.1 coordinate 87,185,985, forward strand.
GTTACTAATCCCTAATCTCACATTGACTTTAATCCACCCATGGGGAAGTCTTCAAAGTGTTTGGGGACATTGCTATAAAGCACATGACTCTGATGCTGTCAAGAAAGTTCAATAAATTACAAAAAAATGGAAAGAAATGGGAAAGAACAAGGCTAAGGAAAATGAAGATGAGATTCTGTTCAAAGAAGAAGGGGGAAGATGGGAAGTGAGTAAGTTCTATAAATTACCTCAAAATTAATTAAATGAGTCATATGACACATCAGGAAGTCATAGTTACTGTTCCTCCAAAACCAAGATAATAATATCAAATACCTCTGAAAAATTCGTAATTCAGCTAAGTAGATTCATCCGGAAGAGCACAACACATATCATTCACTTTACCTCGGTAAGGACAATTCCACTGTGTTAGTTTAGAATCTAGCACTGAGCAGAATGTTTAATCCTGTAATTTACCTGAACGGGAAATAAAGACTAGGGTGTACGCTGGATGTATGGCTCCTGCCTTCCTTGAAGCTGATTCCGTGTTGCTTCACACTGTGTCCTAAGCAACTTGTGAGATGCATTGTCCTGAGCTACAAGGAAGGGAAACAAGATGAGGAAAGAACCCTCTTTTGCCAACACTGCTCTCCAACACAGAAACTGGATGAGAAGAGGTTTCCCTCCAGAAGGGAAGGAAGGCTGCAAAAGGAACCATATATTCTGGTCCCTTCTTGGGGGCCAGTTTCTGTTCAGCCACATAGTATGCTAAATAGCCAAAGTAACTTGTAAAAATATTTAGGAAATGAGGCATGCATCCCCTTATAGCTGGATCTGTGAAACAGGTTAAAAACTGCAGAAAGAACTGCAAGGCTCCCCAGGAGGAACTGAAGGAAGTTAAGGAAGCTTTCTTCCAGTCTTCCAGTACTCCCTAACAGAATGGCCGTACACAGCCACAGATTAACTACTGCTGGGGCAGGGCGTGTGTCCAAGTCAAGACACCTCCATAATAATTAGAGAAAATCACTGTTTCTTCACATGTGAAGTCAATAACACAAACATACAGAGAACATTAAGAATCAAGAAAATATGATACAATTGACTGAAAAGCAAATTTCCAAGAGGCACCTGGACCGAGGAAGTTGGGATGACCGGGAAATCAAAATAATCATGTTGAAGATGCCTAGGGAGTTATGCAATCACAGACAAGGCAAAATCATAATACATATCAATGAATGAGAGTTCAAATATATATATATAGAAATTATATTTTTTTAAAGTTCAAACTAACAGTTTGAAGCTGGAAAAAAAAAACAAAATAATTGAAATGAGGCTTTTTTCTGGATGGGCTCAATAGTAGATTTTGTCAAAGCAGCGAAACAAAACACCAAACTTAAGAAAAATTAAGAAAACAATTTCAGTGACAGGAACAATAAGAAAAAGACAAGGATAAAAATGATGAAAAACTAAGGAAATAGTAGGATAGCGCCAAGAGAACTCCCCTGTGCAGAGGCTACAGAGTAAGGAACATTGCTTAGTACCTGCTCACAGGGATGGAGAGATGGGTTGTTCATTACAAATGTTGGCTGCTCTTACGGAGGATCTGAGTTTGGTTCCCAGCACCCACACTGGGTAGCTCCCAACCCCTATAACTCCAGATTCAGGAGATTCTGTGACCTCTTCCAGTGTGTCGGTCACCTGAAGACATGGGCATATGCACACAAAGACACATAAATAAAAATTAAAAAATTTTAAAATACCGTATTTAAGAATGCAATGCCTTCTGGGCATAATGGTTTCATAGATGTAATCTTAACTCTTGGCAAAAGAGGCAGAAGGATCATGAGTTCAAAACCAGAATGGGTGAAACTAGGAAGGCTCTGTGTCAGCAACAAGAAGAAAAAAGAAAAATAAAGAGATGGAGAAAGAAATGGGAAAGGGAGAAGCAAGAGGAGAAAGGGCTTTGCATCAGAGTCTCCACCAGCCCAGAGTAAAGATGCTAAGAAATACTGACATCCAAAGGTTATATACCATCTGTCCATCAAAATACATAAAGACATTTCTAGGCAAACAAAAGAAGTGAGACTCTATTGCTACTACATCTGCCACAGTAGAAATGTTAAAGGTAACTCTTACAAAACGAAATGAAAGACTGATAATTACAAAATAATAGTACTGTTAAATATATAGAATTATAGATGAATACTATTGTGTTGGTGCCAAATCATTTAAAACATTATTACAGAATTTAAAAGGTAATGAAATCAACAGTACAAAGTTGTAAGTACACTTTTGTTACTAGGCACATAGTTCTAAGTGTTGTAGCTGTGACAGCAGTGACAGAGTGGTATGCAGGAACAGGAATTAGCAGCACAGAGCTTTTGCATATGATTGAAGTTAAATTCTCTTCATTTAAAAACAGACTATGGGTTCTTCATGTTAACCTCTTAGCAAACAAAAGTAAAGATATGTAGGAGACAGACAAAAAAAAGAGAGAAGGAATTTGAGCACACCATAATAAACATAACAAAACCATGTAATTATTAAAGACATCAAAAAAGGAAGAAAGGAACAAAATACTTAGGAAACAAGAAATGACAACTCATATATCAATAACTACTACATACATATTAAATTAATTTCTCAAATTAAAACAACCATAAGTAATTAGGTAATACAGACTATATCCAATGATATGATGTCTGTTTGTTTAGGTTTAAGAATACATATTTGTCAAAAAAGGAAGGATTTGAAAAACATGTACAGAAAAAGCAAATATCAAAAGATGTGAATCAAGACAAAAAACAAACAAACAAAACAAAGAAACAAACAAAACCAATTCAAACAGAACCTTGCTGCATCATTTTCAAAGTGGGCCAATCATCGAAACAGAGAATCAACATGAAAAGCAGACTGAATAGAACTCCACCCAAAGTGGTAAAATACACAGTTTTTACCAAATGAGGATAGCACCAGCTCAGAAACACATCCTATAGGTCAAAAATGAGCTTCTCAAGAAATTTAAGGAAACTGAAATCATAATCACAACTTTTCCAACCACAATAATATAAAATAGAAATCAATACACACTTGAGAAAATTCACAAATATTTGGAAATTCAATTACATAGTTTCAAAAATAAAAAATAAAAAAACAAACCACTCACCAGGGAAAAGATAAAATCAAAGGGGAAATAAAAATATCTTTGGACCCATGTGAATGGAACTTTCAGGGAAACCAAAACTTCAGGGCACTTAGGAAACAATCCAAACAAGTATAGTGTTAACACCTATGTCTTACTGTTACTCCTAAGAGTACAGTAAGAATAAATTAAGCCTGAAGTTGGCATCAGGAAGAAAATAATATCAACACATGGATAAGTTATACAGAAAACACAAGCAGCAGCTATTTTTAATAAAATTTATGAGCCTTCACTAGAAAGGAGAAAAATTACGAATGACAGTAAAAATGTGTCAGCTGATTCCACAGCAGTAGGAGTGATAAAGATGAAGTAACAAATAATTATATGCCAACAGTTCTGATAGTTTAGATGTGAATGAGTTCATATAAGCATAGGATTTGAAAGATGAGTTAAAGGAAATGTTAACTATATCAGTAACCAGTAAGGAGACTGAATCTGGAGTCAAAAGTTCCCAGCACAGCAAAGCTCAGAGCACATGGCTGCTCCTGAAGTCTATCAAACATTAAAGAAGAATTGCTCTGTGCTCCTTGAGCTTTTCCAAAGTTTTAAGCCAAAGGAACACCTCCAAATGCAGTTTATGAGTCCAGTATTACTTTGATTCCAAGGCCAGGCAAGGACATCCATTGTAAGTAGACTACAGACAAATATCCCAGATGAGTACACATGCAAAATCCATCAGTAGGACACTAGCATTTGGACCGCAATGGCACATCAGCAGGAGCATGCTACACAATTAAGAGGATCTAATTGTGACAGTGCATGGCTTCCAAGTACTCAGATAAAAATGTAGTGCATTAGAGTCATTCAAAGAGGAAATGATAAAGGTCATATTATCATATACATAATCAATCAATATATAATGAAAGCACTTGACAAAACTCAAATTCCTTTTTCACTGAAATTCTCAACAAATAGATATAGAGAAAAGCATAAATAGCATCACACTCAGAAGTGTCAAACTGAAAGTTCTCCTTCAAAGTTCAAGTATTAGACAAGAATACTCACTCTTATCAATTCTGTTCAACCAAGTATTAGAAATCTTAGCCAGAGAATAAGGGGAGGAAAAGAAATGTAGGAATCCAAATCAGAGAGGAAAAAATACAGTTTCTCTACTGAAACAACATCATGATAGATATGTGTTGTTTGATTGCTCAGCTGCCTGTATGTGTTATATGGATATGTGGTGGCTTGAATAGGTATGACCCCCATAGACTCACATTTTTGAATGTTTGCCTCATCAGGAATAGCACTATTAAGAGGTGTGGCCTTGTTGGAGTGGGTGTGGTCTTATTGAAGGAAGTGTGTCACTGTGGAGGCAGGCTTTGAGGCCATATATGTTGAAGCTACACCTAGTGTGGCCCAGTCTCCTGCTGCTGCCTACAGGTCAAGATGTAGAACTCTCAGCTCCTCCAGCACCATGTCTGCTTGACTGCTGCTGTGCTTCCTGCCATGATGATAATGATCCGAACCTCTGAAACTGTAAGTCAGTCCAAATTAAATATTGTCCTTTATAAGAGTTGCTTTGGTCATGGTGTCTCTTCACAGCAATAAAATCCTAACCAAGACAACACATTTTTACATGTTCAGCAGGATATGGGTGTGAATAAATATGTGAAGGCAACAGGTGGAAGTCATGTGTATTCTGCTACTGATTTTCACATCTTAATAAAGATTTCATTTTTAAAAATTAATCACATGTAAGTTTGTGTATAGCTATGCGCATGTGAGTTCAGTACCTGTGGAAGCCAAAAGAGTATCTGTTGAGCTAGAGTGATGGACAGCTGTACGATGCCTGATGTGAGGGCTGGGAACAGAGCGATGGTCCCATAAGAATGCTAAGCCAACATCTCATAAACCCCCAACATAGTTTTTGAGGTAAGGTTTTTCACTGAACTCAGAGTTTAATTATTTGGCTAGACGGGCTGGCCAGTGAGCCCTAGACACTCTCCAGTCTCAGCATGTCCTTTGCTGGGGTTGTAGCCATGTGCCAGCACCCTCTGCTTTTGATTGGGAGCCAGGTGTCTAATCTCAGGGCCTTATGGTTGTGTGAGGGGGTCTTTACTGAGTCTTCTCCCTAGGCCCCACTGTGATCTTAGAAAATCCTAAAATCCTAAAACTGCTTGAACTTCCACATGAATGTAACTCACAAAAATTACTAGATATAAAGAACAACATATAAATCAGTTCCAAGTATCTATAATAACAACAAATTATCTGAAGAAGAAATTAAATAAAGCTTTTACTGGAAGATAAAACACTTAGAAATAAATTTAACCGAAGAAATGGGTAAGTTATACATTGTAAACTCTCAAACATTGGTGGAAGAAATTGAATAGATAACAGGAAAATGAAAATAGTGTTCATTTGCTGAATAATTCATGTTTGTTAGGGTTATCAACACTATCTGTGTTTGCTGGGTTTCTGTTGCTATGATAAATATTTGAGATTATCAACTGTAGAGAACAGGTTTATCTTGGCTTCCAGTGTTGGAAGTTTCCTTCCCCATTCAAGCTTCTCTGTAGCTAGGCAATAAACTAGAACAAAGGCACATGACAGACTAAAGTCTCTACCTAATGTCTGAAACTTTGGAGAGAAGAAGCGAAAACACAGGGAAAAGCAAATGCACGTATAACTGTAGCTAGCTTGTGCTCAGCCTGATTTCTCCACTTCTGCACAGTTCAGGAACTCTTACATAGGGTGTGGTGCTGCCCAAAGTAGACTATGTCTTCTCACATCAATGAACTAAGACAATCTTCTTAAGACATGCCCACAGGCGAACCCAACGTAAACAAACCATCATTGAGACTCCTCAGGTGGCTCATCACACAGTGGAGCTAGGAAAGACTCTAAAGAGTCAAAGCCATATTAAACAAGAAGAATGAAGCTGTCTGTCGGCACTAACTTCTGAATTGAGGAATATGTTTTATATACTCTTACATATAAAGTTAAATATGCAAAACTATATGAACATAAAAATTAACCTAACAACACAGTCAAGTATACTATCAAGACTTAGAATAAATGGAACAGAATAGGAAGCTCAAGAAAACTTGTATATGTTTTAGACCCATTAATCTTCTTTAAATGTTGGAACACATGTGCAGAAAAGATCATTTCTTCAACAAATGTTTATGCTGGAAATACACATGCAGAAAAGAGAAATAAGGAATCTATTATGCAGAATTTATTTAAAAAAAAAACCAAAATATGTTCTATACAAATAACCGTCCTAAAGCTGCAAAAGTAGTAGGAGAAACATAAAAGGAACTTCCTGGCAACAGTCTTGGAAATGGCAGAAACACAGGCATCAAAAGCAACAGTTGAGCAAAGGAACTGTACAAAACCAAGACTCTGTACAACTAAGAAAAGTGTCAACAGAGCCAAGAAATAACTCGAGGATGGGAGACAGTATTGAAAGCAACATGCCTAACATGAGATTAGCATCTTACAAATACAAGGAACCTGAACAACGAACAAGACTCTTGAGTGAGACATTATCAACTCATCTGAACAGACATTACTCAGGAAAGATATATGAATGGCCTATGGATATATGAAAATGTGTTCAACATGTCTAATCATCAGAAAATGCAAATTAAAGCAGGAGAAGGCAATGCCTCCAGAGTTAGAATGACTACTGTAGCAGACATCCAATAAGTGTTTGCAAGCATCTGAGAAAAATACAAACTGTGTAAGGTTAGTGAGACTTAAAATTGGTATAGCTATTATGGAGCAGGGTATGTAGTGTTCTTTACAAAACAAAATTTTAAGTGCTATGTGAGCCATCAATTCTACTTCTGCATTGTTTCAAAAGAAATTGAAATGACAGCATAACAGAGATACCTTCATTCCTTTGTTTACTGAAGCATTCTTCACAGGGGTCAAGCTACAGACGTTTGTACACGTGGGATAGAAAACGATTCTGCCTTGGAAAAAAAGAAAATTTTGTCATTTACAGCAACGTGGATGAAAGCAAATGGCACAACGCTATACCTGAAATAGCTAGACACACAGAGGAAAATGCAATGTTGTGACTTTATTAAGTTTAAAAAAGTAAAGTTCATAGAACCAGAAAGTACAGTGGTGGTTTCTAGGGGCTCGTGGAAGGGGGAAATAGAGAAATAATAGTTGAAAAACACACCGTCTCAGATCTGTGAGAAAAATATGTGTGATCTTACAGTTACAGTCAATGACACTGCACCCTACTCAGTAACACTACCTTCTGCCAGGAATTTGTGAAGAAAGTTGGCCTTTGAATTCTCACTCAAAAAGGTACATGGCAGCGGTTCCATGCCTGAGGATGTTTCAGTCACATCTCCTATGAGTACCGTGTAGAATTTGCCCACAGTTTATCTTTCCTGAAGATGAGCATCCAGGAGGCAGCTGCCCAGAACCCAGGGCAGTGAGAAGAGAGCAGAGTTAGCAAGCTGCCCAGAGCCCAGGGCAATGAGGAGGAGAGAGCGGAGTTAGCAAGCAAAGCAGCAGATGGGTGGAGAATAGGGTGAAGGGACAGGGACTAGAAACCGGAATCTGTTCAAACACGAGAGACTGAGAAGATGAGGAGGGAGGACTTTTCCTGCTAAGTCAGTAACTGTTTCTTCTAGCTAAGCACGCTCACACACCTGGCTTGTTTGTGCTTGTAACGAGTATTGCCTTCTTCATTTTACTCTATTTTCTTGCACATTTCAGTTCACTAAAAACAAAATTAAAATAAGTGGATAGATATGGTATGTAATATTGTAAATGCCAAATATAAATGCTGATACCCCAAAATGCAAATTATCATATGCTATTTTACAGACCTATTGTTGTCTTTGAATAAAAACTGCAAACATTGTAAACTTTAAGTACTTATACATCACTTAAATACTAATGGACAAGCAACATGAAATAACTATCTTTTAAGTCATCAAAATGACTACATGGATGCTGCGTTTTAAACTCATTTAAAAGGAAATAAGAGGAGAAATTAAGATACTAACTTCCAGTCATCGTTTTGAAAAGAATATGCTGGAATGACCAGTTCTAACCTGAATCAGTTGTCTGTTTTCAGAGATGCTACACAGAGAAAGCCTTCCATTCTACTTATCAACAACATAGAGTCATGTCTGGTTTAGGGATGGTAGGCTTCTTGACCCTCCATGCCAGAGCTTAGAAATATCTCAGCCCATATGAAGCAAGTCAGTTCTCAAAATCAAAAGGAGAAGTGAAAGATAGCCAAGCACTTCCTAGTAAAGAGTTGAAATTGATTGATCACCTTTTCTACTGCTGAGATACTAGCGCAAAATCTATCTTATGGCATAATTTAACAAGTGTTGTGCCATTTGGATGCTTTGTAACCTACAGAATTTATTTCACTTAGAAGCTGTAACCTAAAGATTCATAGTGATAAAATACAATCATTTATTCTACAAAACACTGTACTAAGGTATCTGAAAAATGTCCAGGCACAGAAATAAAGATGTGGTTAATCATCTGGGGAAGGTACAGGACAGACTGCTGTCTGTGACAAAGGAGTGGGAGTAAGAAAGAAAGCCACAGGTTAGGAGATAGAACATGAAATGAACAAAGAGGAGGCAGGAGGCAGCCCTTTCACCCCATCCCGATGAGTTCAACTCTCATGCTTTCTTCTCGCTCCCTTAGGAGTAACAGTGCATGAGGTTAACAAAGATGGTACTGAAATGGCAATGCCTTTGTCTTGTTATGTTATGATGTTTGTATTACGATAGATTATATTACATTATTTAACAAACCTGAATAAATTAGGAGACAGACCAGTACTTGCCTGAATAAACAGGCTATCAAGATTTAATCCCAGGACTCAAGAGCCAGAGGCAGGCAAATCTCTGTGAGTTCAAGACGAGCCTGGTCTACAAAGCTAGTTTTAAGACAGCCAAGACTACACAAAGAAACTCTGTCTTGAAGGGGAGGAAAAGACGAAATTAAACAAAAAATGCTAATAGTATCAAAATTTGAAAGTTTAAATTTGAATAATAAAACGGAGATATACAGCAGAGAATAACTCAACAGACATTTATTTTGGTTATCTAGCGTAAATTCCTTTACTTGTCTGACTTAGTTTCTATGTGTATGTGCACGAATCAGGATTAGTATTGACTTCCTTGGGCTCCTGTAAGGCACTGTGGGATGGAGTAGAAAAGAGAGTGAGAAAGCTAACCCAGTATAATATAATAACATCATTTCCCCTTCCCTGGGAATACTCAGAAGGCAAGCATCACAGAAAACCATAACCAACCAGAAGGCAGAGTTGTTGAGACTTCCCCAGCAGATCTATCTACAACACAACTCCTGCCCTTGAGGCTCAGGGAACATCATAGAAAAGGGGGCAGACTCTAAGCAACACGTGATCAAAGAGTGCGCTGAGAGGCTGTGTCTCCTAGTGATCTCAGAAACTTCACCCAGAAAGTGTCACCGCGAGGACCGCCTGAGCATGCGCTGAACAAGACCAGCAACAGCAGCGATGCTAACATGGATGAGGAGGGAAGCCTGGGAGGCATAAGCCCTCAATGAAGGACTACAGGCAATGATGGGATGCTGAGAGTAGTGTTTCCAAAGAAGGCCTGTATTGACCACCAGCGCCACACTTGATCTCGCCCAAAAGATCAGGATGGACCACAGCCCCTCTGCCATCTCAGCACTAGTTAGTTTTGAGTAATTGTGTATTGTCAGAAAAGTGGTGACTTTTTGTTTTATTGTCTCTCAAAAAACAAATCCTTTGTTTTGGTTAAAAGCAAGGCATGCCTGCGATGCCTTTGTGTCAGACTAGTCCAAATCCGCAAAGCGGCTCCCTGGTTCTGTTTTATAGAGTAATGGGGGGCATGCCAGTGGTTTTGTTGTGGCGGTGGTCTCTTAGTTTGGTAGGTTGTTTTGTTGTGGTGGTTTTGTTTTGTTTTGTTTCCCTTCTTTCCTTTTGAAATGTGTGTGGTGGTGTGAGTGTCTTCAAAAAAAAAAAAAAATGTGTTAGTAGACAGCCCTTTCTGAAGGAGGACAGATTCAGTCCATCTTCCACTTACTAGCTCTAGTTTAGAAAATGCTTCCTCACCTAATGCTCTCAGGAAGGAGTGTAGAAAAGCCTCAGTTAGTAACAGACTCTCCTCTTAAAGTCGCCTGTTCTCTGCCCCCTCCTTGAGTAGATCTAGTGTCTGATGACACTCATGAACGTGGATAGAAACTGCCCTGCCCGTCTTCCCTCCAGGATACACGGTTCATTCGACTGTGTACTTAGTTGCCATTTGATGAATTGGGAGGGGGAAGTAGAATAATTTTAATTATTTTCATCAATAAATGAAAAATAGTGTTGTACCGTTATAAGAATACCAAAGCAAATGAGTTCCTAACTTACAACTGCTCGTTTGCTCCATCAGGCATTGTTTTACATGATCAATGTAGATTCAGTCATTGTCTTTCATGATTAAAGTAGATTTGCAGCTCTCCCTGTGGTGTTCCTAGACTCCAGTGAAGGACCTGGCCCATAGGGTTGGTTACTCAGCAGAGCGATGCTAGATGAATGCCTACGGGGATTGCCACCTGTTTCCAGTGAGGGCTTTAAAGGCCTCCCTTATTTAGAAGTGGGGGTATGGAGCCTTCTGGTAACATTATGAAAATTGAGCATGTTGTACTTGTGTGTGGGTATTTGTGTGTATGTTCATATAGACATGCACGCGCACACACACACACACACACAAAGAGGCCATGCATGGAGGACAAGGAATGTATATGAGAGGGCTCAGGTAAGGGGAACGAGAAAATGATGGTAATTATAATCACAAAAATAAAAGAAAAAAATTAAAGAATCTAGGAAAATGTGGGGGAGATCCTTAGCAACATGGGGACGAGTCAGGGCTGTCCCCTTGTGTTCTGAAGTGTTCATGAAGAGCCCTTGAGCAGCTGCCTGAAGCTTTCTCATTCGATAAAAACAAGGCAAGAGTGGGGACTCAACAAGTCAGTAGGGATTTTGTCAAGTTATTTGTTTTCAATTTTAAAAAAGCTTAGGTGATCCCTTCTGCCTTCTCTGAGTCCTGATTCTTGTCGATTCGTTAGCCCTGGACCAGCGCTTCCTCTTGTCTCAATTCTCTGAATATGCATTCCTTTTGCATCGATTAAATGAAACCCTTCACAAGTGGAGGACAGAAAAAGGACTACACTGGGTAGTGTATATATTTTGTTTCATACACTGGCAAAAATAATTCTTCTTTCCCTTCCTTCACTTTCCCCGAAGGGCTCTTGCTGGGGTTTGGCTATCCTTGCAGAATATAAGGAGAAGATCTGGAGGAGTTAATATTGTTTGGGCTTGCTAAACAATTTGCTCAGCATAGTTGGTCAGGGCCTGGGGTTGTTGCTTTAGGCAAAGCCATCCTTGGAGTTTCCCTATGGTTCAGCTTCCTTTCGAAAAAGGTGTACAGTGGGCTCTGTGGGGGAAGCCAGGTCATTAGAAACAGCTGCATTCCCATCTGCACAGGAACACTGAGCCGACTGGAGCTCAGTGAGACGTCACTGCTCCTTTGGGCATTGCCCAGCTATCTGTCACAGGCAGCAAACACATGCTCTAAGCCTGGTCACAGGCAATAGAAGCATCCACCTAACCGTAGGGAACATGGAGTGCACCTTGGCAGATGGTCAAACATGGTTTCCCACTATGATAAGCTTATCTTCAAATATCCAGACTTGGGGGGGGGTATTTAAAACACTGTGAAATCCCCGTGAAGTTTTATGTGAGAGATGTTTATAAAACAACCATGCTCCAAAATTTCTGTTAAGTCAGTTTTAAAGGCAATACTTTCATTTGTGATGACTTCTAAAGATCTCCATTACCTGAGTAGGAGGGGAGGTACACAAGCTTGATTAAAGTAGCAGGATGCTCTCCAACTGCAGTAGGAAAAGATGCTCATTTTTCTGGAAATGTCTATAATTTCAAGAATCTGATTATGTCTTGTCTGGTTCACCCAAGAGAGAAGCGAATACAGAAAAGGAGGTAGCCTTCAGATACACTCTTAGCATGCTTGATGCTGAACAGGAACTATTCCCGCTCCTGACCTGAGGTTGGCAGGCCAGTTTTCACTACTTTTTAAAATGCTGATATTTCTTTTCAATTTACCTTAGTTGTATATTTGTGTGTGTGTGCGTGTGTGCGTGTTCACATATGTGTATGTGCCTGTAGATACCAGAATAGGTTGTCAGAGCCTTTGGTGCTGAAGTCACAGACTGATGTGGGTGCTGGGAATTGAGCTCGTCCTTTGCAGGATCAGCAAGCACTCTAAACTTCTTAGCATGCTTTCCAGCCCCTTGAACCGTCTGAAAAATACATAGTTAATTATAATTCTAGGGATTATCACTGCCGATATTTAGCAACAATATTCTTAGCGTTTTAAGAAAACCTGAGGCTGCATATGTAGCAGAAGATGACCTAATCGGCCATCAGTGGGAATAGAGGCTCCTTGGTCTTCCAAACTCTATATGACCTAGCACAAGGCAAGGCCTGGGCCAAGTAGTGGGAGTGGGTGGGTAGGGGAACAGAGGTGGGGGGAGGGGTATGGGAAACTTTCGGGATAGCATTTGAAATGTAAAAAAAAAAAAAAAAAAAAAAAAAAAAAAAAAAAAAAAAAAAAAAAAAAAAAAAGAAAACCTGACCGTCACCTTGCTATGACTTTCTCTGGTCAAGAGGGCTGTGAGAAATGCAGAGTCCTCCCCCAGAGACCTAGCTGGAAGCCTGAGGACGTCTGTCCACACCTGGTTGCTCCACTGGAGGACTGCTGGTTGCTGTATGGGAGGACCGCTCCCCCTCGGTGCCCACATTAAGGCAAAGGGTATATTCTTGAAGTCTGCCATCGTGCTTTTATCTTAAGATTTATAGGCTAATGTGAAGTGATTTCAAACGTCACTCAGAGAATCTGAAGTGTCTTGTTCCTCAGAGACTGAATTTCTCGCCAGTTCATGATCTCCCCATGAGCCCAGAAACTCGATAAGTTAGAAAATGCACAGGAAACTGTAGTGTTGTGGACAATATACTGTGAAATGGCAGCTTGATTTCACGTAGCAGATAAATGATGCAGGTTGCATGCGTCAGAGACGTGAGAGTGAGCGTGCCAATCAAAGTCCCTGACGCAGGACGTGTTTTACCGATAGCATGGTCCAGTGGACCTTAGGTCACCATGCCTTGGGAAAGTCTCTGCCTGGATTGAAGTTTTGTCTTTTGTGGTACAAGCAGGCAATTTTGTTATATATCACTTTTCTCCCAAGTTTCAAAATACAAAACCTGTAATCTGTTACTCAAATATCTATAGTATTGGTCATGAATTACAATTCAGATCCATCTCACTGATTATACCTGGGTTTCTCCCCACTACTTAATTACTTATAATTAATTGCATTTGGTTTGATCTTCATAAGACTTCAGTGAATTCCAGGGCCTCACATCCTTACAATGAAAAAGAGCTTATTCTTTTAAAAGAGATTGTTAATATATTTATTTATCTTCTGGCCTCGACACTAAATTAAAATGTGTAATGTGGTTGTAGGATCAACTTTAACAGTAAATCTACAGTTAACTGATCTAAATAGATGTTAGAAATAAATAAATTATATAATACCTGAATAATTTCAAGGGAATAACCTACTGTCCCATAATATATTTAAACTCTAAATCTGAAAGACAGTGTGTATCTTTCTGGTTCTCAAGTATACATTCAGCATGTTTTTTATTGTCTTTCCTTTAAAAATCATAAATTGATAAGCTGCAAGAATACGATTATAAAAAATGCTTCATAATAACTATACACACACACACACACACACACACACACACACATACATTGTACATACTATTCTCAAATCATTTGTTCATGGATAAGAACTTGAAGTCAGGTGAATAAAATGAAACATATAAGACCCATTGCTTTCCATATTCCTTTTATATTTGACCTGCTCACTTTTCAGACTTCCTGCCCCAGGTTTTTCCATCTTTCTCTGTCCTCCCTTTTCTTAACTCATTAATAAAATCAATTTCATCTGTTTCCTAAATGGGCTCAGATCAAGTATTTAGGTAACAGCATTGATTAAGAGAGTTAAAAAAAAAAGAGAGAGAGAGAGAGACTGGGGGTTGATCTGAGGCATTTTTTTTTACTTGTTTGGGACCAAGATTGTGAGTTCATAATTCCGGATTACTGTTGGATTTCGAACCAGGTATCTCTTCCAAATGGAGGTGGACTTTGTTAACATGATTTCTTCTATTAATTTGTCTGTATGCTAAAAGAGAATTTAAATTGAATGTGTTCATCGAAATTAATATCAGGCTTAAGCTATTAGGAAAAGTCTGGCTCTGATAAAATCCTGATCAACTCCATAAATTTCATGGCCACTTTCATGCCATGCTAAAGCCTATCACATGGGATTCTGAAGCTGTACTACATACCAGAGAAAGGAATCGCTTCTGTCTGGTTCAGACCAACATTCTCAGATGCACGTGTGAGAGGGAAAATGAGTTACAAAAAAAGAAAAGAAAATTGTTCTACATCTGAAATGCCCGTGTCTGTTTACTTGCTCCTTAATATACGATGAGAAAGGATGGCTTGGCCTTTGACACAGGTTCAGAAGCAAAATTTGAAATTACTGCCAAATTACACACACACACACACACACACACACACACACACACACAGCCTATAGATGCTGACCTTATACTTACACAATACATAGCATCTACTTTCTAGAAAGTATTCATTTAATTCTCTAAGGTGAATCCATAGAAAGTACTCAGTTGTTGCTCTAAACGAAATGTTTGATTCTTGAGAAGGTTGCATATTCTTTGGGCTTTTCAGTATCTTGGACAAAAGCAGACAAAACTAATCATATGTTAGCACCTAAAAGAAATCTAAGTACAGCAGAATATACTAAGGGAACATAAAATAGTGGCTCATCATCTTATACTAACTCCACTAGAAATGACCCTTAAACTGCATTTAAGAAATATTTAGGCATCAGATAGTCACCATACCCTGCTGTCCATGTTACACAAGAAGGGCAGACAGGGGGCCTGTGGACAAAGTGAGAAAGGAAGGGGGAAATCCAAGTCCTGTACCCCTGAGATACTGTGTTAGCATGTGCACCCTCGCACCACCTGACAAGGTCCAGTTTGCATGGCAAAGCAAGGACAACGTACACGGGTGGCCTACATTCTTATATGGGAGCTATGAAGGTGTAGATCTTAATAGAGCTGAAAACAGGCAAGAGTTGACAGCCTGGTCCAGATATGTGGCTCAAGTCCAAGCATCAACAGTAATCTGGAATTATGAACTCACAATCTTGGTCCCAAGCAAGTAAAAGAATCGCCTCAGATCAACCTCCAGTCTCGTTTTGGCAGCACAGGTTCATGTAGCTTCCTAGGAGAATACTGATCCAGCCAACGGGAACAAGACTTACATGGCCCTTCTGGAACATGAGCCCGATCTCCAGATCCTGAGAAACTCTGGACTTCTTTGGGTGAAGTGCTTAGGCAAGAGGAAGAGGAGGAGGAAAAGCAAACACTCAGAACGGACCGTGAGAAGGGAAGGTCGGGGGGGGGGGGGCAGAGGAGCTGTCCAGTCTGGTCTTATTCAAACAGACCCTCCAGAAAGCCAGACCCGCCCTCGCTTTGACCACACTTCGAGCGACCGCACTTCTGTGGACCACTCAGAGGGTGTTTAGGAAATCGCTCCAAAGGCTTCTCAAGGATTCTTTAAAGAGGTACACTCTCTTTTGGTCTCAGGACACTATTGCCCTAAAGAAGGGGCTGAAAGGGGACTTTAAAGCAAGGGTTCACGCGGGAAATAGGAAGCCATGATGGTGAGCCAGAGGGGAAGGTAGGAGACTTGGCTGATTGATTCCAAATAGAAAAGTAGGAAGTGAAAATATTCCACATGAGGCACATGGAGGGGGCAACCAAAAGGAGAGCTGACCATCTTAGATACTCGGGACATACCCATTCGGTCTGCGGACCAACTACATTAATGTGCACTGTGGAAGCTGCGGGCTGAGGTCACCCAGATTCCTTCAGGCTGAGAAATAAGGTAGGTCCCTTTCTTCAAATGTAATGCGTAGAGAGAAGCACATCATGGTTGTCCTGTTTATCCTGTTGGAGGTTCTGGACCTGGGTGGTTCAGAGCTGATTCCTCCAATTCGTCATTTCTGTTCCCTTTTATATATTTGTAATGAGTTTACTCTGAAGGGTGATCAGACTTTCTTCTTTGAAACTACACAAGGGAGGCCTGGCTTTTGGCAGATGTAGACAGTCATGGAAATGCCCCTGTCGTCACCACCTAGAACACTTTCATTAAGTGCCAGAGTGAGGGAATGCCACAGGGCCCCCACCCACTCAGAAGAGAAGGGGAGGGTAGATAGGACAAGGATAGTGGGAGGGTGTGACCGGGAGGGGGCAGTGAGCAGGATGTAAAGTGAATAAGTAAAATAAATAAATAAAAATTAAATAAGCATCAGGAAAGATGATAATATTATAGAAAAATCTAAAGTCCTGTCTAGACACAGCGAGCTGTCAGACCAGCATACCTGATCTGAATTGCGCTGAGGAGGTGAACCATAAGACATGGTCATCAAAATATATTGTCTGAAAAAAGTTAATTAAAAATGACACAAAAAAGAAAAAGAAGGATATACCTCTTCTTTCTTTGTACACACACACACACACACACACACACACACACACTGCCCTGGCATTGTTGATTTACTGTTTAATATTGTGGTGTGTGTTTTTCTTGAATCTTCTGTAAATGGAGCTGAACAATATGGAGCCTTTGGGGAATGGTTTCTTTCAGTAAAATCAATGCTTTTGAGCATTGATCTGTCAATGCTGGTGTGTCTGCTAACAATATTCTTTCTGATTGCTGAGTAGAATGCCATTGAATGCATGTGCCATGGTCTGCTTACTAATTCACTTGTCAATAAACACTCAAATTAGTCACAGTGTGGCAAACACTAACAAAATCCACAGAAGTCTTTGAGTGGGCATACATTTTCACTCTTCTCAAACCAATATTTATCAGTAGGATTATTGGATATAAGCCTTTGCTTAGTAATAAAAGAACTACTGCGCCAGGCAGTGGTGGCGCATGCCTTTAATCCCAGCACTCAGGAGGCAGAGACAGGCAGAGGCAGAGGCAGAGGCAGAGGCAGAGGCAGAGGCAGAGGCAGAGGCAGAGGCAGAGGCAGAGGCAGAGGCAGAGGCAGAGGCAGAGGCAGAGA
>NC_034602.1:87203967-87233556 GCF_900095145.1 Mus pahari
TGGCATCTTTTTATTAAATGCTATGCATAAATATAGTCAAAGATATAAACCTTAACATTCAGCTTTAAAAAGCTGAACAGTTTCTAAAATTCCCCTTATGTCACAAAGCACCCATCAAAGACAAGGAATAAGCTCTGGAGTATCCTTTCTGTTCTCTTGGTAAAGCTAGTATTTCATGTACTAGCCATAATTTATTTTTATTCACATTACATCCCAATCACAGTCCTCATCTCTCCTCTCCCCCTGGTCCCACATTTATAAATCCTCCCCACTATTACTCTCTCCCCTTCTTCTCAGAGAAAGGGGAAACCCTCATGGGCACTACCCCATCCTAGGATTTTTAATTCCAGCAGGACTTACACATCTCACTGAGGCCCAAGGAGGCAGTCTATGTAGGGGCAGGGGATCCACACAACAGAGTCAGTGACAGTTTTCACTCCAATTGTTAGGGGACCCACAGGAAGACAAAACTGTAAATCTGCTATAAACATGGCAGGGGCTAGGTCCAACTCCTGCATGCTCTTTGGTTAGTGGTTCAGATTTCCTAACCTCAGCCTTACTACGATTGACAACTTGGTCCAGCCTATTTGCATCTTAGTTTTGCAAAGCATCTCCAACTTCAGACCACTAAGTGTTAATAATAGCAATGCTACAGATGCCACTAGAAATCTCTACAAGATAAACTTGACCCAACTGAGAACTGTGAATGTAGCAATGTATTACTGTTAAATTAGCATCCATTTTCCTCATGTTAAGTGTCAGCCTGCATCTTCCAGTGAGGTTAGACACAGACCCATCCAGCTGTCACATCTGCACTTGCATTTAGCAGTTTGTATCATCCTTCAGTGAGTTTGACAGCTTACTTGATTTCTAAGATAGAATCACCCATAGCATTCCCCCCTCACTTTGCAATCCATAGAATGTGTATTGCTGTCTCATTCACGCTTGCTCCATGTAGATGAGCTCTAGAGGATTTATTGTATTCTCAATGAACAAACTTTGAATGGTTTTTCACAGTACTGGGTCTAGGACCCCTCCCCCACTGCACATGCCTCAGTGCATGCTGGTTCTGGGACACCCATTGCACATGTGTCAGCTCATTCCACTTCTAGACTACCCCATTGCGCATGTGTCAGCTCACTCCCTGCTACTCCCCTGCTTTTGTAATTGTTTCTATTTACGTGCATCTGGGTTCACTGACATTTTTCTTTCTGTAATAAACTAATGCATTCATCCAACGAAGATACACTTCTATCTCAGATGCTATATTTCACGTCTCATTTGATCTTTTGTCTGCTAGGCTCTCTCTTAAGGCTATACCTTTTTGCTGTATGAATAAAAACAGACACAGATGGCAAAGCACTAAGAACAGCGGGCACATGGTAAACAGCCAACATGTATCATATGGATATGCAGTGAGTAGTGTTTTCTTCCAGGTGCATATCCCACTTTCTTTGTGTGGGGTATTTATTGGATGCATTATAGACTGTACATCATCCCTACACAGTAATGAGTAGTAAAGAATTTGGAGGGTTCTTTGTACTAAAATACAGTTAACTAAGTGAGTCAAGTCCCTCTGGCACCTTTTAATGCTACGTTAAGTGAGTCCAAAGCAACCTTCAGTGAAGGCCAAGCTCATTCCTGTTCCTTTCCCCAGTAGCCCATGTATGGTGAGGTCTTTGTGATTGGCTGGTGGAAACTTGAACTATTATTCACCCAGCGCAAGTGCCTGTAAGTCGTTCTTTGAATTTAGTCATAGTGCATTCCAGAGAATCATAAATGAAAAGGAAATAGGTTTTCTGGGATTGCATTAGTGGCATAAGTTATAAAAGACATTGGAAGCCAAGAAAACTGCAGTGTTACGATCTGATTCATGAGTACCGACAGAAGTATTATTTACTTAAAGGTGAGTGATTGGATACATGAATAAAATCTGAAACACAGTGATTTATTCCACTTATTCAAGAAAAAAATCTAGAAAGAAGAGGCCAACCAAGACTTTGATGAAGCAATCTAGAAGTTAGCCAGTAGGGAAAGCCTAGAGCTAGCTGCAAGAAGAAGGAAAAGTCACTATAGATGATATTAGGAGGGGATAAAATATGTTGGTTGGATGGGATGATACTGGAGATGGAGAGGAAAACTATAAGAAGACTCCAGGATTTCTGGGTTGGGGATCACAAAAGCAATGGAGAGAAAATCCAAGCTTACCTCCAAATATGATGAGTAAGTTGAATTTGAATTCTGTGATAGAGAAGGCACACCCACGTGTCCTGACTGGGAGATACCACACTCTTTCACAGACAGCGGCCTTGAGCAAGGCGTTTAAATTCAAGGGAAACCCATGATCAACGAGACTGGGTTCATCTGGTTTTCAAATACCAGCCTCATGTCAATCAAACATGAATAAAGGAAAAACAAGTAACGACCTTGTCTGTTTTCCATTTTATATGTCTCTTGGTTTCTAGATTTAGAAAGGCATGAGAAATATCATAGTAATGCAAAGGAGGTGGTTCCTCTACACAGCTCCTTATATAAGCATTGAAGCCTCCCAGAACTGTTGTGCTTGAGGGAACTCCAGCCCATATTCTTTACCAGAGCCTTGGCTACTCTTCAGATAAACAGCCTCCAAATAGTTCACTAGTCACCCTGGCCGTTGCCAGGCTAAGGCTTTCATTTCCTCCCCATGGCACTTGTCCCAAAGTATCTGAGCCTTTTGTGTTTTGAGAAAAGTTTTCATAAAGCAAAAATATGCCCCCAAAGCACAACAGATTGTTACTTTGTTCATTTTATTGAACTGCCAGCTGCCAACTACATCTCTCTGTCCTTTATTCTCTACCGTGTGCTGGAGTCGAAAACTATTTAATGACACTGCTCAAAATTAATCATAAGACAAAGGCCTAAATGGACGTTCTAGGGCATGTGAGAAGAAAGCACCTACCGCTTTGCTGGGCAGATGTAGACATCGCTGCTCTAAAATGAAGCAATAACCTTTCCAGTTATTGGCCCAGAACTGGAACAAATTTCTTAACATTCTATTCACTGCTACTTGCAGTGCCGTTAGCTCAGCTCCTTTGTGAGCATTTCAAAATCCTCTTAAGACAGTTTGATGCCAACCAAGCATGGTTTTGCTGGTTTGTTCGCCCTGCTGGTATCTTATGCTATCTTGGTTTTCTATTACATTCACGATGCAGCTGTAACCCTGGTTAAACTCCAATTGGCCGACAAAGATTCAGTTGATTTCACAACACATTGAAAACAAGCATTTTGCTTATATCTTTTTTTGTTACTACATGCCTTGACTATGATTATGAGATAAACTTCTAGTTTCCATGGCTACAAATAACAACAAAGTAGATTTTTTTTCCCCCAACATCAACTAATGGAGCAAAGCTAACAAATAAATACATCCTGGTTTATAGCTAGTTATATAGAACTATTTATTATAAACTCCACAGTTTTTCTTAAAATTTTAAGTGTTTCAATTTATATTTTAATTCTAGAGTTTGTAAGGTGGCTACTAGAAACACATTTTTTTTCTCAACAATATTATGTTATTTATATAGATTTTAATTTGAGTGTATGTATGTATGTTTGTGTGCAGTCTCTTAAGAAAAAAATAATTATCTTATATTTGGACTAGTGATTTATAAATTTTTACATTTTAATTCTGTTTATTATTTTTTTTATTTATTATTATTAATTGTGTATGTGAGTGTAGAGTATGGTTGCAATATGTTGGGTATGTGTGAGGGAGTCAGAGGACAACTTGCAAGAGGCAATTCTTTCCCTCCACTGTGTGGGTCATAGGAATTGAATTCAGATCATTAGAGTTGGCACCCACTGAGCTTCAATACCAGTGCTTTAAAATATTTTGAATGGTGTAAAATTTGTTGCCAGTAACAACCTTTCTCCAACTCCAATGGTAAGCTCAGATGCAGTTTGCACAATACAAGCCCCAGTGGATAAAGACAGAAGTGTGTATGGGATGGGAGGGAGATGTTGATAACTTGCATTGACGTTGGACACATCAGTAGCAGATACTGTCTGTGTCAGGGGAAATTTGAGTCCAGGGAACTAGTTTTCTGTTTTTCTTTTCAAACTTTATGAAGACAGATTGATGTTGCATGTTAGTGGAGTTCACGGTAGTTTTCCCTATATACATTCATGTGTGTGTGTGTGTGTGTGTGTGTGTGTGTGTGTGTGTGTGTGTGTGTAACCAATAAACCCTTCTTCATTCATCACCAATGCCCAGCCCACCCAGTCCCTAGAAATCACGGTTCTATCTTCAGTATAACTTTGCTTTTATACCACACACAGGATGGAGCACATGATATTTTTCTTTCTGTGCTGCATTTATTCCGGTACCATGCGGTTCCCCAGTTGATTTAGGGTTTTATCCTTGTTTATGGCTATGTGCTCCATGGTGCTTATGTGACATACTTTTCTTGTTTGCATACCTGGTGGTGATCCATTAGGCTAGTTCCCCACTTTTGCTCTTGTCAGCACCCCTGAATAGTAGACCTGAGCATGCTGGTACGGCTACCCTTAGTTCACTTTCTCTGAATGCAAACCCAGGGGTCAGCTAACTGGGTCATGCAGACATCTCTACTTTTTACTTGTTAAGAACAGCCATGCTGTTCTCTGCTGTCGGGATTCACTTGTAGAGAAGTTAAACTCAAGTTCTATAGGTTGTGACAGGAGCTGAAATGTCCAGAAATAACAAGACCCCTTTCTTTCCTGAGCAAGATAAGGAAAGATGCTCCCACAGGAAAGCATGCTTAACTGTTAGCTCTAAGCTTTATGAGTAAAATCCAGTGATTGTCAGTATTTTCCAAAGTTTGGTGCTGAACCCACAACACTGAGAACTTGAATTAATTTTCTTGTTACTATTTCAGTAAATACACATTTAGTTCTTAATAGTGGCTCCAAAGCAGGCTATAAGTTGGGCAAATTACAAAACCGAATACTCCTCCTTAGAATGGTTTCCAGATCCCGCAATTCAGGTTCTAATCCAACACATTATATCAGTATTTGAGCCTCCATATGTTTTAATAACCATGTAGAATTACCATGCAACCCTTTAATTCAACTTATTGGACAAATGTGGTACGCAAAGTTCAAGAATGTAGCCTCTGGTCACAATCATGTCTACAGCAGAAAGGCAGTCATCTGCACATTATAATTCCAGTTGATGGAATTTTCTATTACAGTTTCAGGCTATTTTAATGTTTCCCATTTTCGACTCTAGTTTGAGATCCTCAGGTAACATTGAATTATCCATTACTCAAGCTTAAATGGCTCTTTCACTTTCCAAGCTACATAGAGTCTGTTTTTCTTCTAAGTCCATGACTCACACATTCAATGTCTAGATCATTTTATAATGAGGTGAACATCATTTTCTCTTGTTTTAGTCCAGATTTATCTGCCTCACATAGAATTAGACATTGAGTCCATTCAAGTAAGGTCTGCTACATGTCTGTTAACTCCGATTTTACATTAAATATCAATTATTGTGGAGACACCACAGAGAACATACCAAAAGCCACAGTCATAGTTCTTGTCTGAATTCAAGTGTCAGGATACACAACTCAAATCGTCTACACAGGCAAGGTTTGGGTATGCCCTCATACATGAGGACATACAGGGCTACCCTATATAGCTCTACGATATACGTCTCAAAAATAGCATATGTTTCTAGAACCTGACATCTCATTTTAATTGCTTGTAAAAAGGTGGATTAATTAAACCTCCTTTGTGCAGAACGCTGCTTTCTCACTGAAGCTACCTCTACCCTTACTGTGTCCCCTTTCAAACTTAAGAGACAAGGCAAGTAACCCCAGTTAAAACTCCTCCCTAACAAATAGGAGTAATGAAGATTAGGCAATAGCCATCAGACTGAGGTGCAAATGGACTCCCGGCTTGTCATTCAGACAAGTCCCCTATCTTCCCTTCACTGAGTACATGTCAGGTCCTTCTCAGCATGGAAGACTGTCTGGAATGAGTCAAACTGAACATTGGAGCTCAAGTTAAACAAAGCATGGGACTGGTATGATGTGATGTAGGGCAGGGGCAGGTGCCAGCATGTCTTGCCTCCTTTTCATATCACACAAGGGGCTCAGTTCTTCAGAGAACTGAGGGGCACTTCAGTGCCCCTCCAGACATCAACCATTGGTCCCCTGGGCCTTCTAGATTACATGGTATGAGTATTCACTCTCCCATTTCTATCCCTTTTCCAATTCTAATTCTCCCACTGAGTCCCTTGATAAGTCCTGTGCTCCACCTAGGCACCTTCTGATACAAATTAATAATGGCTCAACCTACAGTTTCTTTTGATTCTTCAAGTGGGGAACCCAGAAGTTCCCTGAATGAGGATAACTTCATGGCAGAAAGGAGTGAGCTTTGATTAGTTGCCACTACCATGAAGCGACATAGATGAGTGGAGGGGGTGTTGAAAAGAGGATTTAGATGAGTTTTAAACACGGGTAGAGATTTCCATGTTTGGTTATGACTCATTTTATATCGGCACCGAAATTGAACCAAATTCGCCATGTGAAAATATTTTCCTACTGATGTTCCTTAATAGTTCTTATGAAAAATGAACATTTTAATACTAATTTATTCTATTCTTTTATAAACTAAGAATCATTTTATAATTGGTCAAATGCTCATATTCTCTTGAGGTCTTAATTTCCGTGAAGAAGTTTTTCCTTTATTATTTGACAAAGACAAGAAACAGCCCCCAAGGAGCTGATGAGATGGCTCAGTGGGTAAGAGCACCCGAATGCTCTTCTGAAGGTCCTGAGTTCAAATCCCAGCAACCACATGGTGGCTCACAACCATCTGTAAGGAGATCTGACTCCCTCTTCTGGAGTGTCTGAAGACAGCTACAGTGTACTTACATATAAATAAATAAATCTTTTTTAAAAAAAGAAAGAAAGAAAGAAAGAAAGAAAGAAAGAAAGAAAGAAAGAAAGAAAGAAAGAAAGAAAGAAAGAAAGAAAGAGCGAGCCCCCAAGAACCAGCCTGGTTATTAAATTTTCTTAACTCTCCCTCCTATTCTCTCTTTATCTTTTTGTTTTTTGAGAATAAAGCCAGGCCTTGTAAATGCTAGACAATTAGTTCACCACTTATTTATGCCTCCACCATTTTATTTTATTTTATTTTTTATTGAGACAAAGTCTTACCATAAGCTCAAGCTAGCCTTGAACATGCACAGACCAGGCAGGCCTTGAACTCTTATATCTTCCTGCCAGTAGATTCAGAGTACTGTGATTATAGGCCTGCTCCACCTTGCCTAGCTCCGATTATCACGTTCTTAATCCCTAAAGGTTTAAGGGAAACTGATAGCATGTCCTCCCACACAGATTACTTCTTGTTTTAATTCTCAGTCACGACTGTAATGTTTCTTGAGCACAGTACTAAGTCATCTGAAAGACAAGAAATAAGATGCGACTCCCTCTGTTAAGGAGCACATTATTTTGAAGAAAGTAAGATTTAGACAATTATAAGCTGATTAGAAGATTCAATGTGATAGATATACCCAGGTTGTTTCCAAGTGTAAATAAGAACATGGAATTGCTGGAGGGATAGGCCAGAGTTCCTAGATTAGCAAAGCTAATTTCTAAAGAATGCATAGACATTTCCAGGCACGGAAGACAGGGGCGTGGTGTTTAGGCAGAAGGAGCAGCGTGAACAGCAACATAAACCTGAAAAACAGCATGCTTCGTAAAAGAAAAGCTTAGCAATCTGGGGTTGCCACAGCATACATTTTAAACTTGGAGCGAGAAGAAGGGAAGGCCACGTTAGCTAAATGACAAGCCTAGAATGCATGCTAGAGGTGCCAGTGAGTCACTGAAAGGGATTGGTACCAAGGAGTAAGGTGGCTGAATTTATATGTGAGAAACATCCCTGAGGACTATGTGCAAGGTGGGTCCAACAGATAGAAATCAGGGGGCAAGGAGACAGACAAACACTGCTGCCAAGGCTGGATGAGGGTTGCAGCAGACAGGGCGAGTGAGGGGCAGTGCGAGGCGATTGACAGCAGCGCTGAGCGGGTGAGCAGGCAGAAGTGGATGCTGGGGTGGGCAATGGGGCTCTAAATCTAAGACTGACGTTTCTCAATGACCAGAACCGACCATCATTAAAGGTGAGATGGCACACTCAGGTGACTGTACCAGAGGAAGACCCAGGGATTTGAGTGCAGTCAAGAACTATGCTGATGAGGGAAGGGATGGTAGCAAGACCTTGTCCTGTGGTGGTTGTTCATGTGCATATGCCTTTGTAATTCTCAGAAGTGGAATTGTTATATAAAGGCTTATATTGCTTGTTATACCTGGTACTAAATTGACTTTAAACACAGAGAGTGGGCTAGGAAGATGTCTCACTTAGTAACATAGCTGTCATGCAAGCAGGAGTGCCTGGGTTCCGATTCTCTGCACCCATGTAAGAGCCAGGCATAATGGCAACTCTGGGCTCAGTGCCAGGGAGGGACATACAAGAAGACCCCAGGGGCTCAGCAGCAGCCGGTCTAGATACCTTGTGTTTCATGCCGTGTTAGCTAAGAGAACTTGTCTCACAAAACAAGGTGGGGATATCCAACGCTGACCTGTGGCCAAGATACACTTGCACACAAGTGAACACATACAAATACATATGAACACATATCACACATACATACATGCATATGCATAAACCACATAAATGATTCATCTGCATTCATACTGGTAGAACGTATAATCTTTTTAAAATAATCTCTAAGTTTAAAGAACCTAATCATTATATTTGAGATCCTTTAATAATTATCAAAATTATTTAAAATTATTTAAATGCTCATTTAAAATTATTTATTGCTATTATTTTAAACTCTGTGACCTCTCTAAAATTGTTCTCCCACAGTGTTGAAAGTTTGAAGTCATTAAAATTTTTTAAATTACTGTATAGGATAATTTTATATAGGAAGAATATTATGCATAATGTTCACTTATTACTTGTATTTTACTTAGAAGTAGTCTTGACCAAAATGGTTTAGTTGTTATGAAGTTTTATCTTTCTCTTTAAAATTTTTCATTGCTTTGGCATCTCCTTTGGTTAGTGCTTCTGCAGCACTCACTTGAGATATCTCTTGTTCCAAGAGACAGAGCATGTGCCCTATGATTATAGAGATGGGTGGAACATGCAAAAGAGAAGGTGGGTTCCTAAGTCTAAGCTCCTGGTGTCGCAACAAAAGACTAAAAATGGAAAGAAGACAAAAGAGAAAAGAGCGGATGAGAATCTGATGCTACAGAGGAATGTCCGGCCACACCACTCACATCAACATCAGTGACTAGTGCAATGACTGATCCATGGACCAGGGAGGAACGGTTACTGAAAATAGCCCCGTAGGATTTAACTTGATGAAAAAATATTGTGGAATGAGCAGAACAGGCTCAGAGAGCCACACACTCACAAGGAGAAAGGTGTTGAAAAGCCTAGGAGGGAATGTTTGAACACGTGTATATATACTAGGAGAAGCTAAAGAGAAATAGAAGACTGGGCGTGGGTGTGGAGCAAGAGTGAGCTATAGAGATAGCCTTCAAGTCTTGGTGGGTTTGTGAGCTATGACACTATACCCAGAGAACCTGTGGTATTAAGGAAATATGCAATACTTGGTATATTAGCATACTACATTAGCATAGTATAGGTAGAGTGTGTACAACTTGACAAGGAACAGGATTCAAAATGAAAGAAAGAAACGTCAAGGATGGACTGCATTTTTAACTTTGATGCCATGGTAGATGGTTGCACTGTCTGATTATGATTGTATCCAACAAATTATGACTCAAACCACAAGACATTGTGTCTTGCAAGTTCATTCTGAAGAAGAAGAAGAAGAAGAAGAAGAAGAAGAAGAAGAAGAAGAAGAAGAAGAAGAAGAAGAAGAAGAAGAAGAAGAAGAACAACAAGCGTAGGATGAAGAATCAGTTATCAATTGCAAAGGAAAAGTTGTAATGATGCTGAGTAACAGCAAACAATCTCCAAAATGGGAATGAGTGGAGGCAAGAGCCTCACGTATGAATATCTAACAGTGAATAGTTGCTTATGTGGATGAAGGAAACCCTCAACACTAGTTTCGAAGGGTCAGATAGACTAGAAGTGTTAACTCTACATATTTTCTGTCCTCGAGTATCACCAGTGCACTGCAAATCCAGCTGCTTCCGGTTTAATCCTGGGTCAGAGTGAGCCAGTATGGATTTCCGTGGCTCATCTCCGTGTAATCCAGACAGATAGTTTTTAAAGATAAGTTTCTATATCTTGCACACAAATAGAGAATTGTCCAATGAAAAGTCAAAGACTGTGCAACTTCTAGCTTTTCTCTTGGCCTATGGTTGTTTTTCTTACCATATTGATTCTCACTACTTACCCTCTGTTGTTTTATTATTGTCTTTTTGTGATTTCTCCCAGGTTACATTATAATTATAACTCCTGTTCTTGATTCCTCAAACCTTAGTGCAAACCAAGGTCACATTCCTTTCAATATTCAAAATAAATCCCCAGGCTCTAGTCCACTCCAGCATCCTGTTCATCCTAAAATGTTCACTTTCTCTTCAACCTGCCTCTCTGGGGCCCTCCAGAAGCCTCCACTATGCCTTACTTGTTAGGTATTGATTGCTAAGTGACAAGCCATCACTCAATCCACTACCGAAAACGACACCCACCAATCATGTCACAGTTCTGTATGTCAAAGGTCCTGCTTAGTGTAACCCAGGACTCAGTTCACCATCTCCAAAGTCTGACAGGTCAACAGAACTACCCCCTCTTGCCGGGGCCTGAACCTGCTCATCACATCACTCAGACTGTGAGCAGAAGTGAATCCCTTCCAGTTGAGGGAGGGATTGAAGTCCCGAAATCCTGTGGTCCCTATGTCTTAAAGCTATCAGCAGCATACATTTTAGATTCATTTGTATACATTGCCCTGGCTATTGTCGTCTCTTGTTTGTCATAGTTTATGCGCTTCACGTAAACAATGGGCCTCGAAGGAGCAATTGTTCTTATAAGAATCTACTCGACCAGTATCTATTCCATGCTAACGATCTATCCAAGTCAGATGGGGCTTTGGAACAAAAAGAGAATGTGAACTCACCACTCTGAGTGAGCAGGGACATTTAAGTTAAATTTAATATCCCAAGCACATGCTGAGATACAGTGATAGACCAAGCAAATTTTTAAAATTTCAAATCTTGCTCTAATACATGTCATAAATTGAGCCTAGATTTCAGAACGGGTCACCCGTGTCCTCCCTGGGCTGAAATATGGGTTTTCTAGGATCGCATTAACAGTGAAGGGACAATTGCCTCGGGACTTTCCTTTTTGATTAGCCCCCTGTCCCCCCCCCCCCACCGTGAGTTTTCGGACCAGTTTGATGACACTGTTAAGTGTTAGTGATCAGCGAAAGCTATCAAGAAAACAGTATGTGTCTTAAAATCACAGGCTAGACCACCCCTAGCTTTAGTGTCCCTAGTTGAGCTAAAGTATCTAGCCCCTTCTGAAATTTCACTATTTTCTTCTGTCAATAATAATCATGACACACCCACGCAAGTTTACACATCTTGCCTTATATGCTCTTCATAGATATTAAAGTTTATACATTGGAGTTTCTTATAAATTACTAGCAGTGTTCTGCAGCAGTACCAGAAGAATGATAATGAGATATGGCACACTGCGCATGTCCCTGTACCGGGATAGAGATTGCTGGCAAAGCAATTCAAAGTAAGAAGAGTTTATTGTAGTTTAATGTTTAAGAGCAGTTTACTGTCATAATGTCAGGGAGGGCATGGCAGCTGGAGCTAAGTTAGCTGGTCACGTGACTTTGAGAGTAGGGAAGAAGGTAGATGGGAAGTAGTCATAAAATGTCAAGTTCTGCCCAGGGTGTTTGACTTCAACTACCAAGGCTCCTCCTCCCAAAGGGTGTGCAGCCTTCCTCACAGGACACCACCAGTGTGGGCCAAATGCCTAAATACATGAGCCTGTCGGGTATCACACCGCATTTGACTGTCTCTGGCACCTGCTCATCTTGGCATTACCCTCCTCCAGGGTTCTGCTCTGAGCAAGCCTTCTGCCTTAGCATTTTGACCATAAATGGCCACATAACTCTATTATTATAGAACTAGGTACTGGCACTCTTTGTTGAACTTTCAGTTCTCACCCCCTGATTGCAACTGGGAAGTAATCCAGGATATTCCTGACACTTTCCAGTGGCACCATGGAAAGATCTTTCATAACTCCGAAATCTGCAGCCCAGCTATGAGGAAGTCTGGCAGTGGGAGTGTCTGTCTTCTGTTTCCATTCTTCTCTTTCTTGGTGTCTGGAGATAGCAAGAGAACATTCCAGATGTCCAACCACAGATCTAGAGTCCTAGTGAGGAAGTCAGCTCCAAGGTGAGGAGCGTGGAGGTTGCTACAGAATTCTTCATCAGAACCTCTAGCTTTCTCAAGAAGAGACATCTGTGGAGGTGGCCTGAGGAACCTATAAATCAGGGTACATTATTCTTTACCCTTGGAGCCTACAACTGTCACATGTCATTTCCCTGGTCATACTCCATTCCCCCTTCCTCAGCCTCCTGCATCTGCTGGCACCATGCTGTTCGTTCAAAGCACGGGGCATGTTGAGCAAGCCAGAGAGGTCTGCCTGTCAGTGTACCTGGGAGAGAATTTGGGATGGTGGCTTCCTGGCAATGAAGTCTTCTTCCTGTTTTTTTTCTGCCTTAAAAATGAAAGACAAGTCAACCCACTAGACTTCCCTGTGGCCTTCATTCTGAGCACACCAACAGCAAGATACTCCCAGTCAAAAAAACGCTGGCACAGCAGGAGGGAGCTGAACCAGACTTTGCACATGATTCAGCTCACAGGAGGCTACCTTCCACCTCACCCTGGAGGAAACTGCTCCCATTAATGCTGCTGCTTACAGATGTGCTTACAGATGTGCATTTCCTAGGCCTTACCTAACATCCACCGTCCTTTCTGTCTAAAATGTAGGTTTCTGAGGATTTTCAACAAAAAACGAATCCCATTAGCAATGGATCTTGACCAGAAAATATCAGTTTTAACTATTGTGCTCTACAGGTAACCAATACAATTTTTTCACAGTGTAGTATAATCTTCACTCGTTTATATTTGACTCCTTCACAGTGTGTGAATTCCTTGAATAAGAACTGTTTGCTTTCACTCTTATATAGCCAGAACCATCCTTGCCAAGGGCTTGATGCTCAGCGTCTTATTGATTAAAGTAAACTGCCCTTCTGAGAGTGTTTAACCCTGGAACGTTTCATGTTCATAGTTATTCTTCTAATATTTAGGGTAGATTTTTCCAATAACCTATATTTTTCCAAACCGGAATATGCATTTATTAAACAGCTGATTGAAATTAAAGACACAATATATAGCCATAAGTAGGAACCAAGTTAACTCATATAAGAGCACTAAACTTTAAAGTTCTTGTTCCTACCAAGCAAAATAATTGATCAAACAAATATTTTCTCATGGAATATGATATTTCAGAAGAGTTTTATAATAAAATATTTTACTACCATGATATTATTTTTAAAACAGGGAGGGAGAGCTGGAATATTTATTATTCTAGGTTAAATTTTATGTCTCTGTACCACAACTGCAGTTCTATGTAATATAATTTTTCCACAGCAATAAAATAAAATAAAAAGGATTAGCCATAAGAAAACACATTTTAACATTGTTTAAACATCTTTATCGTATTTTGGCAAATCTATGGCAAAGGTTTGGAAGTAGTTTTCATAAATATTGAATAAATCAACTCTAAATCAAGAGCGTTGAGATGGTTTGGAGGTGTGGAGGCCACACATCGCTATTTGGTCTGGGATAGTCTCTGGACGTACGCTCACACTCTTGGAACCACTGTTCACACGGCTCATTTCATTCCCACAAAAGATCCTAGTTTGGGGAAATAAAATTATAAGGTGACCCAGCTTACAGGCTGTCCTCACAGAGAGGGGAAAGAGAGCAGTGTGGCATTTAAATATCCCCAGGGGGGATTAAAGAATCTTCTGACTTTCATGCATTGTACAATCATGTAGTTTAGATGTCCACTATGAAATATGTTCACATATTATGAAATAGTCACCACAGTCAAGCCAGTTAAGAACCCATTATCTCATAGAGACACTCTGTGTCTTCCTTCCCTTTTTTACTGTTGTGACAAGAACATGGCAAAGCTCTAGAACGGTCTTGTTCCCTGCAGACATCATGCCATGCGAAGATCTCCAAACCTTAGAGTTTATCTTGCATGATGTAAAAAAAAAAAAAATCCTTGTGATTTCTTTGTTTATCTGTACTTTGATCTTCTCCACAGAAAGCTTTACTCTACTCTCTGAGGCTGAACATTTCAAAATCCATATACGTACAAGATCATACAAGTATTTGTGTTTCTGGGTTGATGCATTAAATGCCCAACATCATATTGTCACAAATTACAAGTATTTCCTTCTTTTCAGGTAGAGCAAAATTTCCTTGTATGTGTTCACCATTTTTTTTTACTTAAATTCAAGTAATTTGTATGGCTGTATATATCTGAAGTCAGAATGCTGGATCACACTGTAGATGTATTTTTTAATTTTTTATTTATATGCGAAAATTCTGAGAATCTTTATTGGCATGCCCCATTGTATGTTTTTATAATTTTCCCAAATACAGCATTTGAAGAAAGTAAACAAAATGAAAGCAAATGAGATATTCTAGATATCCTTGGTGACCCAAAACTGGCCTCCTCTGCGCTGTCATCAGAATATCTCGTGATATCAGGATTCATCGTGTATAACAAATGATAAACAGATAATCTTGCAAGAACGTTCACTATCTTGCCAATTGACTTATCAAAAAGACATACATAATTTATGCCAACTCACTTACAAAAGCTCCGTATAACTACACTCATTAATTTAAAAAGCAAAACAAAAACAGACAAACATAAAACAATTTTAGGGTAATGAGATGGCTCCGCAGGTGAAGGCACTTGCTGTGCACTCCTGACAACTTGAATTTCACCCCCAGACCCTGTGTAAAGACCGGAGAGTACCAATACACCAGGGGACACACTCGGACTGGCACGGTTGTCCTCTTACAGAGGTGTGTGTGCATACACACATAACCAGATACACTCAATGATGGTGAATAAAATAAACTTTAAGAAGAAGTCAAGGCCAGCCTTGGGTACGTGGACTGCAGAAAGGACACACGCAGAGATAAGCATTGTCTTCAATAGGAAAAGCAATCATGACTCTTGTCAGTAGCCTGTGGTGTTTAAGTTTCCATGGGGCCCTTTTGTCCAA
Source organism: Mus pahari (assembly GCF_900095145.1). Taxonomy (NCBI): domain Eukaryota; kingdom Metazoa; phylum Chordata; class Mammalia; order Rodentia; family Muridae; genus Mus; species Mus pahari. The sequence goes on from NC_034602.1 coordinate 87,219,302, forward strand.
CAACTCAATGAGATGTCATTTATTTCTAACACTGTAGGTTTTACCTGGTGACGTAAGATATCGAGTTGAGGTATGGTCACCCCTATTACGTGATTATTCCACAGATTCCTTTTGTAGTCATATGTATTTTAGAGAGCTTCCATAGAAGTAACTTTCCATATACATTTTCTCTTTTGTTTTTGTTTTGCTTTCTTTTTTTCCTTTTATTGAAAATGCTTTCTTTTCTTATACAGCATATTCAAATTATAGTTTCCCCTCCCTCTATTCCTCCCAAACCCTCCCCACATATGCTCCAGATCTTCTCCCTTTCTGTCTCTCATAAAAGAACAGGCTTCTAAGAAATAACAACCAAATGACAAAATAAAATAAATACAATAAGGTGAAACAAATCGAAGAAGCTGGGCAAGGCAACCCAGCAAGAGGAAAAGGGAGCAGGTAATAGAATCAGAGACCTGCTCGTTTTCACATTCAGGAGTCCCATAAAAGTGCTAAGCTAATACCTATACTATGTGCACAGAGGACCTGATGCAGACCTGGATAGGCCCTGTGCTTGCTGTTTCAGTCTGTGAGTTTATAGGCACCCTGCTTAGTTGATTTCCTGGTGTCCCCCATCCCCTCTGGCTCTTACAATCCTTCCACCCCCTACTCTGTAGAGTTACCTGAGCTCTCAGGGGAGGGATCTGATGGAGATGCCTGTAATTTTTTACTTTCTCTCCCAACTAATGTCTGGTTGTGTGCCTCTGCCGCTGCTCCCATCTGCTGCTGGAGGAAACCTCTCTGTTGTTGACAGGATAAGGCACTGATCTATGAGTATAGCAGAATGTCATTAGGAATTATTTTATTGATGATTTAAGACCAATAGTGTTTGGTCTTACTCTAGGTCTCTGGGCTATCTAGTCTCTGGTTTTTGGCTACTCAAGCAATGTCAGGTATGGGGTCCTTCCCATGGAGTGGGCCTTAGGTCAAATCAGACACTAGCTGGCGACTCCCAGCTGGCGACTCCCACATGTTTTGTGCCACCATTGCCCTAGCATATTTTGCAGGCAGGACGGATAATAGGTAAAGGGTTTTGTGGGTGGATTAATGTCCATGCTCCTTTTCCAGTAGCCTACAGAGTACCTTCCCACACCAAACAGACTGGAACATGTGGGTGAGGGGTTCATGTAGGCTCCAGATCGACTCCTCCTAGGCAATGCCCTCCCTACCTGCTCAGTCCCCCACTCCACTCCAACCCCAGCACCCGCTGTCAGTTTTTGGAAAGCAGGTTTTTGTCTGAGCAACAGCCTAGATTGTTTGGGGATTTCCATGGGACCCCTTAGCCAACAACTCAATTAAATATACCCTAGTCCCACCACTGGAAGTGGCGCCTGGCTACACGAGGTGGCCACTTGAGACTCAGCATTCCCTATGAGTGGGAACCCTCATTAGGATCGCATTCATAAATTCCAGGAAGTTCCCACTGCACTAGCTTGGCATACCACTCCCAAAATCCACCCCCCCTCCCGCCCCTAGTTTCAGCTGTCTTTCTCCAAACTCTCTCCCTCCATCCCATCTCTCCCCCCACCTGATCCCACCCTTGATCCTGTCCCCAAACACCCCACCCCCCCGCAGTCTGCCCATACAAGAAATCTATTCTATTTCTCCCTCCCAGGGAGATCCCTATGTCTCCACTGGGCCCTTCCTATCTACTAACTTCTCTGGTCTGTGGATTGTAGCTTGGTTATCCCTCTTCTAATGGCTAATATTCCCTTATAAGTGAGCACATAGTATGTTACTCTTTCTGGGTCTGAGTTACCACTCTCAGCTGATTTTTGTTCCATGTTCTATCCCTTTACCTGCAAATTCTGTGATGTCATTTTTTTCACTTCCTTTTTTATTAGATATTTTCTTCATTTCCATTTCAAATGTTATCCCCAAAGTCCCCCATGACACCCCCCCTGCCCTGCTCCCCAACCTACCCACTCATGCTTCCTGGCCCTGGCATTCCCCTATACTGGGACGTATGATCTTCGCAAGACCAAGGGCTTCTCCTCCCAATGTTGGCCAACTAGGCCATCCTCTGCTACTTATGCAACTAGAGACACAGTTCTGTGGGTACTGGTTAGTTCATATTGTTGATCCTTCTATAGGGTTGCCAACTCCTTTAGCTCCTTGGTAACTTTCTCTAGCCCCTTCTTTAGGGGCCCTGTGTTCCATCCAATAGATGACTGTGAGCATCCACTTCTATATTTGCCAGGCACTGGTATTGCCTCACAAGAGACAGCTATATCAGGGTCCTGTCAACAAAATCTTGCTGGCATATGCAATAGTGTCTGGGTTTGGTGGTTGTATATAGGATGGATCCCCAGGTGGGGCAGTCTCTGGATGATCCTTCCTTCCATCTCAGCTCCGAATTTTGTCTCTGTAACTCCTTCCATGGGTGTTTTGTTCCCAATTCTAAGAAGGGGTGAAGTGTCCACACTTTGGTCTTTGTTCTTCTTGAGTTTCATGTGTTTTACAAATTGTATCTTGGGTACTCTAAGTTTCTGGGCTAATATCCACTTATCAGTGAGTGCATATCATGTGTGTTCTTTTGTGATTGGGTTACCTCACTCAGGATGATATCCTCCAGATGCATCCATTTGTCTAAGAATTTCATAAATTCATTGTTTTTAATTGCTGAGTAGTACTCCATTGTGTAAATGTAACACATTTTCTGTATCCATTTCTCTGTTGAGAGACATCTGGGTTCTAGAATTGTAGACCCAGAAATGAACCCACACACTTGTGGTTACTTGATCTTTGACAAAGGAACTAAAACCATCCAGTGGAAAAAAAGACAGCATCTTCAACAAATGGTGCTTGGTCAATTGGCAGTTAGCATGTGGAAGAAAGCAAATTGATCCATCCTTATCTCCTTGTACAAAGCTCAAGTCTAAGTGGATCAAGGAACTCCACATAAAACCAGAGACTCTGAAACTTATAGAGGAGAAAGTGGGGAAAAGCCTTGAAGATATGGGCACCGGGAAATTTTCTGAACAGAAAGCAATGGCTTGTGGTGTAAGATCAAGAATCAACAAATGGGACCTCATAAAATTGCAAAGCTTCTGTAAGGCAAAAGACACTGTCAATAAGAAAAAAAGGTCACCAACAGATTGGGAAAGGATGTTTACCAATCCTAAATCTGATAGGGGACTACTATCCAACATATATAAGGAACTCAAGAAGATGGACTCCAGAAAATCAAATAACCCTATTAAAAATTGGGGTACAGAGCTAAACAAAGAATTCTCAACTGAGGAATACCGAAGGGATGAGAAGCACCTGAAAAAATATTCAACATCCTTAATCATCAAAGAAATGCAAATCAAAACAACCCTGAGATTCCACCTCACACCAGTNAGAATGGCTAAGATCAAAAATTCAGGTGACAGCAGACGCTGGCGAGGATGTGGAGAAAGAGGAACACTCCTCCATTGCTGGTGGGAGTGCAAGCTGGTGCAACCACTTGGAACTCAGTCTGGTGGTTCCTCAGAAAATTGGACATAGTACTGCCAGAAGAACTAGCAATACTTCTCCTGGGCATATACCCACAAGATGCTCCAACCTGTAATAAGGACACATGCTCCACTATGTTCATAGCAGCCTAATTTATAATAGCCAGATGCTGGATGCCATTTTTTTTTAACAGCTGAGTAGTGCCCCATTGTGTAAACGTACTATATTATCTTTATCCATTCTTCTGTTAAGGGACATCTAGGTTGTTTCCCACTTCTGGCAATTATGATTAAAGCCTCATTGAGCATGGTTGAGTAAGCGTCCTCCTGGTAGGTTGAGAGTCCTTTAGTATCTGTCCACGAGTAATATAGCCGGCTCTTGAGAGAGCTGGATTCCTAACTTTCTGAGGAACCACCATATCGATTTCCATAGTGCCTGTACAAGTCTAACTGCCACGAGCAATGGAAGAGTGTTCCCAGAGCTCCATCCTCTTGCCTCCATGAGCTGTTGCTGGTGTGATTGATCTTAGCCATTCTTACAGGTGTAAGATGGAATCCCAAAGTCGTTTTGACTTGTTTATCCCCGATAGCTAAGGACACTGAACATTTTTAAAAGTGTTTCTCAGCCATTTGAGATTCCTCTATTGAGAATTCTATGTTTAGATTGGTGACTCATTTTTAATATGGATATTTTCGTTTTGAACATCTAGTTTCTTGAGTTATGTACATACTTTGAATGTTAGTCCTCTCCTGTCTCAGAAGTGGAGTTTGTAAAAATCTTTTCCCATTCTGTAGGCTACTGCTTTGTCCAGTTTGTGGTGTCCTTGGCCTGATAGAAGCCTTCCAGGTTTTATAGTGGCTGTTCATGTTCACTCTCTCGCCAGCAATGGATGGATGCTCCCCCTAATCTTCACCCTCACAAGCATGGTCTGTCATTTACTGTATTCATTGTAGCCATTCTGATGGTGTACGGTGAAATAACAAACTATTCTTAATTTGCATTTCCCTAATGAATAAGAATGTTGACCATTTCTCTAAGTGTTTCTCCGGCATTTTTGTTTCATCTTTGGAGAACTTTCTGCTTAGTTCTGTTCCTCATTATAATTGGGTTTTTGTTTTCTCGAGCTTCAGTTTCTTTTGTTGTTTGCGTATTCTAAATACCAGCTCTCTCTCAGCTAAGTGCTTCGTAAGGATATTTTCCCTTGCCATAGGCTTCTGCTTTCTCCAAATGATGCTGCCTCTTGTCATTCAGAAGCTTTTCAGTTTCAGGAGGTCCCACTCATGAATTGTTGATCGTAGTGCCTGTGCTTGTTCAGAAATCTTTTCCTCTGCTCTGAGTTCCAGGATATCCCTCACTTTTTCTTCTATCGGGTTTTATGTTGAGGTCTTTGATCTACTTGGAGTTGATTTTTGTGCAGGGTGACAAGTATAGGTCTATTTGGATTCTTCTATATGCAGCCATCCAGTTTGACATGTGCCATTTGTTGAGGACTCTGATTTTTCTCTACTGTGCATTTTGGCTTCTTTGTGAAAAAAAAATGGAGGGGGGAGGAGTCTCCATAGATGTGTGAACATATGTGAGATCTTCAATTCAATTCCGTTGATCAATGGGTCTGTCTCATGCCAGTGCTAATTATTTTTCTTGTTAGAGCTCTATCGTATAACTTGAGTGCTGGGGTGCTGACACTTCCTGCAGATCCTTTATTATTCAGGACTGTCTTACATGAAGGTGAAGATTGTTGTTGTTTTTTTTCCCCCTTTAATTCTGCGAAGAGTTGTATTGGAATTTTAATGGGAATGACACAGGGAACGAAGATATTTGAATCCATCTACAGCTAGTATTTTCAGTATAAAACAAGTCAGCGATAAGAGAACATTGTAGTTCTTGGCAAGTGTTTCATGAATCAGAGGAAAAATGTTGAGCCATGAACCCAGTAAGGTAAAAGAAATACGTGGATAAACTAATACAAATTACTAAGAACCGACTAAGTTACCAACGGATGACGGAGTGTAAAAGGAGCGCTTGGCTAAATCCACAGCCTGTGGTTGAGGCTTCTCTAGTATACACTAGATATCGGAACCTGAAATTTTAATTATCCCCTTTCTACTCCAGCTCTTTCATCTATGTAGCAAGGATAGAAATAAAAATATACAATGTTCTGATTATGAGTATAGAGTAATGCATAGCTTCTGATGTTACAAGGGCAATCTCGACAGCAAACTCCCCTGGCCTCTGGCTCTTACTGGTTTTATTTTTTGTTTTATTTTTTTTTTGTTTTTCCTCATCTTCTGAAATGTTCCTTGACCTGTAGGTTTGGGAGTGTTTTTATAGATACATCCATTCGGACTGGGTGTCACAACTCTGAATTTTGATTGGTTGTGGCTTTCTATAAGTCTCCAAGAGGGGAAAAGGAAAAGAGAGATGATGTAATTATATCAAATAAAAGAACAAAATCTTTTTAAAAAGAAATGGCATAGCAATTTTAAACATGAGATTATATATTTCTATAAAATTTTCTATGACAAGGACTTTTTTGGTTATTGTCAGTTTGGATCCCTAGTTTCTCTAGAATCATTTTCTGTTGTGAAATCATAGTCAATATAATTCCATCTTAAGAAAAATCAACCCATTCATTAACTTCAGACCACTGTGAAGTGTTACCCCTATGTACTTATTTCTTTCACACACACTCTTAAGAAATGAGTCTTCTTCGCTAATCTTTCCTCATCTTCCCTTTAATTCTCTATTATCTGGCTTCTCTTCCACTACATCGTTGCAAAGATCTCCCTCTTATCTCCCTCAAACTGCCCATATTACTGACTGTTCATACTTCATCTAATTTATAAACCATTTCTCAGTATTGAATATGTTGATGTGTTTGTTTAGTTTTTGTTTGGTTTTGTGGTGCTGGAGACTCAGCTGAACAGGCAACTCCTCTACCAGAGACCTCTACCCTCTCTATTGTCCTTGTTTATATATCTTCCCCTCTCCCTCCCTTCCTCTCTCCCACACTCACATTTCCTCTGCCTCTCCACCTCTCTTTTCTTTCTTCTGTAAGAAATCTATAATGGTTCTTCTTAATTTCAGGTTATTTCTGTGTCAGACTGCTACATTTTGCTACCCTGCTTCCTCTTTATTCCGTATAAAGTTTATGTTCTCAAATGTCATCCATGGCTGCATATCTCCGCTATGCCACGCCCACTTTTGAACATTTGCATTGATACCACAGATGCTTCATATGTATTATTTCATCACAGGCACTTATTAAAGCTCCCGAAACTCATACACTGTGTGTGTGCCATTAATGTGCATTTGGAATCTATAGTGTGCCAGGTGTTAGCTTGGAGGAAGTGGCAGAAATGAGACGAGGAAACAACAAAAGCCAAGCTCTCTGCTTTCATTTGCTTGGGTGTTTTCCAGGGATTTCAAAGTTCAGTCTGTTCAGAAGTGAACTGAAACAGCTCCTTCTACAATCAGCTCCGTCTTCTGTGCTCTATATCCATGCACTCCCCCTCCCAGAGACTCAGATGGAAATATCAAAGTAAATGTAGACTCCCGTCCTCGCCACTCACATAGCCAGTGTGCCCATCCATGTGCCTGGTGAGAATCCTCTCAAGTCCAGCCCTTTGATTCCAGCTTTGTGTATAATTCAGGATTGCCTGAACCAGTCTTGGCCAGCTCTCAATGTAATTATCCACACTTCATCTAAATCCTTCTTTCCAAATTGACACCTTGAGCGAGTTGCTTCATCACTCCAATCCTATCCCAATGCCATGACCTAGGAATAGGCCTGTTGTCCCTCACTTACCATATAAGGACCGCAGTGGTCTTGGTCCTGAGCATCATCTTCTCTAACTTTTCTTTTGTCTTATCATGGCCCAAATAACTAAAGCTTGTTGTTCATAACAGTGTTTCCATGCTTCTTGTGCACATGCCTTTTCCCGTGGTCTCTTAGCACAAAATGGCCTTTCACCTTCTTAACAACCTGGCACGTGATGTGAAATGCTAACTGTGCGCCCTTGCTGTCCCTGCCAATGCTCCTCGCCCCTGACTTTGGGCATGAAGAATACTTGTTCTCTTGCCTCTTTTACAAATCCTACATGGAGTCCTCACATGTCTGCTGCTACCTAGTGCTGGGGAAGGACTCCTTCTCCCTCATTTACTCTTCTTCCTTTATTCACAGATAATCCTCATCCTCAATTGCCCAGTAGACCCCAGAGCATATAAGCTGCAAAATTCCAGAAGTATGGAAATTTAACTGTAAATTTCACCTACTTCAATATTGCATTTAATTGCAGAGCAGATAAGAATCTAACCTATTCGATACTTAATTAAATTATTTTAACTTGGCCCCAGGACAAGGAGAGATGAGTGCTAAGGTCGTGGATGACTACTGAGGGCTTGTGCCTATGATCAGAAAGAACATATGGGACTAAGATTTTACGTGTAAAATCACTGTATCCACAAGACAACTCTTTTTTCTTTCCATAGAGACATTAGCTACAGGACCTGACAAGGATGTACTATATACTAATTATTGTTGTTGTAGAGTATTTTAGTTTGCTTTAATTGACATTTGTTTGTTGTGTTGGTATTTTGCTTCATGTATGTCGGGCACCGTGTGTATGTCTGATGCCCATGGAGGCCAGAAGAGAGTGTGGGAGACCGTGAAGCTAGAGTTACAATTGGAGCCCTGATGTGGGTGCCTTGTTATCTAATCTTTAATTTAAAACCTTATGAGCCTAAAAATATCTGGGGGTTGTTTTCAATTTTTTAATCTCCTTTATCTTCAACATCTAAACATATACTGTTATTTTTTTCTCCCAAGTACAATGATACCAGATACGTAAAATTATTGCATTTTTTTCTTATTTCAGGTTTTTATAAGAAAAATAAATGAACTTAAATAATTCATCTGGAAAAAATAATGTTTCAGATCCAAGAATAAGAATGATATTAATGGCATAAAAATCTTTTTTCAAACTGAAAATTGTCTGATTTGTCTTCCCTAAGGATGAGGCCCCCTAATTGGTTTTCTGCTACCAAGTAGTCATCCCTAAAGACATATACATAGAAGCGACACAAAAGTGACTCAGCAGGTTCTGTTTATATATGCATTTATAAATATACAACATATGTAACAATAATACTAAGAGGCAAAAGAGGCCATGAGTTTTAGAGGGAGAGAAGAAGAGAAGACTTTGGAGGGATAGGAGGATGGAGAGGGGGGGAGAAAATGCATAATTTGTAATTTAAAATAAATTATGTGATTTGTTTAAATTTAAAATAAAACAAATTTTACACTACATATTTGTGAATAAAAATATTAAATCTGTTGCAAAGACACATTAAACATAAAAATCATCAAAACTTGAAAATTATTTAATTATTTAACGATATTTAATTCTTTATTATTTTAGCTATAAATTTGTACCTTTTACCTTACATAATTATTTTTTCTAGATTCCTTGTTGACTCAAGAACATTTGAAACCTTGAGGAGACTCACTGTTGAAATAAGGATATCATATTGTTGGTAGTATAGCCATCATCAGGGACCCAGCGAATCAAGTGAGAAAAAATAGAACTAATAAACTTATCTGAGAATACTGTATGCAAGATAAATATTCATATAAGAGTATATACCCTTAAATAATATATGCCGTATTGAAGACATAGCAAGGACTGTAACCAGTTTGTAATAATAATGCATAGAAAAATGATAATCAATAAAACTTCAAAGAATAACCTGAGATTCTAATTCCTCCCAGCAAAGTCATTCAACCAACTAATTCATGCTGGTTTTTTCACCAGGCATTGTTGTAGGCAGAAAGGATTAGATGTACTGGTAATAGAGATCAAAATCATGGAGCAACGGACTATACAGTTAATCTCAAATTATCAATATAAAACTAGGAAGGAAAACTAGTTGAATTTTTACTTTTGTAAGATACAATGGCATCAAGCTTGATTTGTCAAACATTAAATATTCTACATTTGGACTAACCATGTTTTTATTGGCATGAGCAGAAAATGAAAAGCTTGTCAATACTCATTATCACTTTTAAATGTCTTAAGGGAAAAGAAGCATGATAGGCCATTGCGTGGAGGAGGAATGAGCTCACAAATCATGCTAAACAAGTACCCACATTTATATTGGCGCCATAAACTAAGATTTCTTCTCTTTTGCATTTTTCAAACATAGGGGCCATGCTAAAACCATTTGTCCTAATATCTTCCCAGGCAGCTCATTTCTTTAGTCCTAGTGTTTAATAAAACTCTACACGTCTGCAGCCCCGGTTTCCTGTCATCTCCATTTCAGCTAGTTGGAAGGAGAGAAAACCATGGACATTTGTATAGGTACTGATGAAAAGTGCCAAATGAGACTTCTGCGCATGCCCCATTAGCTAAATCTCTATCACATGGTTGCTCGGGATAAAGAGTTGGATTATAGTCTAGGGTGTTGCCCATGAAGAAGTTAAACATCTGTATGTTAGTAACTGCCTATCTTCTGTGGAAGAGCTTTGTAAAGCGTGACGCCTGCTCAGGAGGCGAAGTGGGGCTTGTGAGCAAACAGTTGGACTTTTAAAACCCGGCGGGTTTTTGTCTTGTTAGTTCTACAAGTAACAAATTGTGTCCCTGCTTTCTGGGATTGGTGAAAATTTGAGATAATTCAGTAGACTTACAGCAGGATCCAGCAGCTGTTAAGTATTTCTTTTTATTAAAAGCTAAGCATTAGCTTTGAGAATTGTCAGAAAGATTAAGCCACTTAGGAAGAAAAAGTATCGACAAACAAGGGTTTCATCAAAAGCACCATGCACTTCACAAATTCACTTTTTATATGAAGAGTATTTTTAATAAAATCTGACTGGGTTTCCATAAGGCTTAACCCGAAGTCTGAGCAACAAGATAGGAATGCACGATATCAACCATGCCACCGTGAGCACGGCTATGACTCAGGCGGCATGCTGGGATTATCTATATCTTTCTATCTCATAAATAATTATTTAGACACATATGTCAAGTTGAAAGTCACATCATGTCCCCCATTCTAATCTAGCGATCTCGTAACCGAAAGTCAATAAGATGAGGTCAAACCGTCTCCCTTCTTTGGGTGAAACTGAATTAGAAATCCTAGTTTGGAAGGATGCAGAGTCGAAAGAGTTGCCAAGACTCTGCTGTGCCTCTGTCACTAAGTCCCCAGAACTCAGTCTTTCCCCCTGCTGCTCTTGTGTACTGGAGTCTGAGCCTATCAGTTTTAGTGTCATTCTAGAGTGTGAATTGAAGGTTGGGCAAAGTGGTGGAATGCCCAAATCCATATATTACTTTCCAGCCAGGTCATTCTGCTGATTTCTGAAGAACTTACTAAAGCACCATGGTGCTAGCAAGCCCCCATTTTCTCACTTGACCTCAGAAAGGATAGCCACGCTCATCACGATCTACATTCCCGGTAATAAAAGCACAAGATCTGTGCAATCAGTTCTGAATGTTGGGAGGTGTCTGAGTTGGGGGTTTCTATTGCTGTGACGAGACCATGGAAACTCCTATAAAGGAAAACATCTGACTGGGGCTGGCTTACAGGTCATCGGGTTAGTAGGCCATCATGTCTGGAAGCATGGTGACACGCAGATAGACATGGTTCTAGACAAGTCGCTTCTGGGCAGCAGGAAGAGAAAGTGATCCTGGGCTTGGCATGAGCATTTGAAGCCTACTCAGAGCTCATCCCAGGTGACCCACTTCCTCCCACAAGGCCACACCCACTCCAGCAAGGCCACACCTCCAATCGTGACATTCCCTACGAGTTTATGCAGGCCTTTTTCATTCAGACCGCCACAGTATGTTACTACGTTTTTGGACAGTAACACAAAGGTGATAGGTAATAAGAGGCCTCCTAAACTATGTAGCAATTCAGAGAGAACCTAATCAATGGAATCATGTCTTTCAGAAGGAAGAAAAAGGCATGAGCCAGGAGACCCAGAGGTAGAATCCAGAAAACTAATTACAAATGCACACAACACGAGCTGGAGTGATGGCTCCAGAGTAAAGAACATGCAGTTCTTTTCTAGAGGGTCCTATTTCTCTTCCCAACACCCACTCAGACAGGTCACATCTACCCATAACTACAGCTCTGGCCCACACTGTCTTCCCAACACCCACTCAGACAGGTCACATCTACCCGTAACTACAGCTCTGGCCCACACTGTCTTCCCAACACCCACAGGTCACAACTACCCGTCTGTAACTACAGCTCTGGCCCACACTGTACCTGGACTCATACAAGATAAATCTTGCTTTAATGAAAAACACAGACTACAAATACTTACAAGTTAGAAAGGTCTATTGTGTGTGTGTGTGTGTGTGTGTGTTTGTGTGTGTGTGTGTGTGTGTGTGTGTGCGTGCGTGTGTGATCACTTACCTCGATACTTGCAGCTTTAAAAGCAAGTATAACATTAGAAATGCCTTGCTAGGAAGGAGACTCATTAAAGAACATGGACTGAGGCTTTCAGCTGGATGGGCGGCATGCATTCAGCTTTGACAAGTAAAGGCCACCTGTGGAAAATTCTAGGAATCCTACATAGAATGTTTTTTAAAGATAAAATGCTAGAATAGTTGAAGAGCTGAGAGCACATGTGCATGCTTTGGAACACTCAGTTTTGAGCTGAAATGCTGTCCATGTGACACAGGACTTTCAAGCCCTTGACTGTGCTAGCCACCTTGCACAGCCTCCTGGCCTCTGAAATGAGAGCAGCTTCATATGGATACCCTCTTAGAATACATCAAAACATGCCTGTCCCGTGATAACCAGTCAAATGTAAGTTCCTCCACTCCCTGGGAAATGAATTGAAATAGAGATGCTGGAAGGAATAAATCAATGTGAACTTGTTTTGAATGGAAAGAGGTGACTTTGTCTGCCCTTCCTTCCCCTAAACAGTCTCTTTATACCCTAAAGAGTCTGCAGAGGAACAAATAATCTTAAATTGCATCAATTTTCTCCTTGACTTCCTGTGAATATAATACTGGAATAAGTCCTAAATCTTACAGTGTCCAAACCCGGAAATCATGTAAAACCATTCTAAGTACATATCCAAATGACTGGAGAGTAACCCCGGATAATCTCTGTGCTAGAATTCACATCTCAGGTGTGTTCTTCTCGGCTACCCTCCTCGAGAGCCAACTGCCCCAAGTATTTTCTGAAGTGCCTCTCGTTTTAACGGGTTATACATCCTAATTACGTATAAATGTTTATTTTTATAGCTTTTACAACTGGGACAGTCATATTGCTGTTTGCAATTCAAGTCCAAATTATCAAGTGATTGCTGACAACCCTGAAGGCTTACTTTTTAAATATAAGAGGGACAGAAAAATTCTCAATGTGGACCCAAAGGTAATTATGATTTATACTTATATATCTCTTCAAAATGTGTTGCATGTCTACCTAGTCAAAAAATTGCTTAGATGTTTAACGTTCTCATAGTTTAGAAGTTTTGTGTTTGTTTTATAGCTTTGAGGTGAAAAACTGCTTTGACACATGGGCATTCAAAGAGAAAGAGAAGAGAAGATGAGAAGGAGAAGGGAAGAGAGGGGGAAGTGGGGAGGGAGATGGGGGAGGGAGGGAGGGCAGATAGGCAGGCAAGCATTCCTCCAAAGTATGGCAAATTATAAAAAGTTTAGGCAGGATTGAAGCAGACTTTCCAAGTAGGAAGATTTCTCTCTGCTAAGAGCAGAATTAGACTAGAGAGCATGTAGACAGTCTGCTCTGATCCTTGGAGAGTCAGGTCTTTCCATTGGAGGTACATTACTAGTGGAGAAGGAGTCTTATCGTTTATTTGTAGCTGGAATTCTTATCCGTGTGTGTGTGTGTGTCTGTGTGTGTGTGTGTGTGTGTGTGTGTATGTATGTGTATGTATGTATGTATGTATGTATGGATGGATGGATGGATGGATGGATGGATGTATTATGTATATATGACTAAAATTGAAAAATATATGGCTACAAAGCCCGTAAAGGTGGTTTTTACCTATAATCTCAGCAGCTTGGAGACTGAAGCAGAGGATTGCTATGAAGTAAAGCCAGCTTGAGTTACACAGTGAACTCTAGACCAGGCTTGGCCAAAGACAGACTCTGTCACAAGACTAACAGCCACTGAAAAGTAAATACATCTGTTAAGTGTTACTTTAGAAAATATTTCATTAAAATATTTTAAGGACATAGCTTTTGGTGCTTTGAGTTTCCCAAGGACCACTGTTTAGGTGTTATGTAGTGTCAAAAGCCAAACTCCCATCTTTGGTTATCACGTCTATGTCTGGGGATTAAAACTTTGAGTAAGGTTGCTGCATGCTAGAGTTGTTAGGGTGTTGATTAGCTTTTGCGGTTTTCTCTTTGCCTTTGTTTTTGACTTGAGTTTGTTGTTGATGCTGTTCATTCATACTACAAAATCAGTCTAAAATCCAAAGACAAGAATGAAAAGCATAGAAATTGTGTAATACGCATGGGGTAGGGGCAAAATATAGAAGGTCATGATTTAAATCCTTTCTTAAAGTTTTTAGAGTTATAAAGGCAAAACCTCATATATTTTGACTTAATAAAGATTCTATCATTTGCAACTTTCTCAATAACTAAGGGTCCAAAGAATGAATGAATGAAATTGTACAAGAAATAAGTGTTGCTGGGTGTGGTGGCGCACGCCTTTAATCCCAGCATTCAGGAGGCAGAGGCAGGCGGATTTCTGAGTTTGAGGCCAGCCTGGTCTACAAAGTGAGTTCCAGGACAGCCAGGGCT
>NC_034602.1:87233756-87242463 GCF_900095145.1 Mus pahari
AGAAAGAAAGAAAGAAAGAAAGAAAGAAAGAAAGAAGTGTTGATGGTGATCACATTCAAATAAAGAAGCAGACTTCAGCTGGACAGAAATTGCTTCCCTCCTACATGTCAGTTTAGACAGTGCCATCCCAGGTTGCCTGAACCAGGACTAGTGTGAGCTCTTCTGGAGCCCAAATGCTCTCTAGGCATGAGCAAAGCAGACCACCTCATGAGACTTGGAACTCTACAGAAGTAATGTTCCCCCTGCCTTCGAAGAAAATTTCCCAGAAACTTCTACACATAAATCCTCTCATATTCCATGGTTTGTGTGTGGCTAGATGTGGCTTATCTAGATGTCAAAAGTCTGAGGGGTGGCATTGTTTTTCTTTAGGTGTCCATGTACCCAACTACAAACATGGGTTCTGGGACCAAGAAAGGAGATAGTGGATAAAGAGCTAAGGAAATTTCTGTCCACTGCTGTGTCCTTAGGGGAATTGCTGCTCCTTTCTTTATCACAAGTCTGTCCTTAGTGAAACGAGGACCTGGAAACTCTTTGGGGCCACACTGATCAGGACTATCTGAGAGTTAATAAGTTTGGTTAAAGGCTGTCTCTGTAACAGGATCTCGTTTGTAAAATGCTGAAATACAATTAGACAGAGTTAGTTCAGGAAGCCAACTAAACGGCATTCACAGAGGATTTCTCTTAAAAACTAAGATGTGTATTTAAGGAAAACCTCAAATAACTAGCATGTTCTCTAAGATTTTGTAGAAAAGATGTCCAAATAAATTTGAACAATATAATTCTTAACCTATTTGACCTACGTTGGGGCTCAGTTTTAGCTAATGGTGTATTTTAAGGATATGTGGCATGAAAATAAATGTATGGACTTTGAGTAATCTGAATAATTTTTCATGTTAAAAGTTTAAGTTGCAGATTAAATTTTATGTTCAGAAATATATAACTAATTCCACACTCACTTTCTAGAACTAAACACTGGCTTCAGTGTCAAGGCACTAACTTGTAGGACACTATTCACTTGAGGGCACTGCCCTGAGAGACTCATAGCACCTTCCCCTGTGAACACTCACAGACAGATGGGAGACGCTCACGTGGATTTGCTTTGCCTCTTGGATGCACCAGCTTGACTCAGCCTCAACAGAACCCAAGAGGAACAAATTTCAATAGTGATTCCAGAGCTTGCCCATGACCCATAGATAATTCAAAAAACCTCACCCTGGAAAAGAGATTGACGCCCTCTTCCCAAATGTAGGCAGGAGAGCACTACTTTAAGTTTAAAGGCTAGGCGTTAAATTAGCACGCATGTCCCCAACATAATTTGTACCCGTCATTTCAAAGTGCCCCCGATGGTTTATGTTTCAAGAGCCCAACATAACAATTCTTATAAACCTATCAAGGAACTAAGAGATATGATGAAGTGTATGTTTTAATAACTAGGAATTATGAGAATCACATTTTTATATTTAGTATTTCTCGTAATCATTTTACTTCAATTTAATTTTTCCAAAACAAACACTTTGTGATCCGGACAGATGGGGTGCGGAGAAGCATCATGAGAACATGCGGTTCATCCCTCCGGTTCTTCCCCTTCTTCTTGTCCTGTCTCTGAAGTACTTGATGCCTCAAATTAAAGAGGTCACAATCAATGAAAGGTGGGAACAGTGGTAAACAGGATGTGCTTCCTTTGCACAACAGATGGAGCCTCATGAATTCTAAAGTGTAGTTCCCACGAAACACAGTTGTTTGTACATGGAAGTGGTCAGAGAAAGAAAACTGTGCAGGTCTCAGAACAAGCAACATGAGTTCATGGGTTAAAAAATT
Organism: Mus pahari; assembly: GCF_900095145.1. Taxonomy (NCBI): domain Eukaryota; kingdom Metazoa; phylum Chordata; class Mammalia; order Rodentia; family Muridae; genus Mus; species Mus pahari. The sequence continues at coordinate 87,235,575 of NC_034602.1, forward strand.
CCAAATGCAGTTAAGAGATTGGTTGCATTGAAAACAGAGCCACTGGCATTAACCTCCCTGCAGCTGTATAACATCTGGAACAAATAAGACAAGTTTCTATTTTTGAGTGAAGAATGCTTGTCTGAGTGATTCACACCCACCAAAACGTTTCCAGTATATTATCTTAGAGGGGCTGAGTGGGAGCGCTTTGCGCTCGCTCCTCTGCACTATCTGAGCAAGTGGGGAGAGCATTGTTTTTTCTTCTAGTTTTAAAAAATAGGAGCAGAAGACAGTTTGCTTCGAGTCTTACCATACCAAGTATGCATTAAAAACAAGCATATTTCATCCAGGAGGTGAGGGAGATACAGTTGGATAGTGACAAGAGGGAAGGCTTTCTTTCTCACGCTAGCTAGCTTCACCCCTACTTTCTCCTTCCCATCCCCAAAATGGAAGTGGCTCAAGAGCACACATCACTTCAAAAAAAAAAAAAAAAACTATTTAATTTAATCAATAAGTTCTTAAGGGACCGAGGAGACAGCTTAGACAGTAAAATGCTTGTCATAAAAGCATGAGGACCCGAGTTCAAATCCCTGATACCTATAGATGTAGCCAGGCACAGCAGAGCTAGGGATGGTCTCTCTGGCTGACCATTCTAGCCAGTTTCTCCCAGATTCTCGCTCAGTGAGAGATCCTGGCTCAAAGCGATAAGGTGGAGGAAAGAAAATGAGAAAGCCACGTGGTGTCATCCTCTCACCTCTCCACATGTGTGCCTACATGACACATTCACCCACACATGAACATGTACACCCTTACCCAACACACCTGTACAAAGTATTCAGCAAGTGTCCCCTGAAGAAATGAAAGAGGGAACGGTTCTTTTGGAAAGAAAATGACGATGTGGTGATAAAGAATTGGGTGAATTACGCCACTGACAGTGGGTGTAGCAATGACAGCAGGAACAGTGTAGCCACCAACCGTGGGAGCCGAAAATAACTTCAAGAATTCGCATCACAGGGAAGGTCTGGAGAATTCTTTATTTTTGTCCATGATTCCAGATTTTTTTCCCCTGAAACCAGAGAAATATATAATTTAAGTTGTTCTCTGCGAGAATGTTAAATTAGAATGTAGTTATGATTTCTAAACACACTCACATAGCTTCAGTGCATATCTAAGATGACACTACTCACGGTAGAGGATAGCAATAGACTTAAATTTCAATAATTAGGAGATACCAGAAGGATGACAATGATGAAAAAGACCTCTACTTTTGCCTTTCAGCTAATTCCGGGTGTTCTTGGTTTTTATTGTTTTGTATTATACTTTGTTATGGGGTAAAACAAGCATGTGAAGACGACATGGTGTGGGTTCAAAGGAAGATTGCCTTAAGTCACAAAGCCTAGCACTTTGATAACTCAGAGGAAAAAGGGGGGAAGAACCTTTGACCTTGGGCTGGGAACTAGTGGAAGGACCAGTGAGAGGCATGAGGAAATGTTAGCTTATGGTGAGCCAGGAAATCGTAGCCCTGGGACAAGGCTAAGAATCTAACTTGCAGACCGGGAGAGAGAAGACAGGGGAAATGTAAGAGTTCATAGCCTCCTCTGGGCAGGTGCAGTGTGAATTCAGCCCCGAGAGATCATGACAAGGTTCCTGCACAGAGGACTCATGAGGACCCTGCTCTGCTCTTGATAGGAGACGGAGAAATACCCCTGTGCAGAAATAACAGGATGAAAGTCCTGTTGCGGGTGGGTAAAGTGTAGGGAGGAAATCCCAGCAGGTCAGGCAGGCACTGATACACACGGAGCAAAGAGGATCTGAGAAGGGGTTCTGTTCCGGGCACCAGTTTTCCAACTAGCCTGATCTTCAGGGAAACAGTGCAACCCAGAGAATATGTATTTACCTAAGCAAGTTTTCAGAAATTCTTACTTTGCCCAATCCTCTGCTAAGAATCACGCGCATGCGCTAGAGCAGAAGCTGGCTATGGCTGCGCACCAAGTGACAGGCAACAAAACAAGCAGAGCAAGCATCCTAGGCACGAATTCTGAGGCGTGTGGATTCTGCTCAATGCTGGGCACTAAGCCCAGTGTGACGAGGCCACCCTTCAGGGACTTTTCCAAGTCCAGCAGTCCGGAAGGCATAGGAAATAGAACCTGTGCGTTGATTTAGGCGGATGCATATCTCGTCTCATTATGTGCATCAGGGCCCCGCACTCCTTTGAAGATGGGTCACAACTGTGTAGCCATAACAAGGAGCTGCTCTCCACAATAATGCCTTACTAGTTGCTGCGTCACTTACTTACTGGGCGTGATAAAGGAATCGAATTCATTCCCATATGACAGATTTTTAAGTCAGCATTCTGGATTGTAAGTGTTTTAATTCACAGTTTAACTCCTTAAACTACACACACACAAAAATGATTAAAAATGCTATCCGTGTTCCAAGAATCCTGGAAAACCCTCGCAGGGATAATCCCCGTGATGCTTCTGGATGATGAATCACTACAGTTTTTCCTTATTTGTTTGGGCCATTATAGGAAAGGAGGGGAAAGGTTGCAGGATGGCACCTGTTCGAGCTCTTCTTGCTACCTCAGGAACCTCTTGTTCATGCTCTTCTTGCTGCCCCAGGAACCGCTGTATGAAGCATATCTGCTCCAAGGATCACATGAAACAAAACCTACAAATCATAGGGTGTAGACTGTAAAGCAGGACGGTCGCGTGGCTCGTTTTCTTTTGTATTGCCAGTGCTAGCCGTTACACGCATGTGCAGCGGGCACGCGATGTCATCTGTAGAATAAATATTGGAGATATTAAATACTTGGTAAAGCAATGAGGAACAGGCCCAAAAGTAGCCTCAGAACCTTTAGAGGCTGACTTCAGAATTCCTTAGAATCTCAAGCGTGAATGAAATTGGCAACCATTTTATTAATTTTAGATAATTGTCTATATATTATTATATATTATATATAAATTATTATGTATTTTAATATAGTATATAATATATATTATATATATGCAAAAAACTGTGTCAAACCCTACTTTTATTTTTGTGAACAACAGAATGCTAGGTAAACAAGATTTTAAGTTAAATAAATGTGTCAAATGAAACCACCTGTTCTCAGTTTTGCTTTTTTTTTTCCAAATTTAATTTAATTTAATTTAATTTGGATGACAATTTCAGCACCAATATCGCCTCTCTCCCCTCGGCTCCAGAAACTACCACCCAAGTGCTTCTTGCTATTAGTAGGAAAGGTGTTAATTGCCTCCTTCGCTCTGCCTCAGCCTCTGAAATCATTGACTCTAATTTCCTTGGCACCCATACTTAAACACCCCAGTCCTTAATGGCCTTGAAACTGCTGTTCCCTAGATGGAAGCCCGTGGCACTTCTACACCCTTTAGGCAGATGGTTCTAGTTTAATATCTTGGAGTTTGATGCCCTGGGGAAAGACCTCAGTTTGACAATCTGTCTTTTTACAAGAGCCAGGTGCATTTCCTTCCGCTCCCTGAAAACAAGAACCCAAAGGGAGAGGTGGTGGACCAGGCCAAGATGAAATGGCCCTACAGCTCCTTCAGTCTTCAAGAATGTCTCCTCCAGCCCCAACGCAGAGCTGGCTCACCCTGAGCCGGGAGAGCAAAGGACGCTCACTGAATCAGCAGCTTTCTGGTCTTTGGCTTCTCCTCAGGAGGCTGCCTGTGAACGTTGCTTTTTAACTATGGCACAGTCACAGTTATTAAGTAAAGCTAAGGTGTTGCCAAGTTTCTGGGTTAGCTGCCTAGATTACTGAACATTTGGTTGATTATAGCCCTAAAACACTCACATACTAAGCAGCTTTTAAACATTTTTCTCCCTTGGGCAATCACCTGGAATATCTAAACTGCGAGTCCACCACATATAAATTAAGTATTTACTCAACTAACTACTACTAAAATCAATGGCCTTAAGGAATCCATTAAAAATTGCATAATAGATCTTGGCTTTTATGAATTGAAACTCCTGAAACTTAAGTGCCATGTCCTCCTCTTGACCGGGAAAATTGATTTTAATTTTATGTGCAGTATTTATGGAACAAGCCCTAGAGATAAGCACAAAAGTTGTTAAGTGTCCAAGGCATGAACTCATATATGAAGTATATAACACAAGAAAGGCAAACTGTGAAAAAGAGGAAAAGAATCAAATCTATTATGCTGAATTATTTATAGCTCTCAGTTTTGGTGATAATAATAACCTTATAATGATGATAACTTTGTACAATCCAAGTTGAATACCATCAATGATTTTCAATACATATGTCCTGATAAAAAGGACCCTGATACAGTTGTCTCGTGTGAGGCTATGCCAGTGCCTGGCAAATACAGAAGTGGATGCTCACAGTCATCTATTGGATGGAACACAGGGCCCCCAATGGAGGAGCTAGAGAAAGTACCCAAGGAGCTGAAGGGGTCTGCCACCCTGTATGTGGAACAATATGAACTAACCAGCACCCCCAGAGCTTGTGTCTCTAGCTGCATATGTAGCAGAAGATGGCCTAGTTGGCCATCATTGGGAAGAGAGGCCCCTTGGTCTTGCAAACTTTATATGATCCAGCACAGGGGAAGGCCAGGGCCAAGAAGTGGGAGTGGGTGGGTAGGGGAGCAGGGCAGGGACAGGGTATAGGGGACTCTGGGGATAGCATTTGAAATGTAAATGAAGAAAATATCTAATAAAAAATTGAAAAAAAAGGGAAAAAAGTACAAATTTTTTCCAGTCACAAAAAGTAGCCCTATCACACGATGTCAAGGGATGCTAGAACCAATAGGATCTAAGGAATCGGGAGGCAGAGATCCGGGATCTTCTTGATCACTTTTCCACAAAATATGTTACCATACAAAATGAGGAAGAGTGGAGAGTTATTTTACCACCAATCAGAAAACCTGATAAACACAGGTTACACTGTAAACATTTCTTCTATGATCCCTTGGATCTGATTTCCTTTCCTTTTTTTAAAATAACATTTATTGAGATTGTTCTTTGGCGTTCTCAGACTCTGGAAACTGACCCTCTCTCATCTCCCTCCCATCCTCACTAAACCCACATTTCCCTAGAGGCATTCCCACACGCATGGCCATTTTACTGTTACTGTTGTGGTAATTGTTTTCTTTAGTTTTGGCTCTGTTGAGATTGAGTGTGACTCGGATCATGTGTGACCATGGGTTTGGCACTATCAATGGAGCCCTTTGGGCTGCACAGTGAATAAATAACTGTTGGACGACCTTGCTATTTAAAATCACAGTTCACCATGTCCGGACAGTTCTCCAGGCTCAAGGCAAAATGAAGGACCCCATTTCCCCAGCAGGGCTTCCTACTCTTTGCAGGACCTTATACGGAAGATGTCTCTGAGCTTGGGTGCCTGACCTTACCTGGAGTATGACCACTGCAAACACTCTCTTTCTGCCACCCATATGATAATTAGGTATTGTGCTCCCATTCATATGGTAGGACCATGCTACCGCTGTGAGCGCCTATTAGGTGATGCCCCGCCTACTATCCCCGTCCTACCCATTCCCCTCACCTCCCTAGAATAAAGTAGAGCTGTCCCACTGAAGGTGCCCCGGAAGTCATTCTGTCCTACTCGCGGCCCTCTGAACCCTGCTCACTGATTCTGTTCCTTTTGTCCTCCGAGGCAGGTGACCAACAACCCCTAAGGAGAAAGGAGCAGTTGGACTAGGCGCTCCTTCTCCTGGACTAGGCAGTCCAGTCAGCGGAAAGGGCTCTAAAGTCAGGCACCGGAGTGAGAGACGGACCTTGACTGCTCCTGCCAGTAGGAGTACCACATGAAGACCTAGCTGCACAACTTCATGTACAAAAGGCCTACGTCACTCCCCTGCATTCTCTCTGTTTGCTGGTTCAGTCTCTATGAGCCCCCTGTGGGCCTAGATTAGTTGAATCTTTGGGTTTTCTTGCAGTGTCCTTCACCGCTCTGGCTCCTTCAATCCTTCTCACTCTGCCTCAGAATTCCTCGAGCTCCTCCTAATGTGCAATGTGCGGCTGTGGCTCTCTGCATCTGTTTCCATCAGCTGCTGGTTGAAGCCTCTCAGATGGCAGTTATGTGAGGTTCCTGTCTGCATGTATAAGAGAATATCATTAATGGAGTCAGGGACAGGCCCACAAATTGTCTCTACCCCATCTCCTGCAGAGATCCCTGAGACTTAGAGCCAGTGGTACAGATGACTTGCTTAGTGCTAAGCATCCGACCACTGCTTAGGCTTTGTACCTTAAACAGAAATGCTTCTCCGTATTCACCACCATTCGCTGCTTCTCTGATTAAGGCCAAGAGTAACGTAAGTCGGTAGGCAAATACATAAATATTTAGCAGGCAGCCCAAAATCATGACAGTTTAGTTCAACAACGGAAGTGAGTTCACCCCTAGGGCCTAAGACCTTATCGGCCGTAAGTTTAGGACAGAATTTATAGTACTATGAACTCACTTTTGTAGAGAGGATCTAAAACCCAACCAGAATGTGGGAAATCAGCCCCACCACAGCCATGCAGCCATTGCACCAATGGGCACGACTCGCCTAGCAGGTTGGTACTGTAGATTATCGGATTCACAGCTGGGTAGAGCCTTGACGTCTCTTCTCCCGAGTTGCTCATGTTTCCTGGTGGCACTATTGTAGTAAGCCAATAGGAAGGAAACGTCCAGCTCAGTTCAAGTTTGATTTGCCAACCCCTTGAAACAGAGATATGACGTGCCTTCAGCAGCAGGATCTCATCAGGTCTGGTGGTCAGTGACTGAAACTTGTATTGTCCGGGGAGCTTCTCATGAGCAGGAATTTACTGAGCGCTGGTAGTTTCGCTTAATAACCCATGGCTGTTGTGAGCATCATTATCCAGCCTGACAGGATATCTTCCTCCTCCTCCTCCTCCTCCTCCTCCTCCT
>NC_034602.1:87242620-87244190 GCF_900095145.1 Mus pahari
TTCTCCTCCTCCTCCTCCTGCTCCTGCTCCTCCTGCTCCTCCTCCTCCTGCTCCTCCTCCTCATTCTTCTCCTCCTCCTTCTCATTCTCCTCCTCCTCCTTCTCATTCTCCTCCTCCTCCTTCTCACTCTCCTTCTCCTTCTCCTCTTCTTCCTCATTTGCCTCCTCCTCTTCTTCCTCCTCCTCTTCTTCCTCCCCTCTTTTTCCTCCTTGTCCTTCTCATTCTCCTCCTCATTCTTCTCCTCATTCTCCTCTTCTTCCTCCTCCTTCCTCCTTCTTTCTCCTCTTCTCCCCCATCTCAGCTTGCAAAATAGCAATTTTAAACATAACTCATTATACATTCAGTAGTTGATGGACATCTAAGCTTCTTCCATTTCTTAGCGACTCTGAGAGCGATCAACAGATATGGATTAGCAAGTATCTCTGTCCAGGATACACATTCCTATCGACACATGCCCAGGGAGTGGTACCCAGTTTCCCCTCCCACCAGAAAAATAGGAAATCCCCTTACTTATCCATATCCCCTCCAGGATTTGTCATCATTGGATTTCTTGATAACTTCCATTCTGACTAGAGTGAGAGAGAATCTCAGTGTAGACTGAGATGGAATTTCAGTGTAGTCTTAATTTGCATTTTCCTGACTGCTAATAATACTGAACATTATAAAAAGTATTTGTTATCCATTTCCATTTCTTCTTTTGAAAATGTGTTCAGATCAATGACTTGTGTTTGTGTTTGTTTGATATTTAGGTTCTTGAACTCATTATGTATTCTAGATGTTAAACGTCTCTTTAAGGTATAGGTTGCAAAATATTTTCACCTGTCAATGGGCTATCTCATTACTCGTATTGCCAGTTTCCTTTGTTATATTTTAGAAGCTTTTTAAATAGATCTAATTTATCAACCTTTGGTCAAAACCCTGATTTCTAATAAAAATAAAATATCAGAAATCACTTGAGTGAGGTGTGGAATTATGGTAACTGTAAGACCCATTCCCTTTAAGGAATTATTTAATATTTTTAACTGAAATTTCTTTTTTATTAGGTATTTTCTTTATTTACATTTCAAATGCTATCCCAAAAGTTCCCGATACCCTCCCCCCACCCATGCACTCCAACCCACCCACTGCCACTTCTTGGCCCTGGCATTCCCCTGTGCTGGGTCATATAAAGTTTGCAAGACCAAGGGGCCTCTCTTCCCAATGATGGCATACTAGGCCATCTTCTGCTACATATGCAGTTAGAGACAAGAGCTCAGGGGGTACTGGTTAGTTCATATTATTGTTCCCCCTATAGGGTTGCAGCCCCCTTCAGCTCCTTGGGTACNTTCTCTAGCTCCTCCATTGGGGGCCCTGGGTTCCATCCAATAGCTGATTGTGAGCATCCACTTCTGTGTTTGCCAGGAACTGGCATAGCCCCACAAGAGGCCGCTATATCAGGGTCCTTTCAGAAAATCTTGTTAGCATGTGCATTAGTATCTGGGTTTGGAGGCTGATGATGGGATGGATCCCCGGATGGGGTAGTCTCTGGATAGTCCATCCTTTCATCTTAGCTCTAAATTTTGTCTCTGTA
>NC_034602.1:87244201-87244926 GCF_900095145.1 Mus pahari
AAAAAAAAAAAGAAGTCTATTTATTTTGAAGGAGAGTCAGGAAGGGAGTGAATGCAGATAACAGGGAAGATGAGGAGGAACTGTGAGGAGCAGAGGGAGGGGGAACCATTGTCAAGACATACTATGTGAGAAAAAGTAGGAAATGACATATACTAGGGATAAGAAATATTTTGTCCATTTCAAAATTCCTCACAGTTTCTGCAATTGGATCCTCTCCTCCTGTTATCATAATTTCATGAAAAGACTACTTGATCATCAGATAAAGCTGGCAATGTTGTTTCCCCATAATTTCTTACTCAGTCAGGGAAGCACTATTCAACACTACAAATGTGCCTGCTCTATGAACTGCAAGCTATGCCAAGTTTTACTTGTTGTTGTTATTGTTGTTGTTGTTGTTTGAGACAAGGTCTCACTACGTAGACCATGCTGGCCCCTTGGATGCCCAGTGATCCACCCGTCTCTTCCTTCCAAGTGCTTTGAAAAGCATGCCACAGTTTCCAAAACCATGTAAGGTTGAACAAAAAAGGATATTAAATTCTTCCCAGAAATTTGTATGAGGAATCTCAAGCTGTGCTTTTAAAACTTTGATTTGTTGTCTCAATGGTAGGAAACCAAGACAAAAATCTCTCTCCATGAGATTCCACTTACAATTATAATAAATCTAGGTAAAACTCCCTCTCTCTCTCTCTCTCTCTCTCTCTCTCTCTCTCTCTCTCTCTCTCTCT
>NC_034602.1:87245141-87266054 GCF_900095145.1 Mus pahari
GAGAGAGAGAGAGAGAGAGAGAGAGAGACAGAGACAGAGAGAGACAGAGAGAGACAGAGACAGAGAGAGAGACAGAGAGAGACAGAGACAGAGAGACAGAGAGAGATAGACAGAGAGACAGAGAGAGACAGAGAGAGAGAGACAGAGAGACAGAGAGAGACAGAGAGAGAGACAGAGACACACAGAGAGAAAGACAGAGAGAGAGACACACACAGAGAGAGAGACAGAGAGAGATAGACAGAGCGGGGGGGCTATTGACTTTAGGAAGGGAAAATTGTGTTTTTGCATTTTCAGAAAACAGAGGATCACATTATCATCAACAATATTGCAGGTGAACTGCACAAGAGCTCCATACATCCTGTCCCATGTCAATGAATTCCCACTGCACTGGCTCTGCAGGAGCCATCACATGCCAACCTCCCCTTAGCTGTAACCACTCCTGGAAATCTTGTCTTCGTCTATCCTTAGGTGTCTTCACTGTCTAGCCCAAGTCAGCTCAGCTCTGAAGTGCCCATGCGGAAGGTACTAGGTACTGTTCCATTCCATGAGTGCCTGGAACTGTTTTCCTTGTGGAGGAGATTCCAGGGAGCATCAAAGACAAGACCACAGATAATGGGATTAGAAATGCAAATAAAGAAAATATCTAATAAAAAAACATAAATTGGAAAAAAAAGAAATGACTAAATGAATTAGGACTAACACATTTCCAAGCTGAGAAGCCTGGAATGCTAAACTTTATTTCAGGAAAAGAACAAAAATCAAACAAACAAACAAAAAAAAACAAACAAAAAACAACTCTATGAATAGTATATTTGATTCAAAAACTGAATGAAAATAGTTTTACTAAGCTAAATAATTTGATATCTTGACACATAATTTTAAATACCAAGAGTGTTAAGTAAAGACATTTGATAAGTCTACACCAAGGCCCTAACATTCATGTGTTTTAAACAACAGATTAAATTATAACTGATAACATGGTGCTGTTCTTGCCTAATATTATTGGGCAAGTACCAGAAGAGATATGTTAAATATAGGAAAACCCAAGGGCTGGGAGTGGGGCGTTGCTGGAGTTGCAATCAGTGTTTTCCCTGTGGATCAAAGCAGATAAAGTACTCAGTGTGGTGATAAAGCTGTAGAGAATCCCCGTGATTTACCCACATAACGTCATACTAGACAACTTTGCCAAGAAGAGCAGGGTGGGGCTGAGTGAACACCTTCTCTGATTGGATGAGCCCTCTGCTAGGACCCCACAGACAGACCTAATTGTTTTTAGCAGTATTTTTTTTTTTCAAAATAAAAGACTAAATATTTGTTTGAGTTTTTCTCAGGGTGCTCCAGGGAAATTTTAAATATAGTTTCAAGTTTTAAAGATATCCTGGGGGCTTTATTTATTTTTTACTCTACATAAGATCCAATTGTGAAATGGCAATAATAATTAATATTAATATTAACAATAATAATAATAATAATAATACAGTATTGTCAAGGTATTTGGGAATTTGATAAAGATCAGGTTGGCAGAGAAATATTGTGTTAACTGTTTAAGCAAAAATTTAAATAATAAACTATTTCTAAAACAAGTTAGAATGGATGTAAAGAATCCATTTTATTTTAATTGTTTTATTGTTTTATTCCAAATAACACAGGATATTACAAGTTCCACAAAAAAAGCAAAACAAAAAACTTGTGAGACAGTGTCTTTTTTATCTTACCAAATGACACAGGTTTTTTTTTAAACCCCTTTGATATAATAGGCAAAGGAAAGACTGGGGAGAGCAGGGTCATCGAGACTGAGCAAGCTACTCTAGAAATAGGAAAATACTTTGTGTTCTTACAAAAGGATACAGGACTCCCTAAAACATCACCATGAGCATGAGAATCGCACAAGTGGCTAATAACCACATCTCAGCACTGCTCTAGATCAAAGGCATGCACGCACAAACTCACCAGGCCATACGTAGGGTTACCATCCTTCCCAGTGAGAAAGACAAGATTCTACGTCTTCAAACAGGCGAGCAGGGGAACAATGAAAACACAGTTTTAAAAAGCTGGATTCCATATTCTCTCTCATGGGGCACAGAAGAGAACTAATTCCTCCCTCCATTACAGCATGTACAGAGATTACAAAGATAAACCTTAAAGAAAATACACCGTTGTCACTAGTGGAAGAGAATTTAGCAGTTATCAAAAGTTCAAAGACAAAACAATCCCACAAAAGTAGTTAAAAGTAAAAGATCCATACAGAAAGAAACGGGTTCTTGGGTAAATTAGCCTCTTGTTGCTCCTGGAGATTCACCTCTGGGAGCCAAGTTGACTTAGGCTATACCACTCTCTAGAGGCACAGGCTGGCCAGCCATTAGAAGAACCTACTGGATATTAGTAATGTCTGCAGTATTTACAAGATGGTTTTCTGGAAAGGGTGTAGCCATAACTCTGAGACAGATGCAAAGCAAATGTTCCAAACGTTTTTACTTCATCTGTAGATTATAGAGGAAGCCAGAATGATACAATAGGAAAATTCAAAGAGCAGAAATTGCATACAGGAAATAAGGAAAATTGAAATTAAATAGACACAATTATTTCCCTCTGCATAATACAGTTGTGCCCTGCTCAACCCAAAACATTGCAGTTCTGTAGAAAGGAATATATTTTTACGTTAAAAGCAGTTAATGCAATTTGAAAATTTTAATCCATGCAACATAAGATCAGAGAATAGTGGAAATCATGTGTGTGGATGAGCCACTACCACCCACAACATCATCTTTTGTTGCTTTGTTCCTTATAAAGACTTTACAATTCTCCCAACTCTTAGGCTCAAAATATCCTTTTACAAACAATGCAAGAAATTCAGTGTCACAAGGGAAAAAAACAATATAAAACTTGTCTGCAATACCAGATCGCTATTGTTTTTCACTTCTATACACAACAGGATGAAAAATGACCTCGTTACATTTGAACGTTTGTATATTCGAATATACTAAAGACACCGTAAATATCATGCAAATTGTTTAGGAAAAAAAAAAACTTTCCTTGAGATTCTGCTTCATCGAAATCCTTTATTTCTCTATCAGTAATGAGATTAGCAAGTAACTGCTCCCATGGTTCCCTCTGAGCCAAACATTACGTCCAACAATCCCGAGCCAAGGAAAAGGGACCAGATATCTCTCACAGATTTCAATTTAAAGAGGAAAAATAATCCAGTTCAATTCACTTTAAAGCTGGTGAGAAAGAAGCTCTTTGTGAAAAACCACCAATGGGCAGGTACTTCCATGGTCTAAACCAGCTTCAAACTGCAGATGTCTTTACAGGACACGCTGGGGAGCAGACTAGGACTGCTTTTGAATTATGAGTCTAAACCAACATCTGTTTGTGGGGCCCTTTATGAAGATTTCTGCGGAGTTAGTAAGCCCTGGGTTTGGTAGACCAGCTGGAGCCTGGGACACACTTTGATCCCTGGTACTTCAATAATGTCACAACCCAACCCAGGCAGCAAGCTGCTGACAGAAATCATCACCCCTCACGACTCCTGAAAAAAGGAATTGGGAGGGGAGGGAATGTGTCATGGTCTCCATGGAAACAGCCCTTCCAACCCTGTCTTCTTTAATGCTGAAGCAAAGAGAAAAGCCATTTAATGCCAGTCGTGTACATGGACTTGACTAAGAACTCGATTTGTGTATTTTAGGCTCAGCCAGGTGACAACTCCACCAGGATCCCCATCCAGACGGACCTCTATGCACATGCTGTTCTCTTTGACCATGTCTCCAGAAGGAAGACTTAACCACCACACAGTAAATGGTTTCCTTATTGTTTGCTACATTTAAATGAATTCCTTGGTCAGAAGCAAAGTGTAATCATAAATGAGCTGTATAGCTAGAAGGCAAATTAGATTAATAAAAGTTAACAACGACAGAAAACTGTGATCTGGACTGCTTTCTTTTCCTCCTTTGTTTTACTGATAGCCTCTTGTTCTGGTTTGGGTTTGGGGTTTTTCTGTTTACTCTCTCTCTCTCTCTCTCTCTCTCTCTCTCTCTCTCTCTCTCCTGAACACAGGCTGGTTGCAAAAGTCCATGGAGGGGAATCTTGCTGCCACTTCAAAGATGTGCTAATTGGTGACATATTTTGTAGCTCAGATGTTCCAAAACAAAAATGTTCCAGGTCCCACTATTGCCAAACCTAGTGTACCAAGTACGGTGCCATGTGGCCGGCTGGCAAATGCTGCTCCTCCCCCTCAAATTGCTGAATATTGATAAGGTGCCTCCAACCAGAAGTGCAGAATAGAAAACCTTACAAGGTTCTCAGTTGCACCAACTGAGTAAATAAAACCAAAAATGTCCCATCGATGGTAGTGCCATGAATCGAATAATTGTTGGACATTTCTATGTGCATGCTTGACCTGAGTCCCATGACAGTGGGGCCAAGGAGATGAGAGCTAAAGGCAACTAGATGACTTTAGGGAATGAAGACTCTATAAGACAAACTAACGTGTTTCCAGTGTGCCTTCCCGATGACCTTTGTGCAGAAGAGACCATTGAGAAATCACTTTTTTATTGAAGTTAACATTTGGTCCTATTCAATTATTTTCATCTTCTAACCAATCTCATAGTGAGGCAACTCACTGGAATCAAGCTAGGTAGGAACCTGACTCACTCACGTGGAAGTGGGGAGAGCCCAGAGCAGAGACCTGGAGTTCAAGTGGAATGAGAGTGTTGTACAACCTGATAATCACAGATCCTGAGCAAGTGAGCAGAGTGGAACTGTAAGGGCTAATGATAACTGTCAAGTTGAGAAAAATCTAGAATCGTCTAGGAAACAAGGCTCCAGGAACATATATGATGGCATGTCCAGGGAGCTTTGTCTGATGTGGAAGAACCCAGCCTGGGTATGGATTATAGGTGGTGCAATTCCAGGGTAGGCTGATACTCCAACACACACACACACACACACACACACACACACACACACACACACACAGTGAAAAATAGAGAGAGATCTGGTGGACTCTCTCTGATTGCTGACTGCAAGTGCAATGCAACCAGCTGCATCGTTTATCCCTGGTACAGTGCGCCATGATAAAGCTCAAACTGTGAGCTGGTGTAAACCTTCCTTAATTTCCTTTTGTCTATAATTTTATCTGAACAATAAGTAACTAGTACTGGCATTGTCTTAGTCAGGGTTTGTATTCCTGCACAAAACACCACTGACCAAGCAGCAAGTTGGGGAGGAAAGGATTTTCTCAGCCTACACTTCACAGTGCTGTCTATTACCAAAGGAAGTCAGGACAAGAACTCACACAGGGCAGGAACTTGAAGGCAGGAGCTGATGCAGAGGCCATGGAGGGGTGCTGCTTACTGGCTTGCTTCCCCTGGTTTGCTCAGCTTGCTTTCTTATAGAACCCAGGACTATAAGAGAACCAGCCCAGGGATGGCACCAACCACGAGGGGCCCACCCTCCTTGATCATGAATTGAGAAAATGTCTTACAGCTGGAGGCATTTCCTCAAGGGAGGCTCCTTTCTCTGTAATAACTCCAGCTTGTGTCAAGTTGACACAGAAAACCAGCCAGCACAGGTATTTAGCTGGAATTGGATGTGCCTATGAAATCTCGGTTTCCAATATATACACTATCTGCAGTGCACACAAAACACAGTGTGTGCTCATGCATGCTTATGAGTGTGACCACTTACACAACCTGGAAGCTGCCATAACACCACTTTTTACCAAAACTAGCCAGGATCCATGAAACAAATGATTCTAGGGTCGAGGAAGAGAAAATACATGTGTGGAGCAGGCTTTGCCAGAGAGCAGTTAGTGAGCAAGGAAAGCTGAGTGTAGAAATCACAACAGCAGTAGGAACCGATAGGAATGCTCGAGTGTATGGTAAACAATGAGGGGTAAATGTCCCTCTGAGTAGGAGAGAAGGCTGATGAGGGAAAGTGTCCTTACAGAGTACCTGTTCACCCAATCCATAGTAATTGTTTAAAAGGACACCAGAAATGAGCGGCTGACCTCACTTCAGCGGAGGATCAATGAACATATATATCATCGGGAGTGAGGCAAACTATTTATGTTCCTCCAGTAGAGATTTATGCCTGAAGCAGTCAGTCCACTGTCTGTCTGATGTAATGGCCGCTGATGATGTCTGTGCCCACTTTGTAACGGTTCTGTCCGCCTGGCAGTGACTCAATCTACTCAAGAGGAAAGTTAGAAGGACCAAATCCTGGGAATGCATGCAAAAGAATGGCCCTATAACATTGCGAATGCTAAGGCCATAGAGTAAATAAAGGCTGAGAAGCCGTCTCAGGTGACTTCTTGTGAACCAATCCCCTAATGAATAAAGGAGCCAATCACTGGGCAAGGAGGAGGGACTTCTGGGTTGGACAGAAGAAAAAAGGAAGCAGAACAGAGTGAGGTTCTTTTTGGACCTGGATAGCTTGAGGACAAGATGGAGCTACGAGTGTCTCCTGGTTTCAATGGCGGATCCGTTAGGATTCGCCACCAGAGGGTTTAGATTTAATAAGGTTTACAGATTAGGATTTTAGTTGTTGCGCCCAGAGATGGAGTTACCATTGTTTCAGAACTAAGTTTGTGTTGCGTTTTCCTTCACACAGCAGCTTTTCTGGGTTCAAGAGAGAAAGGTATGGCGGCAAAGCGGGGGTTTGCCAGATGTGCACCACAAAGACTATGGGGGATTTGAAGCATGGGGCTGGCGAGGTAACAACCCGCCGGTGGGAACCTAGCGACCTGGATGGAGAGATTGTGGAGTTCTGAGTCAGAGTCCCCACGAGATAAAATCAGGTCGGCCATTGCCTGCCAGTGCATGGCAGCCAGGCCACCAGGGCAGAGGTGCCAACAGTAACACAGGGATGTGCCGGTTCGTTTTTTAATATTTCCTGCAACAGACAGGACACTTGTGTACCACAGCATGCTGACAGATGTCACCGGACAATTTGAGGAAGCAGTCTCTTCCACCTTGTGGTTCTGCAGATCAAACCCAGGCCCTCGCCCTGGGCAACAAGCACTTTTACCTGCTGAGCCATTTCACTGGCCCTGAATCCCTTCTAATAAAGTAAATATTTGATGTGTCACATTTACAAATTTAAAACATCACTTCCTTATACTTTAACACAGTATGTACATTTATTCTAATTTATTTCATTTATAAATTTGGTTAATATTTATGAAACTTTCTATAAAATATTTAAATTTCATTCCCAAAATTTCGTGATATGTGATTTTCTAAGAATTTCAAATCTTTAACAAAATATGGTCTTCCTATATGATAAGCAAATATTGCAAGTCCCCCAAAATCAAGCATGTACAGTGGCTCTCATGCTTTCTCAAGTGTTCCAATATATTCTGCCTTATCCAGCAGGGAACCAGGGACAGACCTGACTGAGGCCAGGGGGAAATGAAGAAAAGACATGCAGGTAGCCATACAGATGGAAAAACTGGAGTCGAGAGGCCTGCGTGTCTAATGGAGAAGTCACAGCACACCTGGACACGAATCTTATTTATCAGATGGAGTTGAACAGAAAGCTGGGAGTTATGGCACATGGCTGAACAAGGAGAGGGGTTGTTACATAGAGATACATAGGGATACACAAGAAGGGGGGGGGTTATAGTACATAGCTGGAACAAGGATCCAGGCTTAGCTAATCTCAGTAGGAGTAGCTTCTGTAGGTGAGTGGTTTTCAGGCTCTAAATATTTAGGGGGAAAAAGTCTACGGTGTGCATATTGACACAGACTGTCACCACTCATACTAGGTTCCCCCAAAGAAGTTTTGCTGTGCCTCTGAACCTCACCCCAGAGGGAAGGCTTCTGACAATATCTTATAAGACGACAAGCTTCTGATTTACAACCATGTGTTCATTCATTATCCAAACATCACATTTTTAATAGACATACCAAGAGTTTGTTGAAATACTTATCATCTAATATGCAAGTTTCCTGTATCCATAACAATTTTTACAGACTGTTCCTATATTTAATTCCAATGTTTAAGACACTAGAAAAACAACTCTATCACCAGCAGTAATTTTCCCATTAACTCCTGAGCTGACATTACTAAGAATAAATGCTCCCCAGTGGTCTGAGTTGGATTATGAGCAGTCTTAGTAAGGGTTGCCACAACAAAGTGCTATAGGCTTGGTGGCTGAAGCAACAGAGATCTACTAAGATCTCTGTTTGTGTCTCCTGAGGCCTCGCTCTCTGCCTTGCGGTCACCACACTGTATCCTCAGTCTTCCCCTATCTGTGCACGAATCTGTTGTCTTATCTTTGAGGGCCCCCCATAATAGAGCAATAGTAACTTTCCCTTTCAGAACTCCTGTCATAGCCAACACAAACATATGGCTTTCTGTATATAAAACTGGGTAGACAGCATCCACTCCATAATACAGAATGTGGACAATAAGCTTCCAGTACACTATTTTAAAATTATAGTCCCTTATGCAATGCCACACCGAGTCTAGATCTCTGACAGAATCAATATCACCTTTAAAATAGAAACTGTCACAGTCCAAAGACACTGCATTCAAGTTTGATATTATATAATTCCCTTGCGTTACTGCAGGATGAATCCATGTACGGTCTAGTTCTATTCTGAGGAACATTCTCTTCTTTCTACTCGTAGGCCTTTGCTCATAAACATTTAAGCGGCACCTGTGTGTTGCCACACGTTTTCACAAGTCTAAGATCACACCATGGGAATGATTGGGACTTAGTAAACCTCTACATGGAAGCAGGTTAAGAGGACTACCACCCAATAAATAGGAGGAAAATACAGTTAGGCATAAGCCAGGCTGAACAAGAAGGTAAATTTTACTGAAGCTAGTAGTCAGCCCAGGAAATGAGGTATGCGACCTGTGCAAGAAGGTCAGCACACAGGATGGTGAGCCAAAGACACAGAACCAAACCTGAGCTAGCCAGCTGAGGGGAAATGAAACAAGAAGCCAGGCAGTGCTATAGGGAAGAGCGAGCAAGCATCAGGAACCAGACTGTTTGGCAAGCTGAGGTCGGTAACTGGCCAAATCACTCTATCTCTCCAGACTTTGGCTCTCAGAGGTGCCTTCAAAATCCAAAACATCCATGGTTTCTCCTGGCTGTTCCTCTCATCTATTTATAGACTGGGCTGAAGGGAAGAGTACTGTGAGTTATCATTTTCTCCAAGCAATGATTTAGATTACTGTGTATTCCGGATGGATCTGACAGATGTCTACATTGAATCTATATGATAAAATGATAGAGATATCAACCAGAACTAAATAAAATAAATACATCTGAATCCAGGAATAACAATAATCAAACATGAACACCGTCAAACATCAAACCACACCTCGAACTCAGTACTGAGTACTCTAACTCAGTACTCATTACTCTAACTCAGTACTCATTACTCTAACTCACAGTACAGTGTCTATGCATCCTTTTCAACAAGACAACCCCTGTGCTCCTCCACATCTTCTGACATTCTTTCTCTCTCTCTCTCTCTCTCTCTCTCTCTCTCTCTCTCTCTTCCTGACTCTCTTCCCATCTCCCATTTCTTTACTCAGAAACTCAGAGATGAGACATTTAACTCTGGACATCTAACTTAGTAGAGAGGCCCCAGCAAAATTTAAAACCTAAAAGATTCAGACCGTATAGAATTCTCATTTCCGTCATTATGGAAACTCCGCTAAGCTGATGGGCAGATGAGAATCTTCAGGACGGTGAGGCGATCTAGGGGCGGGGTAAAAAGCACCTGTCAGTCAACAGTGTAGGAGGTGATCCGTGCGGCAACAGTGAAATCGGGCACCAGGCTTAGTTAGGTTCCAGGGCTCCACGGCTGCAAGGCCTCTGGCAATCCGATGAAGCAGGCAACTGAAAGAGTGGCCCCGTGAACCATCTCTTCTGTTTCTCATTCCCCAGGACAACCTATGAAGGCAAGCAAGGGTGAAGTAAAACATTACCCAACAAACGGCTGGCTTTTCTGTGCCGTCAGATGTCCGAGGATAATGGGAGTTGAAGGAAGCAGCACATAGTTACTTCCTCTTCACTTGTGAAGTCTGAATGGTGGTCAGATACACTTCTCAGACAGGAGAAGGGATGCTGTTCCTCTCAGTAAATGGGGTAAAATGGAATCTAAGGAATCTTGATTTCTTTTCTTGCCCTTGGCTCTGGGCTGTCGCTGCTGTGACCGCGTTAGGATGCTATCCCTCACCTCATGCTACATCTCCCAAAAGAGTGTAGAGAAAGCAGGCACACAGTGCACCTGAGTGCACACTGTATCTCTGCTCATTATGGAAGCTGATCTGAAGGCTTTCAGTTGCTATCCTGATCTTAGAAGTGTACAAGTATACAAAAAAAAAAAAAAAAAAAGACAATTTAGGCTGGTTATTCAATTTCTCCATGATTATGCGAATCAAGACTTTTTAGACCCACATTGCATCATGGTGACAATGGTGGTATATTGGTAATACATCTAGAGAAGTATTTTCTTAAGGGCACTTTGTAAAGTGCTAGTCTGTTTTTTTGTTTTGTTTTGTTTTCCTACAAATTTGGAGGAAAACCCTCTGTCATTAAAAAAAAAAAAAAGGTATAAAATTTAACACTGCAGCTTTAGCCACAAGACTCAAGTAGGATATTATAGACTCATTTAATCTTAACTCTCACATTATCTAATAGTTAACAACCCTACTCTCTAATTTCATCATGAGATACTTTAGTGTCTACATTTCTTCAGAGTTTTAGTTTCCTTAAAACCCACATAAAACCTCAAATCTCATATATTTATTCAGTAAAAGGAATGTATGCAAATCCAAACAGCCCCAAACCAACACACTTGGGCAGGAAAAACGCAGAGGACTATATAGTTGGATGTGAAGTAGCCACCGCCCATGAGAGGCTCATGCTGCACTGAAGCTGATCTTTTGGGTAAGTGATTATATCATGAGGGCTCCACCTGACCAATAGGCAAACTAACTGGTACAATCACAATGGCATATTATCATTAATAGGAGTTCATCACTGAGGTATGGCTGGTCCCTTCCTCACTTTTTTTTTTTTTTTTAATTCCTGGCTCTCAATGAGGTGAGCAGCCTCCTGTCACACGTTCCTGCCACCGTGATGCTTTTCCAAAGCACGTGTCCTTAGCTATAGAACCAGCCAGGATGGACCCAAAGCACACCTTCTTCCAGGAAGTTACTTAAGTGATGGGAAGTGGGTTGAAACAGGAATGACAGAAGCTTTGTCTAGCACAGCTGCAGTAAAGCTAAGCTCCACCTCCTTCGCAATTTCTGTCAATCACATATTTTAAATTCTGGAAGACTAATCTCATCCCCCACACCAGGTTCAGGTATTCATTCTTTAACTGTCTACAATGGTTAGGGTCAGAGGTCAGAGGTCAGAGGTCAAAGTTATTGGGTTCCCTCCGTGTTCCTTCTTTATTTCCAGGGACATCTTCGAGTGATGCTTCTGACTTAGGGAACCGCCCCCAAGGATATTAATTATAAAATACCTTGCAATCATTATATATTTTATTAAAGTTCAAATAGGACACTGTCCCTCTGTTTAATGTTAAAATTTTTATTTTGTTGGGAAGTATACTATTTTAATTTTTATTTATTTTATTTCTACATTTTAGTGAGACTGGCTGTCGGTATCTTCTTCCAAAATTAGTTCATTGAATGAACTAGAATTATTATGAGTAAAATTAAGTTGTACAATACACTGTCTGTCTGAAGGCTGAGAATCACTCTGGGTAAACACGTTTTTAAATTTAAAATGATTTGTTTGTCCTTAGAATATTTGAGGTTATTTTTTCAATTTTATGTATGAAAACACTTTGTATACACAGAGTTTTTTTTTCTCCTTGCCAATAAAGCTTTATGTATGAGCCCTAGGTATTAGATTTGAGGTCTATTCAAGTAATAGATTAATTTTCAACTAATATTAAAATAGATAAATTTCTATTTATTTTTAGAGCAATATTAGAATTACAGACAAAATGGCACGAAGTACAGGGAGCATCCATATACCTTCTCCTTACTTCTACACACACTTAAAATTAACTCTGCTGGGCGAGATGGACTCATGCTTTTGCCAATATTTCATCTTCTCTAGTGTTATATTTGAAAAAAATGGATCCATCCTTCAGATCTTCCTTTGCCTCTTCCTGCCCTAGCCCCTGAAGAGCCTTGTTTTGATAGAATCTAATTTTAAAGATAAAAACAGTTAATTCCCAAAGAACACTAATGTTTAGTTGAAAATGACTCATAACCATAAAAGACCAATATTAGAAAATTTTCCCTCTTAAGAAATAAGAACATTGTCAATATGTGGTTCTGACTTCTCTCGGAAAATTAGGTAAATATTTGTTAGCCTGATGGAGCAATAAATAACAATTAAAATTAAAAATGAAAGCTGCTTTTTTTCCTTTCCACTTATTTATTCCATTGCTGGCATCCAACCATTCAAAAAACCACGCAATTTATTCTGTTACATATGATCACTTGTCAACAATTAAAGGCGAGTGAACTTGTAAACCTAATTTCTCGCTCATAACATGCCAGTTGCTTTGAAGAATAGCATTCTTTCCACTGGTCCTTTCAGGAAGGATTTCTTTAATTTTCTGAGAGTTCCATGCACGACTCTTGTGTTACACCATCTCCACCTTCTCTTGCTAACTCCTCCCATGCCCTCGTGCTCCCTCTCAAACTCATGGCCTCTTCTTTCATTATTATTATCACATGTAGGAGGGGCTTATATTAAAGCTTACAGGAAACCCACGGCAGAGTACACAGTAAAACTAGCATTATTCAACCCGTACACCTAAGGGTACATTTGTCAAATTTTTCTGCAACCTGAGTTGCTCACTCTGTCTCTCAGTGCCCTGCAAAGGACTGCACAGAACAGGATACAAATGTTACACTAGTAGTTAATTCTCCACATCACAGTGACCAACACTCCTCAGAGCCCTCCACCAACCTTGGATCTGATCTGAGAATATGACAGGAAGAATAAGAATTAAATGATCTCAAGTGAGATAAATATTATGGCAGAGCTGTGACATTATTTGAACTACATACATAGGTCATGTGCATAAATTATTGTTTTATATGTGTATTATGAAGGACTTAGCTTTTCCCTCCTTGGTAAAGTAGTAACACAGTTGATTTAATGGTATTGTAGGCTGAAATGTACCACGTGGATGCTTGATGGCCAATGAGTTGCTTTTCTAATTTCCGTGTCAAGAATAAACTTTCAAGGTGTTTATAAAATCTTATTTGATTATTTCATATATGTTTTCTTTTGAGCCATGTGTTATGTTTTTGCCAAAAGAAAACAGAATAGGCAATCTGGCTGAATTTGCCAGTCAATTTATCCAAACACTTCCATCAGGTCAATCACATTAGCTTTGATGGAAACAATATAGATAATAAATTAACTCCAGGAGACTGGAGGCTGAGTTCAGTTTTCTTATAATGAAATTAAGGATGTGAACACATTCAAGTAATGTCAGTCCCAACGGGGACTGTGCGTCTTGGAAATTTCTGAAGCCTCCATATCTGATGAAGACATTGAGAACTGGATGAGTCTGGACGTGAAGGTGGATCACTGGCCCCTAAACTGGACAAACTGTGGAATCTTTATGTTCTGTCTCTGGAAGCGTAGTGTCAGAGCAGGAATTTGGGAGGGAACAGACTTGGCTGGCTGGGCTCTGGTACGAGGACAGAAAGGGAAGATGGTGTGTTGAAGAGGAAGAAAGGAATCATGATTAGGTCTTCATGTGAAAACACCAATCCCTCCTGTTCTGCAAGGAATGAATGTACAATTATCGTCGGGTATTTCTCTTTCCTCCTTTCTTTCCCTTTCGTTTTCCTTTGCTTCAAGAGGTGTAAGAATACGACTTAGACCCAGAATTTGCACAACTTCCTGAAGAGGATGCAGCTGGTCCCTCAGAGGTTACATATGCTAAACGCTAGGAAGCCTTTCTTACTTCTTCAGGATTTTGGAGATAGGCTTTTACAAGATACTATTGATCAAAGCTAGGAAATAAATCACTGAAGGCATCCGCATGGCCAAAGGTGCAGATCTTGGCCATTTCCCATGGCAATGGCACAAAAGGTCACTGAGGGAAAGTGATAAGAATATGTGATACAACCAACACAGCTAAGGGACAGTCATCCCTTGGGACAGGTAGCTACGTAGATGTGTGCTTATTCTAATCATCTTTATAGAGCAAGTAATACCATCAGGCAGACCCTTTTACTCATTGAAAAGTACACAGTATATGTGTACACTACTCAAGGGCCATCATCTGCCTTCACACAGGAGTGCTAAGTTTAACTAAGGTGACTGGAATCTACTTAAGATTATGAAATCCTAGATCAAGATAGTTTTTCAAACTAAAAAGAAAACCACACAAAGCAAGCATGTTCTACTGGTTGTCAACCATTACAATAGTTACACTGAGAGCAGTTATGTTTTCTATAACTGATTGTCAGTTTCTGAGAAAACTGCCATTGTCCCTATAAAAGCTAAAAAAATAAAAAAATAAAAAATAAAACAATATATACAGTTTGAGCCATAAGAGAGATACAGCATCACTATGCATGCTGTTATTTGAAGTTTTGCTGTACACAGTCTCTATGGTGGTTTGAATAAGAATGGCTCCCATAGGATTATATATTTGAATGTTTAATCGCTATGGCCTGGAACTGTTTGGGCAGGATGAGTAAAGATAGCTTTGGTGGAGGAGTGAGGCTTTGGTGGAGTAGGTGTGACATTGTTGAAGGAGGTGTGTCACTGGAAGTGAGCTGTGAGGTTTCAAAAACCTACAGCAGGCCATGTTTTTCTCTCTGCCTGATGCCTGTAGATCAGGATGTAAAGTTCTCAGCTACTGCTCCAGCACCATGCCTGCCTGCCTGCCTGCCTGCCTGCCTGCCTGCCTGCCTGCCTGCCTGCCATAAAGATAACCCTAAGAAACTGTAAGTAAGCCCACAGTTAAATGCTTTCTTTTTTAAGAGTTGCCAGCTGGGTGTTGGTGGCACATGCCTTTAGTCCCAGCACTCAGGAGGCAGAGGTAGGTGGATTTCTGAGTTCAAAGCCAGCCTGGTCTACAGAGTGAGTTCCAGGACAGCCAAGGCTACACAGAGAAACCCTGTCTCGAAAAACCAATAATAATAATAATAATAATAATAATAATAATAATAATAATAATAATAAAACCTTTGGGGCTTGTGAGATGGCTCAGTGGGTAAGAGCACCCAACTGCTCTTCCGAAGGTCAGGAGTTCAAATCCCAGCAACCACATGGTGGCTCATAACCATCTGTAACAAGATCTGATGCCCTCTTCTGGAGTGTCTGAAGACAGCTACAGTGTACTTACATATAATGAATTAATAAATCCTTTAAAAAAAAATAGAGTCACCTTGGTTAGGGTGTCTCTTCACAGCAACAGAGCAGTAACTTAGACAGTTTCCAGGTAGCTTGCATGGTGTATTAGATTGCTTATTGTTTCTGAGAGACAATAACAGGGAGATGGGCAAATGTTCACAGGGTGAAATTCACAGAATTCATTACTTAAATGTCCAGTATATCACAAACTTTTGGTGCAATAGTGATATAATTTGGATTTTCTTTTAGAAATTTGCATTCTCCATTAATGGCATCAGTTCCTTCTATCAAATGAAACAGATTATCAGAATGCAGTAAAAGATGGGCCACATCTATTTGCTGTCTCCAAAAAAGATACCTCACCAGAAAGGACAGATGTTATCTCAGGGTGAAAAGATAGAAAACATATTCTAAGCAAAATGAGCTTAGAAGCAAGCAGGAGACAATGTTTTATTGCCCAACAAAATCAAAATTTAAAATATAGCTATTCAGAAGAGATAAGAGGTACTTCACATTTTTTAAGGGACAATCCACACAGAGGATATTAGAATCCTAAACATCTATGCACCAAGCACAGGTGTACTCAGTTTTCTAAGACAAACGCTGCCAGATGTAGAGTTCACTGCCCCACTCTCACCACCTGAGTCCAACACAAAGGAGCAGAGAAAACAGTCCAAAGTAAATGATACGTTAGAGCAAATGGACTTAACAGGTATTTACGGAGCATTCCACCCAATTACTGAGAAGATTGCAATCTTCTCATCCCCAAGTCCCAAGGAATAAGGAACGTTGAAGAATCCTTTGTATTATGTATGATCACAGTGAAATGAAACAAAACAGCAAGAACTACAGACCATTCACACATTCGTGGATATTAAAGAACATACTAATGAATGATGAGTGAATTATTGAAGCAACCAAGAAGGAAGTTCAAAAATCCATAGAGTTGAATAAAAGTAAAATCATAACACACCAAAACCTATACGAGGCTTAAGAGGGAATTTTATAATTCTAAGTGTTTGTGTCAGGAAATCAGAGAGATCTCATATAAGTAAATCAGAACTATACCTTAAAGCCTGAAGAAAACCAAGAGAGGAACTCAAGGCAGGCATCTGGAGGCAGGAACTGAAGGAGAAACCCTCCTTAGTGGCGTCCTCTTCTGCTGGCTTGCTCAGCCTGCTTTCCTATACAACACAGGACCACCTGCCCCTGGGTAGCAATGCTGACCATAAGCTGGATCCTCCCACATTAATAAAAAAAAATACATCACACACTTGTGTACAGTTCATTTTAAGGAAGCATTGACGCAGGTATTTACAGATATACCTATTTTGTGTGGAGTTGGCTAAAAGTCAACCAGCACAATTGGTGACTTGCCAGCTTGACACACAAACACCTCAGTTAATGATCCTTCACTCTTTACTGCCTGTCCCCAAGTCAATATCACAACATTAAATACTCCAATTTTTAAAAGTCCCAGAACCTAAAAGTTTACTTTAAAAGTTCAGTCTCTTTAAAACTTCCACAGTCTCTTTTGAAGTTCAAAGCCCCTCTAAAACTCTAAACTCTCTCTAGCCCTCCAAAGATTAAAACTTCAAATTCTCTTCTTAAAGATGTACATCCTCCTTAAGAGTTTAAGTCTCTCGACTGTGGACTCTTGTAGAATCAGAATAACAAATTATTTTTTTTTCTTTTCCAAAGAGGGAAGAATCAAGGCATAATCACAATGCAATCAAATCAAACCCCGAAAGCAACGGTGTGAAAAGTTCAGTGGCTTGCTGCCTGGATCGCACGCCAATCCTCTTGGCTCAGAGGGGCCCTGGAAAAAAAAATCAAGCATACAAAGAATGCTGTATTTGAAATGATCCATAAGATTGACAAACCAGTCGTGAAAGCAGCCAAAAAGAGAATTCTTGGAAAGGATGCCCAAGTCACTAAAATTAAAGGTTAAAAAAAAAAAAGTGATATTGTAACAAATAAGAATAAAGTTTAGAAGGTCATTTGGGTGTGCCTTTAAAATATAGATCCCACTCAATTGGAAAATTTAAAAGAAATGAATGAATTTATAGATGCAGATGCCCTACCACACTTAAATCAAGACAAGTAATTTCAACCTATCTGCAGAGGCAGTAACATTACAGCAGTAATAAATGTCTAAGTCTAGACTCGAGCGTTCCTAAACTGTCCACCAGAAAACTGTTAGAACCTATAAATACTTTGATCAGAGTGGCAGTACACAAAATCAACCCAGAAACCTTCTTAGCAGTCCCGTGTACCAACAATGCACGTGGAAATCAGGGGAAACCTTCCACTCAAATTTGCCTCAACAAGGAAACAAAAATACTTTATAATCAATAAACCTAACCAAAGAAGTGGACGTTAACATTGAAGATTTAGAAAGCACTAAAAAGAGGGTTGAAGTTACTGGAGCTAGAAAGTTCATAACATCAGAGAACTAATGCCATGAAAACGGTTACCTCACCCAAAGCACTTTGCAGATTCAATGCAATGCCAAATAATTCGAATTCTGTTCTTCAGGAGAGCAGAAGAATAAATCTTAAAATTCATTTGGAAATACGAAAGATCAGTGATAGCTAAAGCAACTGTGATGTGTAAGGCTGGTGGTACCAATATAAGGGTTCTTTGGAACGTTGGTTGCATAGTGTTTTGCTGGGGCAAACGTGTGAAGGCACGTCTAGCTAAAGTGAACATGGATGAAAAGTTAAGGATGGAGACTTGTGAAGGAACATTTGGCTGCAACAGGCCCAGGTGAGAGGATGTTCTGCCGAAGCAAGCACGTGAAAGGACACGTGATGAAGGAGTCTCTGCTAACAACACCCATGCATTGGCCCACCTTACAATTCATAGTTGAGCTGCATTTGTTGGGGCTCCATAGAGAGAAATGGATCAAAAAACCTTCTGGTGGGTGCTGCAGTTTGTTGCTGCTTCCATGGACTCAGGCTGATTGGCAGAGTGATGTCAGCTGAGACAGTTGCATGTGCTAAGAGGCAAGACCCGAGGAGGACAAGTGATGCTTGGAGGGTTTACATAGGACTCAGTGGTGATGGAGGCTGAGCTAGGCTCACTTACAGAGCTAGCTGAGCAACACTTGTTCTCAAGTCTTCTTCACTTGATCTTCGCTTCACTAAGATCACTAAGGCACAGCTGAGAACTTTTCTTGGCATCCCTATTGGCCCTGGTCGATCCTGCTGACTCATACAGAGAATGGGGCCTGGCTGTGCCTGCTAGGTTGTGCCACCACTGCTGCTAACCTAACTCTACCAAACTGGACTACCAGTGTGCCTGTAGAGTGTTTTCAAGTGGATCAAGCTGCCGCCAGTGCCAACCTGTGAACTGAACTGCTGATTCCCTGACAACACTGATAGGATTTGCTCCAAAGAACCCTTTCTAAACAGGTCCACCTCCCCCATATCCTTTCTTTTCCACTGACTCTGATAGGTGGTGGGCTAAAAGGGAGGTTAAAGCATTTAAGAACCATCATTAAAAATGGGTTTTGAAAAAAATTAAAATTACACATACCCTATTTCAAGTTATAGTACAGTGATAGTACTATATAGTGATAGTGATAGCATAGGATGGAACTAAGACAGACATTTGGGTCAATGGAACCAAGTAGAAGATCCACATCCAAACCACGCCACTGCAGCAGCCACCCATATGTAAACCCACACCACTGCAGCCTTCTTTGTATTTGTGTGTTTATTCTTCTCTCATGCAATATGTCCCAACTGCAGTTTCCTATCCCTTCACTCCTTCCCGATCCAGTGCCCAGTGCTACCTCCGAGTCCAGTTGGGCACCTGTACACATACTCACATACATGCAAACACACCAACATATACAGCAATAATAAATGGAATGAGCAGGAATATATATATATATATATATATATATATATATATATATATATATATATATATTTAAGAAAGAGAAAAAGAAAGAGAAAGAAGAAAGAAGGAAAGGAAGTTTAACCAGTGCTAGAAGTGCACTCTGCTCCTCAGGTACGGACATGCTTTAAGTTCCTGCGAGTGGATGACAGAAGCTTATGGCCCACGGCCTTCTTTTACTGTTCTCAGCTTCCCACTTGTAGGATTCCCTGAAAATAAGATAGATGGAAGAGGAGACAGAGAAAATGTGATCAAATCTGACAGACAATATTAAAGAAAGAGACATTGGAACAAGCCATATTGATTCAGAATGGTGCTTTTGCAGGCACCCCCCCAGCCCCGCGTGGGGCGGTCAGGGGTGGTGGTGGTTAACTACACAATCAGAATACATCACTGTATTAGTAGGTAGATGCTCTAATTAGTCAACCCAAACAGTCAGTGAGCCAGATGCCCACTCACACTTGTGGACTGGAAACGTTTCTAGACAGCCCAGCAAATGAAATAAAATTGCTATCTATGAACTCAAAACTTTTAAGGGGAGTGTGAACTTCAGAAAAGCAAAGCATTTGTATGCATTTGATATCCATACCCTGATCTGTATAGTTTAGTCGAGAGAGCGTGTAGAGGATGCACTGGGTGCTACATTTCGCGAGTCTCTGTGCTGGGGCATCGCATACCTGGTTTCTGGCCCCAGGGGGGCTGAGGTGGGAATGGGAGGAGGATGCTTTTCCTTTTCTCCTACGAAGTTCAACTATTTTTTATGTGAGGAAACAAAGAAACTGGATTTGTCCCCAGAGATATTTTTTTTCCTTCTCCAACCTCTATTTAATTACCTAATATTTTAATAGAGATGTTCTTAAAAGCCAGGAAGTGAAACAGATAGAAAAAATGTACTAAGGCTCTTGAGGTACAGATGACCTGAGGCACTGATCAAGAAAAAAATTAGACCCATTATTGTCCTGAGAGACTGGAACAAGGCCTCTTAATTAGGTTAGAGAAGAAGAAATAAACTTTGCACTGCCAAGCACACTCAGTATTATGATATGAAATTTCTTTCTAAAATGAGTATGTCATGAATCATGTCTAGTTATATAATTTCAAAACCCCACAAGTAGAGAACAGTCAATAATCATTCCAAAAATAATTCAAAATCTATTAGGGAGGAATATGGCCTCTATTCCTTTTGTTTGCTTCCCAGTGTATCTAGCCTCTAAAAGAGATCAATCAGCATTATATTTTGGAATGGTAAGAATACATCTCAAACCATGAGGATTAAAAGATTTCATTTCTTTTCTCGTAAAATCATCTTGTTCTAAGATTCCATGCCTATTGAATAAATGTAGGCAACATTTAGTGGGACCCAGTCACTCTGAGGTATAATGTTACACCCTAGTTATACAGACAGACAGACAGACAGACAGACAGACAGACAGATAGATGTAGAGATAGAGAGATAGAGATACAGATGTAGATAGATAGATTGATGTAATATATATATTTATATACATATATATTAGACACATAAATATATACTAAATTTATGGGTATGAAAAAAGCCTGCTTGATGGGAACTATTCTCTCTCTCTCTCTCTCTCTCTCTCTCTCTCTCTCTCTCTCTCTCTCTCTCTCTC
>NC_034602.1:87266135-87269839 GCF_900095145.1 Mus pahari
ACACACACACACACACACACACACACACACGATTGTAATTTTTTTCAGTTCTATTAGGGAGTCAGTTTTACTCATGCCCTTCAATGATGAGGGCTGGTACATTCTCGGAAAGATGCATTGCTGTGCAGAAGTTCTGGAGACAAGAAATCACTGTGGCTTTTCCTTATGTAAAGGACAACAGTGTCCCCCCTCAATCCAAAGCCGATATCCTCCTTTCGGAAAGGGTTCAGTGCTCTGAATGGAAGATACTCATACAGATTTGAGCCATGCAGAGACTCTTTGAGGAGGTGGCAGTGGGACCACCATTTGTTGGATTACAAGATGCTAAATTCTCTCAGCCCCAGCTTCCTAAAAATGACATTAGCCAATGCAGCTCTTAGTATAGTCACTGTAATGTGTTTTGGAGTATACAGAAGCACACTGCACTAAGCCAGAATTCCTTGATATCTGAAAGCATGTGAGACTTTAATTAAATGACCAGATAAAAAAGTAGACCATTCCCAAGATCTTGTGTGTGTGTGTCTATGATCAGTATCAAAATCAAAAATAAAATGTGTGAATATAATCAGTATCAAAATCAGAAAATATGCTTGTGTGTGTATATATAAAATCATTATCAAAATCAGAAAATATGTGTATGTGTGTGTATATATTCAGTATCAAAATCAGAAAAGAATGTGTGTGTGTGCGTGCATGNGTGCGTGCGTGCATGTGTGTGTGTGTGTGTGTGTGTGTGTGTGTGTGTGTGTGTGTGTGTGATTTTCTGAACTTGCAACTGAAGGGTCACAGCACTGAAGTTTTGTTCTGGAATGGGAATTGACTGAGCCCCTGGTTCTCAGATAAAGGCCTGGAGTCAGCTCCCATGACTGTCTGTGAGGCAGATGGGGGCTCCTCATGCATACCAAACAACTGTGCTTCGGGAAGGAAAACAAAAAGCCAGGTGCAGAATGTATTGCAAAAGTGCAGACGGGCCTTCAAGAGCATCCACTGTTTACAATAAATAGGGATGGCGGCCTCATCACTGCACACTCTTCCTGGAGATCCCTGCCCTCCAGCTGCTCTCCAGAAGAGTGCCACCCCATAGGCCCAAGCAGCCGCTGTGAATGACCTCTGCCCTTTCCCAGGGTGAAGCTTGGTACTGCTCCCACTGGGTCAAGATGTGCTCATTTACGAAGCTCTGCGGCAGTGTTTCTGTAGCCTGGCTACCTCCTGGCCATATTGCCCACCTCCTCCTTAAATCTGTTCTCAGAGGAAGAACTATGCCCATCTGCTTCTCCTATTCAGGTTCCAGGCCTCATCTTCTCTGTCCGGTGGTACAGGATCAACCTCCAGGTGTGTCTGAGACGTTGTGAGAACGAAAGATCATTTGGGAAGAGACTGGGATGGAAGGAGAGGCCTCTGCCGGCCTGGCTGTGCCTTAGAGGGTTCTCAGATTTTACACGTGGGTTCATCTGACCATTGTCCTAGCTGATTCAGTCTTGGAAACTGCGGTCCATGGAGGCTTTCTGGGAGATGGAGTCGGGAATGGTGGTGGGGGGAGCAAAGTAGCCCTGGCCTTTTATCCCAGCACTCAGGCAGGCGGAGACACAGGATCTCTGTGAGTTAGAGGCCACCCAAGGCTACATCACAAGACCCAGTCTCAAACAAAACAAAACAAAAACAAAAACAAATCAAAAAATAAAAACAGACTTTCTTAATCCCTCCTCTCCCCAGGTCACCTTTTACACTATTCAACTAATTTTCATGAAATATGTCTCTGATGAGTCCATACCCCAGCACTCATCCCTTGCCTCATAAATAAAGCACAAATGGCCTCTCTCAATGTGGCTTCAGGTGGCCCACCCAACATTGTCACAGGTCCCCCACTGCTAGGTCTCTCTCTAGCAAAACCCCAGGTTTCACCCTTTCCTTGATGAGTAAGTCTTCAGTGATCAATTTGTCTTATCCTCTCTTCTTATTCTTCTCATGGGTGTGTCTGACCACATTTCACAGATGAGCACAAAGGTTGTCTTCATCATAAAATTCCTTTGTAAACCAAGTTACTATACATTAAACTCATTGAAACTCATTAAACTTGTAATGCTTGCCTTCATTCAGTATATCTTCAAACTTAAAATCAGCGCCTTTAGTCCCCAAAATTCCAGGCCACATAACAAGAACTTGTCTAAAAACAATAACAGAGTCATAGTAATAATAATAATAGTAATAATAATAATAATAATAATAATAATATCCTATGGATATAGGATGCACTATTAGGCACCATTTTATAGAGAATTCAGGAAGCAGACCTATAAAGACAAAAAGAATACAAGAGGGTAGGGGAGAGAGATTTTCATAAATAAACCAAGGGAAAAATAAATGGTTCTGTTTAAAAAACTACATGTATGTGTGTGTGTGTGTGTGTGTGTGTGTGTGTGTGAAATTAAGTTTCCAAAACATTTATTAGACTTGCATCAAGAAATATGAGGCTCAAACATTTTCATCAACAAATGCTCTGTAATGATGGCTGAGGGAGGAAAAAATATAATACTGCTTCCCTACAATTAAAAAAATCCTTTACATAACTCCATTTTATTTTATATATTTATGTATATATAAACACACACATATATATATATATATATATTACACACACACACACACACACACACATATATATATATATATATATATATATATATATATCTTTATGTATATATATGGAGATGAAGCTGTAAATGACTAACAATATCTCTCTGAAAAGAAAAGGCTCTGTAGCTTTTGTCAATATAGTGTAAAGACTTTCACAACCAATACTTTAATTTCAAGCTACACTTGAAGTAATTAATAAAAGAGTTAGAAGAAATATCCAGTCCAGACTCCAAAGAGTTGCAACCACAAGCTTTCAAGCTAATTTTTATCTCTTTATGACAATGAGGAGAGTGAGAGCCAGAGTGACTTCAGCACATGGACCAGATCACTCAGTAGGCTTATGGGAAAGCTGTTCTTCTAGACTGATAACCCAACACACAAACTTCATCTTCCTGGAGGTCACTGTCTAGACTGCATCGGCGAGTTACTAAAAGGAGGAACATGCACACAGACAACCTCCATTGCCTTGGCCTCTACAATGGAGGGAGGGGAAACAAAGGAATAGTCATATGGGAACCAGGTTCTCAACAGAAGGCTTCAGAAGAGGGTGGAGCTCAGCAGCACACAGTAATGATGATCAGAAACACAAGGGGGGGGGAAGAAGGCACTGTTTAGCTCCCCACACACCTGCCTGAGCCTTGAGCCTCCTCTCTGTAGAGAAACAGCTTTTTTCCCTCTTAATCCAGCACATAGTGAATTTCTACTTGTTCCCCCAGTCTGTACATTATCTTCCTTTTCACTCTGCTTTCTTTTACCCTCCTTTTGTTCTTCCCCGTGTGTTATCTTACTGCAACCTCTTAGTTACCAAGAATCTAAAGCAGTGGGCGTGCTGTTTCTCAACATTATACTTTACACATAGCTCATGATGGATCATCAGAAATGGGCTGTGCTTATGTGGAATGTTTAAAAGTGGCAGGCAAGGTGAGGAATGGGGGCGCGTGTTTAATTTCATTCATCAGGAGGCAGAGGCACATAGGTCTCTGTCAGTTCAAGGTCAGCCTGGTCTGCATGCCAGTTCCAGGCTGGCCAAGACTGCACCCTGTCTCAGAAGGAGAGGAAGAGGAAGAGGA